>NW_025920124.1:1157136-1457136 GCF_902686445.1 Sciurus carolinensis | reverse complement strand
CTCAGCCAATGCAGATGTTGCCTAGCTGGGAGGACACACTGTTGTGCAATGTATGATCCCATGCTAGGCCTGGACTGGTCCACCTGAACTCCCTGCAGTCACATCTCCCCCAATTTCTGAATAATTTCAGACGTCACAGTCTATGGTTACTTGGCCCTATCACCTTTGAACTGTGGCAACACAGTACGTGTGGTGGACAGAGGACAGTAGAGGAAAAGTGCTCTCCATATGGTGACAGGGAAGCAAAGAGAGGCAAAGAGCGAAAGGAACTGGTGTCCTAATACCCATTCAGGGGCACATCCCCAGTGACGTCATTTCCACCAACTGGGCCCCACCTCATAAAAGGTGCCACTCCCCCCCAGTGAGCCATCAGGTGGGAAACAAACGTGTAATATATGAACCTATGGGGGACACTAAAGAACCATACCATCAGGTTCCGCCCTTGTCCCCATAACCTCATGTCCATCTCACAGCATTCAGTACATCTCCAAGAGTCCCAATAGTCTCAACAGTTCCTGAATTGCTCAGAAGCCCTTCTCCAAAGCCACTTCTGACACTCAAGGAAATTCAGTGAAACTGTACCCTGATTAAAAAGGCTTATATTCTGCTCTTTTGTCCTTTTACTTCATGAGCATGATTTTCTTTTCTCCCACACCCTCATCCCTGTCCTAATGACTAGCTGGAGAGTTAGTTAAAAACACTAACCTTTATACTGAGCACTCCCCTTCCTTGGTCACAGGAAATGTCCAAATTCAAAGGAATTCACAGAGTTCTAGAGCAGAGTATGACGGGGATGAAAACCAGAAGCCCAAGCCTACAAAATGCAGGCTTCTCAACAATCATGTTATCTTAGAGTCACAGGTCCCAGATGAACCAGTGACCACTGGACCCACATAAGATCCTCACAACACATGTTCCAGAAAAGGACATTTGTCCACACTAGTGAACTACCCTGGTGTCCACACGCCCAAGACAGAGGGAACAATTCCACATAACATGCTATATAAATTTTCACTGGGCAGTGCAAGCAAGATGAAATCAGGAGCTAGACATTCATTGTTCTGACATGTCGGCATGTTACAACATAAAGGCTTTTCTTCTCCCAACACTCTGATTCTTCAGTTTTTGGCTCTTTCAGAAGAAAGCAAAGCAGCAGAAGCAAACCTTTCGTACTTACTTTGGCTGTAATCCTCTGTAAAATGACAAGGAACTTAAACAAACTTCCAAGATACAATTGCAAAGGTGAAACACAAACATCCCAAAGGGAAGAACAGAAAACTTGCAAGTAGAATCTAAACAAACACAGCAGGGCAAATATTAAGTCTTGTGTTCCATGTGTGGAACTGGGGCACGTGATGGAGCAATATGGGTTCCAGGGGACTTGGGCATCCTCACCCCTCCAGCCTTGTCTACTGCAGGACCACTCCGTGGACCTGGCTGGGCTCACTGCCTGTGACTTCCCATGGCAGGTGTTTCATGTTCCTGGCATTGCTACATTCCTGGGGTCTCCAATACAACACTGGCCTCACTCTCACAGTTTAACAAATCACCCTTTCTGGGCCTGCTGGATGGGACTCTGACCGCTTCACATATTTTCCTGACAACCAGGCTTTCCTGCAAATATCAGTATGACCCTCCAGGGCCCCACAACACTTGCAGTCTGCATGCCTGAGTCCAGTATCACATGGACAATGCCATGGTCCTCTGTCAATGAGAGCAGTAGCCAGGCCAGCCTAGACCACAGCCTCTGTATGCCTGTGTGCTGTTAGTTAAACAAGGAATGGATCCTGAAGTAAGGATTCCTAGGCTGACCTGGTACCCTGACATTCTCCTCTCGAACAAGTCTTGCCCACAAAGTATATATCTAGTGTATTAGTGCAAAGTATTTAGCTACATTTCATGGCATTCATCTCCTTACCAACCACACCCATCTTGAACCCTATGAAGCCCTTTTTTCTGGGAAATTTACAAGTATTTCAAATCTTCCCACACTGTTTTTTGCTCCTGACTCCTACTATAAATCTGGTTCAAACCAGCTAGAAATATCCAGGCCACGTCCTAAATGATATGCTGCCTTGAAATTTCCTTGATGAGATTAATTAGTCTGTGTTTTCAGGACCCTTTTCCTCACCTTGACATAGATCAGACAAACTCAGAGGAGGAAAAGTGTATTTGGTTCATGCTCTCAGAGATCTCAGTCCAATGACTGCAAACTCCACAGCTCTGGTACTGAGGTGAGTCAGAACATCATGGTGCAATGGTATGGAGCAGGAAAGCACATCAGGACATACTAATCACAAAGTGGGCAGGGGGGAGAAGTGAGGATACTCTGCTCACAGTACAAACTATGAACCCCAAAGGGATGCCCCCACTGACTGACTTCCTCCAGGCACACATACCTGCCTGCATTTACAACCCAGTAAATCTGTATCAATGGACTAATGCACTCATTAGGTGAAACCTTTCAAAACCCAATCATTTCACCTCTAAAGGTTTTTGCACTCTCTTATACATGAGATTTTGGGGGAATCTCACATCAAAGCATAACGATCTGTAACCTTTAAATAAGATTTCCACGAATTCTAAACATATGGAAAATGTACTACAAAATGTAGAGCAATACATGCTAGAAGTCACATGAGTGGCCTCTAATCCAGTTCCTAATAAGGTACTTATTTCGATCTCAAAACCACATGGAAACAGCCTCTACTGTCTGCATTACTCCCCACTTTCTGGGGTCTGACTTCACATCAGCATCACCCACAAAGCTCTCTTTTACCATTCATGGTTTTCTCTAGCCTGCTGCTCCAAGCTCTTCCAAACCACTCCTGCAAAACCAACTCCAAAGCCTTCTGAACCACATGATCAGGT
Source organism: Sciurus carolinensis (assembly GCF_902686445.1). Classification (NCBI taxonomy): domain Eukaryota; kingdom Metazoa; phylum Chordata; class Mammalia; order Rodentia; family Sciuridae; genus Sciurus; species Sciurus carolinensis. The sequence goes on along the minus strand of NW_025920124.1, from coordinate 1,454,265 downwards.
ACAGTCACAGCAATGTGCACACTCTTGGAACCAATTTTCTGGGATAGTCAGCGTCTGTTACAGTACAAAAATCTCTGAGGTCGACACGTTGAATGGAGGAAAGATTAACTTGGGATCATTGTTTAGAGGTTACAGTCCATGACTTGCTTGGTCCTGTTGCTCTTAGGCCTGTGACGAGGAAGTACATCTTGCTGGAGGAAAACTGCTCACCTCAAGGTAGACAGGAAACAAGAGAATGAGAAGGAGACGGGGGGGGGGCAAGAAAGAAAAATGTCCTAATATCCCATTCCCCATTGATATGATTTCTTCCCACTACATCCCACCTCCTGAAAGGTTCCACTGCCTCTCAACAGCACCATCCACTGGAGACCAAGCTTTTGACTCATGAGCCTATCCCATATGGAAAGAAACAATCCCAAGATCACACTCAGATCACCTTACTTACTCCATCCACCACTTCATGCAAAGAGAAAACCTGCTCAGAATTTTTCCCTGGGTCATATCCCAAAGGAAAAGTCGTCAAGGAGTCAGGCACAGTAAACTATAGGTGGGATCCAGGGAAGGAAGGAGGAGGCATTGTACGGTCTCCTGGAGGCCACCCTGATCACACAGTTAACTGATAGGTCACCTGCTCAATGGAAATGGAGAAAATGAGAAGGCTGAAATACCCTATCAGGAAAGCATGAAGCAGAGTGTGCTTCCCACTGAAATAGAATCCTGATACTTCAAGAAAGGATGGAGAACATTTCAAAACATGACCAAGTGGAACATGTCTCCCAAGCAGAAAGCAAAATATGAACAGAACTTTGGGGACCCTTGGATGTAGTGACCAGCCCTGAAGCTTCAGGATTCCACAGGGAAGGGGTGCCCGATATCCAGCAGCAAACACCACTCAGGGCATATCAAGTACTGGGGTACAGGTTCTGTAGGATTTCAGTAGCCTCACACTGTGGAGGCTGGTGTCTTCATCCACTAGCTTAGCCTCAGAGGAGCCAACTGCATTCTTGGCTGCCCAGCTGATTCTCAGAGCATTGGCATAGGACAGGTATTCTCCCATCTCACCTCCTGCCCAGGAAACCCCACGATTTTATGCCTGCTGCCCATCACAAACAAGAAACCTAATAAAAATTTCTGTTTTGTCCACCAAGTCCCACACAAGTGCTGAAGAGGAATCCATATGCCTATGGAATGACCACGGCTGAATCTATCTATCCACATGAGGAAAAGTCACAAATCAACATTCATGAGTGTTTTGGGCCCTCAAGGATGAACCAACCCAGTTAGGAGCAGTGGGTCAGAATGACCACAGTCAATGCATACACACAAGGATTCCTGATGCCCCACCCACAATCCACACAGAATCACCAACATATGAACTCATTGTTGCCTGAACATGTTTACTTCACACACATGACTCATCATACATCCTGAAAACACACACACACCCATGAGGTATGCTAGTAAATGCTTAATAAGATATCATCCAGCGGGACATAAAAAAAGTCTTGACTTTCAGTTTACAAGGTGTATCTAGTCAACCAAGACTAATTTCAACTTAACAACCAGATAACACTAAATACAAACACAAAAAGGGATGAGCCCCATCACTTACCACAACTAGTTCCAGCCCACACCAGCATACAAAGTATTTGTGCAAGCAATCAATTTGGCTGTCCCTGGGATAGGAACTTCAACTTCAATCCCAAATACACAAAGAAAATCACAGCACTATCTCCAGCAATAAATACACCTGAACACATGTACATCTGTTATCTATACCCTGAACAGATATAATGCCTGTTACTTCTGAACATAAATGCAACTGCTCTCTGCACCCTGAACAGATGTTAACACTTGTTACTATATCAACTTTTACACAAAATACCCTATTCGTCCTAAATGTTCACATGTGTCATTCCTACAAAACAACAAAGAAATAAAACATGAGCCGGAAACATGTCTGTACAACAAACACGCTGCCCCCATACACACCATGAACACCCTACAGGCACACATTCTGGGAAACCAACAAGTATACAAACACTTGTCCCATGCACTACCCAAATAGACACACATGAAGTCCCACACTTCTCAAATACATTTCTCCACAACACCTCCATGCACAATGTACACAGCCTAGTTCCAAGCATACAATAAACCTCCCACATCTGTCAGAGCACACACCCCGTGAATTCAAGGACACTCTCAGCCACCAAAAACCTCTACTTTTCAAACACATGAGACTGAACACAAATACCAGGAACGCTCAGGCAACATCACACCAATCTTCAAGGATTACATTCCGCCATACGCACAAACACAACTCTTGAGCATCTTGTATATGCATAAACTCTAAATATGCACATCCACGATCCCATGAACATACACCTAAACACTCATGGGCATACACAGAAAACACAAAAACATTCATCTGGCATGCATGAGGCACAGTTCAATACCAGCACACACAAAAATACCAAACAAGCACTAATCTTTATACACAGTTTCCACACAAGAACTGGGAAACAGACACATGAATATTCCCAAAACTTCTCATAGAGATTCCCTAATACACTGCATAGTATTCTACATCCCCAGAAAGCAACCTGCCAAACATGCCACTCAAAATGTCTATATATGCTTATAAACATCACGACATTCCTCAAACAAATACACTCTGAATACTCCTATCATCCTCATTCCCAATGAAAAAATTTATAGAATGCAACCACTTAGTGATAAATCCACAAACCAATGTGCATGCCCAACACACAGGAACATCTCCAGCATATTATATAAAATACACATAAAACCACTTACAAATCCCGTATTATCACTGGCTGCAAGAATGCACTTCTTCTCCACCCCAATACTAAGAAATCACTCTGTCGCGCATCTCTAACACATAGAAACACAATTCCCACACTCCTCTTTGTAAATGCCTCACCTCTCCATCCCACACATACATCCCTACTTCCTAGTTGTATACAAGTAAGTTTCTCATCAATATACACATGGCCACAGAAAATACACATCAAAACTGCCATGTCCCTTAAGTACACATACACTCGAACATTCTTCCTTCTCACTACTGTTGCTCATTCATGTAACAAACACTGATACAAACAAGTGAGCACCTCTGGGGTGTGCTAGTTAATTCAATCTCCATATACATGTACCTCTCCATAAGCATCGCATCCCTACAGGATTAACCGGCACACACAAATATACAAATATTCCCAAATAGGTAGTACCTTACACTACCATCGTACACAAGAACACAAACTGCCAACACAAGAAACAACTCCCCATCAAAAATGCAGAATCCTACTAACTGCCACACCACAATCACATATATTTATCCTACTCCTACAAAAAAGTACTCTCAGACCTGGCCTCAGACACTCAAGTACATATACATGAAGAGGATTACCAAAAATAAAAACAAACCCACATAACCAAACACCATGTCCTGAATGTAAAAATACTCCTATACGTCCCAATTATGTCAATCACTTTGCAAACCCAGAGAAATATACCCAAACATGATCCTTAACCCTGCTCATGTGCACAAACACACATTTATTTCCAAAATTACCATCCTGCATGCACACACGCCAGTCTTCAGGGGCAAAACAAACAAACAAAAAAACCACAGGGGAAATATTACAAAATCCAGATCACGAACACCTAACCTCAACTCTCTTGAGTTTATCGTCCCACCCTCCAAATACACACAACCCTACAAAGTCTCACAAAATCAGTCACGACTCTCCCTTAGTCTCAAATTACAACCACTCACCACCAACCGCAATTCTGAATACACAGCAGATTCTCATCAGTCACTTGAAAACTAAACAAACCCCAAACTCTGAAGGCATGTCAACACATGAGGGGCACCACCACCCCACAAAAGGAACAGTGACAACCCCTCATGCCCTCTGAATTCCTACCATCCCTACAAGGACAAGCACACCATCTCATTTTCTCTTACAAATAACCTCCCATTGATCATCATGCCCTTCAAAATGAAAGGAAAACTTCCTGCACCCAGAAACACCGACAAGGGCCTCCCACTAACCCGCCAACACACACCAGAGCATGTGATCCATTTCCCGTGTGCGATCCATGAACGCCACACAATTTAACAACCAAATCTCAATCTCTTTATTGCAGAACGACTGGAGGGCAGACGCTTCTCATCCGGTCATCGAGTCCATTTTCCACACTCTTCCGCCGCAGCCAACCTGCGACTGCACGTCCACCGGGACGCGACCACAGCAGAAGGGCCAGAGCGGCTCGGTCGTCCCTTTTGCAAAGTCGCCAGCGCCACCGGACAGGACTGTCCTTCTGCCTAAGGACGCGGAGGCCGCCGACATCTCCAGCACGCACCGTCTCCCGGGGACGAGGAGAGGCCGTCCCAACTCCACGGACCTCGACCCCGGTCACCTCCCTGCAGACCAGACGCCGCTGCTCGCTCACCGCGGAGGCTCCGCTCAGCGCCGCGGCCACGGGCTGCCAGGGACGCCGACCCAGAGGCTCCGCGCTCGCACCGCCTTGACAACCGTCCGCTCGCTTCAGGCACAGGAGGCGCGGGGCCGCGCGGGGCCTGGTCTGGGCGCCGCCCGCTTCCAGGCGAGAACCGGCCGCGGGGCGACAGCGCCCGCGCGGACACACGACGGGGAGGCCCGCCGGCCCGGGAAGGAAGATCCGCGCACGACCGACCGGGGAGGGAGAGGCACGCGGGTCCAGTACCTCTGGGCTGGGAACCACTCTGGTCGCCGCCACGGGAGCCGAGCGCGCCGTTGGGGAACCGCCACCCGCGCTCGCGCTATGCGTCGCCCCGCTGCAGCCGCAACCGACGCTGGACCGTTGGACGGCGGCCCGCGAGCGCCACAGCGCCTCCAGACAAGTGCGTGCGCGTGCGCGAGGGCGGCGGCGGCGGGAAGCGCGGAGCGCCTGCAGGACCTGATGGCAGTGCGTCTGGGTCCGCGAAGTGTCGCCTGCAAAGCGGCTCCTCCTAGGGGAGCCTCGGGCTGCTCCTTCCTTCAGCGAGTGCACCTGAAATGACCTCCCTGATGTTCACTATTACACACCTACCGTGCCTGCATTGGAGACCGCCCTGGCTGCAGCCTTGCAAGCTCTCTACCCTGAAGCTCATGCTCCTCATTTTGAAAGCACTGTTTTGTTTTGTTTTAATTTATTTTTATTGTAAACAAATGGATACATGTTGTTTCTGTTTGTACATAGAGTAACAGCATACCATTTGTGCAATCATTCATTTACATAGGGTAATGCTGTTTGAGTCATTCTGTTATTTTTTGCTTCCCCCCCCACCAGTCTTTTCCCTCTATACAGTCCTTCCTTCCTCCATTCTTGCCCCCCCACCCCCCTTATGTGTCATCATCTACTTATCAGCGAGATCCTTAGTCCTTTGGTTTTTTGAGGTTGGCTTATGTCACTTAGCATTATATTCTCCAATTTCATCCATTTTCCTGCAAATGCCATAATTTTATTATTCTTTATAGCTAAGTAATATTCCATTGTATGTATATACCACAGTTTCTTTATCCATTCATCAATTGAAGGACATCTAGGTTGGTTACACAATCTGGCTATTGTGAACTGAGCAGCTATGAACATTGATGTGGCTGTATCTCTGTAGTATACTGATTTTAATTCCTTTGCGTGTAAGCCGAGGAGTGGGATAGCTGGGTCAAATGGTGGTTCCATCCCAAGTTTTCTGAGGAATCACCATACTGCTTTACAAAGGGGCTGCACCGATCTTCAAAAATTATAAAGAACTTAAAAAACTTTACATCAAAAATACAAATTATCCAATCAATAAATGGGCTAAGGAACTGGTCAGACATTTCACAGATGGAGATGTACAGGTGATCAACAAAAATATGAAAAAGTGCTGATCTTCTCTAGTAATTAGTGAAATGCAAATCAAAACTACCCTAAGATTTCCTCTCACTCCAATTCCAATGGCTATTATCAAGTACACAAGCAATAATGAGTGTTGGCATGGATGTGGGGAAAAAGGCACACTCATACATTCCTGCTGGAGTTGCAAACTGGTACAGTTGCAAATTGGAAAGCAGTATGGTGATTCCTCAGAAAACTTGGAATGGAGCCACCATTTGACCCAGATATCCCACTCCTTGGCCTATACACAAAGGACTTAAAATCAGCATACTTCAGTAACCCAGCCACATCAGTGTTTACAGCTGTTTAATTCACAATGACCAGATTATGGAACCAACCTACATACCCTTCAACTGATGAATGGATAAAGAAACTGTGGTATATATACACAAGGGAATACTACTCAGTCATAAAGAAGAATAAAATTATGGCCTTTGCTGGTTAATGGATGGAGTCGGAGCGTATTATACTAAGTGAATGCCAAAGACACCAAAGGCAGAATGTTTTCTCTGATAAGTGGATGATGATACATAATGGGGGGGGTGGCAGGGGAATAAGAAAAGAAAGAGGAACTGGGGTTGCATAGAAGCAAATGGGGTGGGAGGGACTGGGGGAAGAAAAGATAGTAGAGTGAGACAGACATTATTACCCTATGTACATGTATGATTACACGAATGGTGTGAATCTACGTTGTGTACAACCATAGAAATGAAAAGATGAACTCCATTTGTGTACAAAGAATCAAAACGCAGCCTGTAAAAATAGAAATTTTAAAAATGATGGGGGAGGGAGGAATAAACTTGTAGCTTAAAAATAAATGAAATAAGTATGTAAAAAATAAAAAAGTATGCCAACTGAAAGAATGACATACAGTTCAAACAGGGAGAAGGTGAAATGCTCTGATGAAATTGGTCAATGTCAAGCCTTGATTAAAGGTGTAACAAACATATTCAAAGAAAACATCTGTGCATTCATTCATACTGTGAAATCTCCCCATATCTAAGAATACACCCAGCACAGTAAATACAGTAGGAAAGAGTCAAGCAACGGAGTGTCCATGAAAAGGAGCAGTGAAATATCCTTCAGTCCTATCATCTGACCATTGGTGAAGTAAATTCCTGAGCTAATAGTGATCACTGAGAAAAAATATTTCTAAACGTGGAGGTCCAACTAATCAGGGACCCATGGAGGAATGGCAAAGTCCCTGACTGCCTTGTGAAGAACTTTTAGGTGTGTACACCATGAGGCCGATGGGAGTGTCACGTTTGACATGTCTTCCACACTATCCTCTGGAGGGGAGCGATATTAATTACCCAATTCCAAGAAGTAGAATCAAGGGAGTGAAATCTTTTTCCAATGTATACCAGGTCAAGTGAATCCATGGTACAAATTCAAAAACTAAAATTATAGGAGAAAAAGAAGATGATTAAATTGCTATCTACTGAAATTTGTTACCATTGCCAGGTCTTCATTAAACATATAAGAAAAATATTCAAAGAAAAGAGTTGAGCATCCATATACATTGGGTGGCTCTCCGTGTGAAATCATAGGATGAGTACAGTAAATGCGGAGGGCAAAAATCAAGGAATGAAACTTTTAGAGTGTCACCCAGATCTAAAAATCCTTTTCCAGAACTGCTTTTCAAGGAACCTACACATGGAGTAGAGGACAGCAAACGCTGATGTTTGGACGAGTGAGCACGAATCAAACGGACATAATGCAAAGGGGGTCAAAACAGTGCTTTCAAAATGAGGAGCGTGAGCTTCAGGGTAGAGAGCTTGCAAGGCTGCAGCCAGGGCGGTCTCCAATGCAGGCACGGTAGGTGTGTAATAGTGAACATCAGGGAGGTCATTTCAGGTGCACTCGCTGAAGGAAGGAGCAGCCCGAGGCTCCCCTAGGAGGAGCCCCTTTGCAGGCCACACCTCCCGGACCCCGACGCACTGCCATCAGGTCCTGCAGGCGCACCCGGCTTCCCGCTGCTGTAGCCCTCGCGCACGCGCACGCGCTCGTCTGGAGGCGCTGTGGCGCTCGCGGGCCGCCGTCCAACGGTCCAGCGTCGGTTGCGGCTGCAGCGGGGCGAAGCATAGCGCGAGCGCGGGTGGCGGTTCCCCAGCGGACGGCGCGGCTCCCGTGGCGGCGACCAGAGTGGTTCCCAGCCCAGAGGTACTGGACCCGCGTGCCTCTCCCTCCCCGGTCCGTCGTGCGCGGATCTTCCTTCCCGGGCGGCGGGCCTCCCCGTCGTGTGTCCGCGCGGGCGCTCTCGCCCCGGGGCGGGTTCTCACCTGGAAGCGGGCGGCGCCCAGACCAGGCCCCGCGCGGCCCCGCGCCTCCTGTGCCTGACGCGAGCAGACGGTCGTCAAGGCGGTGCGAGCGCGGAGCCTCTCGGTCGGCGTCCCTGGCAGCCCGTGGCCGCGGCGCTGAGCGGAGCCTCCACGGTGAGCGAGCAGCGGCGTCTGGTCTGCAGGGAGGTGACCGGGGTCGAGGTCCGTGGAGTTGGGACGGCCTCTCCTCGTCCCGGGAGACGGTGCGTGCTGGAGATGTCGGCGGCCTCCGCGTCCTTAGGCAGAAGGACAGTCCTGTCCGGTGGCGCTGGCGACTTTGCAAAAGGGACGGACCGAGCCGCTCTGGCCCTTCTGCTGTGGTCGCGTCCCGGTGGACGTGCAGTCGCAGGTTGGCTGCGGCGGAAGAGTGTGGAAAATGGACTCGATGACCGGATGAGAAGCGTCTGCCCTACAGTCGTTTTGCAATAAAGAGATTGAGATTTGGTTTATTAAATTGTGTGGCGTCGCACACGGGAAATGGATCACATGCTCTGGTGTGTGTTGGCGGGTTAGTGGGAGGCCCTTGTCGGTGTTTCTGGGTGCAGGAAGTTTTCCTTTCATTTTGAAGGGCATGATGATCAATGGGAGGTTATTTGTAAGAGAAAATGAGATGCTGAGCTTGTCCTTGTAGGGATGGTAGGAATTCAGAGGGCATGTGTGGCTGTCACTGTTCCTTTTGTGGGGTGGTGGTGCCCCTCATGTGTTGACATGCCTTCAGAGTTTGGGGTTTGTTTAGTTTTCAAGTGACTGATGAGAATCTGCTGTGTATTCAGAATTGCGGGTGGTGGTGAGTGGTTGTAATTTGAGACTAAGGGAGAGTCGTGACTGATTTTGTGAGACTTTGTAGGGTTGTGTGTATTTGGAGGGTGGGAAGATAAACTCAGAGAGTTGAGGTTAGGTGTTCGTGATCTGGATTTTGTAATATTTCCCCTGTGGTTTTTTTGTTTGTTTGTTTTGCCCCTGAAGACTGGCGTGTGTGCATGCAGGATGGTAATTTTGGAAATAAATGTGTGTTTGTGCATATGAGCAGGGTTAAGGATCATGTTTGGGTATATTTCTCTGGGTTTGCAAAGTGATTGACATAATTGGGATGTGTAGGAGTATTTTTACATTCAGGACATGGTGTTTGGTTATGTGGGTTTGTTTTTATTTTTGGTAATCCTCTTCATGTATATGTACTTGAGTGTCTGAGGCCAGGTCTGAGAGTACTTTTCTGTAGGAGTAGGATAAATATATGTGATTGTGGTGTGGCAGTTAGTAGGATTCTGCATTTTTGATGGGGAGTTGTTTCTTGTGTTGGCAGTTTGTGTTCTTGTGTACGATGGTAGTGTAAGGTACTACCTATTTGGGAATATTTGTATATTTGTGTGTGCCGGTTAATCCTGTAGGGATGCGATGCTTATGGAGAGGTACATGTATATGGAGATTGAATTAACTAGCACACCCCAGAGGTGCTCACTTGTTTGTATCAGTGTTTGTTACATGAATGAGCAACAGTAGTGAGAAGGAAGAATGTTCGAGTGTATGTGTACTTAAGGGACATGGCAGTTTTGATGTGTATTTTCTGTGGCCATGTGTGTATTGATGAGAAACTTACTTGTATACAACTAGGAAGTAGGGATGTATGTGTGGGATGGAGAGGTGAGGCATTTACAAAGAGGGGTGTGGGAATTGTGTTTCTATGTGTTAGAGATGCGCGACCAAGTGATTTCTTAGTATTGGGGTGGAGAAGAAGTGCATTCTTGCAGCCAGTGATAATACGGGATTTGTAAGTGGTTTTATGTGTATTTTATATAATATGCTGGAGATGTTCCTGTGTGTTGGGCATGCACATTGGTTTGTGGATTTATCACTAAGTGGTTGCATTCTATAAATTTTTCATTGGGAATGAGGATGATAGGAGTATTCAGAGTGTATTTGTTTGAGGAATGTTGTGATGTTCATAGGCATATATAGACATTTTGAGTGGCATGGTTGGCAGGTTGCTTTCTGGGGATGTAGAATACTATGCAGTGTTTAGGGAATCTCTATGAGAAGTTTTGGGAATATTCAGGTGTCTGTTTCCCAGTTCTTGTGTGGAAACTGTGTATAAAGATTAGTGCATGTTTGGTTTTTTGTGTGTGCTGGTATTGAACTGTGCCTCATGCATGCCAGATGAATGTTTTTGTGTTTTCTGTGTATGCACATGAGTGTTTAGGTGTATGTTCATGGGATCGTGGATGTGCATATTTAGAGTTTATGCATATACAAGATGCTCAAGAGTTGTGTTTGTGCGTATGGCGGAATGTAATCCTTGAAGATTGGTGTGATGTTGCCTGAGTGTTCCTGGTATTTGTGTTCAGTCTCGTGTGTTTGAAAAGTAGAGGTTTTTGGTGGCTGAGAGTGTCCTTGAATTCACGGGGTGTGTGCTCTGACAGATGTGGGAGGTTTATTGTATGCTTGGAACTAGGCTGTGTACATTGTGCATGGAGGTGTTGTGGAGAAATGTATTTGAGAAGTGTGGGACTTCATGTGTGTCTATTTGGGTAGTGCATGGGACAAGTGTTTGTATACTTGTTGGTTTCCCAGAATGTGTGCCTGTAGGGTGTTCATGGTGTGTATGGGGGCAGCGTGTTTGTTGTACAGACATGTTTCTGGCTCATGTTTTATTTCTTTGTTGTTTTGTAGGAATGACACATGTGAACATTTAGGACAAATAGGGTATTTTGTGTAAAAGTTGATATAGTAACAAGTGTTATATCCGTTCAGGGTGCAGAGAGCAGTTGCACTTATGTTCAGAAGTAACAGGCATTATATCTGTTCAGGGTATAGATAACAGATGTACATGTGTTCAGGTGTATTTATTGCTGGAGATAGTGCTGTGATTTTCTTTGTGTATTTGGGATTGAAGTTGAAGTTCCTATCCAGGGACAGCCAAATTGATTGCTTGCACAAATACTTTGTATGCTGGTGTGGGCTGGAACTAGTTGTGGTAAGTGATGGGGCTCATCCCTTTTTGTGTTTGTATTTAGTGTTATCTGGTTGTTAAGTTGAAATTAGTCTTGGTTGACTAGATACACCTTGTAAACTGAAAGTCAAGACTTTTTTTATGTCCCGCTGGATGATATCTTATTAAGCATTTACTAGCATACCTCATGGGTGTGTGTGTGTTTTCAGGATGTATGATGAGTCATGTGTGTGAAGTAAACATGTTCAGGCAACAATGAGTTCATATGTTGGTGATTCTGTGTGGATTGTGGGTGGGGCATCAGGAATCCTTGTGTGTATGCATTGACTGTGGTCATTCTGACCCACTGCTCCTAACTGGGTTGGTTCATCCTTGAGGGCCCAAAACACTCATGAATGTTGATTTGTGGCTTTTCCTCATGTGGATAGATAGATTCAGCCGTGGTCATTCCATAGGCATATGGATTCCTCTTCAGCACTTGTGTGGGACTTGGTGGACAAAACAGAAATTTTTATTAGGTTTCTTGTTTGTGATGGGCAGCAGGCATAAAATCGTGGGGTTTCCTGGGCAGGAGGTGAGATGGGAGAATACCTGTCCTATGCCAATGCTCTGAGAATCAGCTGGGCAGCCAAGAATGCAGTTGGCTCCTCTGAGGCTAAGCTAGTGGATGAAGACACCAGCCTCCACAGTGTGAGGCTTCTGAAATCCTACAGAACCTGTACCCCAGTACTTGATATGCCCTGGGTGGTGTTTGCTGCTGGATATCGGGCACCCCTTCCCTGTGGAATCCTGAAGCTTCAGGGCTGGTCACTACATCCAAGGGTCCCCAAAGTTCTGTTCATATTTTGCTTTCTGTTTGGGAGACATGTTCCACTTGGTCGTGTTTTGAAATGTTCTCCATCCTTTCTTGAAGTATCAGGATTCTATTTCAGTGGGAAGCACACTCTGCTTCATGCTTTCCTGATAGGGTATTTCAGCCTTCTCATTTTCTCCATTTCCATTGAGCAGGTGACCTATCAGTTAACTGTGTGATCAGGGTGGCCTCCAGGAGACCGTACAATGCCTCCTCCTTCCTTCCCTGGATCCCACCTATAGTTTACTGTGCCTGACTCCTTGACAACTTTTCCTTTGGGATATGACCCAGGGAAAAATTCTGAGCAGGTTTTTTCTTTGCATGAAGTGGTGGATGGAGTAAGTAAGGTGATCTGAGTGTGATCTTGGGATTGTTTCTTTCCATATGGGATAGGCTCATGAGTCAAAAGCTTGGTCTCCAGTGGATGGTGCTGTTGAGAGGCAGTGGAACCTTTCAGGAGGTGGGATGTAGTGGGAAGAAATCATATCAATGGGGAATGGGATATTAGGACATTTTTCTTTCTTGCCCCCCCCCCGTCTCCTTCTCATTCTCTTGTTTCCTGTCTACCTTGAGGTGAGCAGTTTTCCTCCAGCAAGATGTACTTCCTCGTCACAGGCCTAAGAGCAACAGGACCAAGCAGTCATGGACTGTAACCTCTAAACAATGATCCCAAGTTAATCTTTCCTCCATTCAACGTGTCGACCTCAGAGATTTTTGTACTGTGACAGACAGCTGACTAATCCAGAAAATTGGTTCCAAGAGTGTGCACATTGCTGTGACTGTACCTGATCATGTGGTTCAGAAGGCTTTGGAGTTGGTTTTGCAGGAGTGGTTTGGAAGAGCTTGGAGCAGCAGGCTAGAGAAAACCATGAGTGGTAAAAGAGAGCTTTGTGGGTGATGCTGATGTGAAGTCAGACCCCAGAAAGTGGGGAGTAATGCAGACAGTAGAGGCTGTTTCCATGTGGTATTGAGATCGAAGTAAGTACCTTATTAGGAACTGGATTAGAGGCCACTCATGTGACTTCTAGCATGTATTGCTCTACATTTTGTGTACATTTTCCATTTGTATAGAATTCGTGGAAATCTTATTCAAAAGTTACAGATCGTTATGCTATGATGTGAGATTCCCCCAAAATCTCATGTATAAGAGAGTGCAAAAACCTTTAGAGGTGAAATGATTGGGTTTTGAAAGGTTTCGCCTAATGAGTGCATTAGTCCATTGATACAGATTTACTGGGTTGTAAATGCAGGCAGGTATGTGTGCCTAGAAGAAGTCAGTCAGTGGGGGCATCCCTTGGGGGTTCATAGTTTGTACTGTGAGTAGAGTATCGTATCCTCACTTCTCCTCTCTGCCCACTTTGTGATTATTATGTCCTGATGTGCTTTCCTGCTCCATACCATTGCACCTTGATATTCTGACTCACCTCGGTTCTAGAGCTGTGGAGTTTGCAGTCATTGGACTGAGATCTCTGAGAACATGAACCAAATACTCTTTTCCTCCTCTACTGAGTTTGTCTGATCTATGTCAAGGTGAGGAAAAGGGTCCTGAAAACACAGACTAATTAATCTCATCAAGGAAATTTCAAGGCAGCATATCATTTAGGACGTGGCCTGGATATTTCTAGCTGGTTTGAACCAGATTTATAGTAGGAGTCAGGAGCAAAAAACAGCATGGGGAGATTGGAAATACTTGGAAATTTCCCAGAAAAAAGGGCTTCGTAGGGTTCAAGATGGGTGTGGTTGGTAAGGAGATGAATGCCATGAAATGTAGCTAAATACTTTGCACTAATACACTAGATATATACTTTGTGGGCAAGACTTGTTCGAGATGAGAATGTCAGGGTACCAGGGCAGCCTAGGAATCCTTACTTCAGGATCCATTCCTTGTTTAACTAACAGCACACAGGCCTACAGAGGCCGTGGTCTAGGCTGGCCTGGCTACTGCTCTCATTGACAGAGGACCATGGCATTGTCCATGTGATACTGGACTCAGGCATGAGTTGTGGGGCCCTGGAGGGTCGTACTGATATTTGCAGGAAAGCCTGGTTGTCAGGAAAATATGTGAAGCAGTCAGAGTCCCATCCAGCAGGCCCAGAAAGGGTGATTTGTTAAACTGTGAGAGTGAGGCCAGTGTTGTATCGGAGACCCCAGGAATGTAGCAATCTGCCAGGGACATGAAACACCTGCCACGGGAAGTCACAGGCAGCGAGCACAGCCAGGTCCACGGAGTGGTCCTGCAGTAGACAAGGCTGGAGGGGTGAGGATGCCCAAGTCCCCTGGAACCCATATTGCTCCATCACGTGCCCCAGTTCCACACATGGAGCACAAGACTTAATATTTGCCCTGCTGTGTTTGTTTAGATTCCTACTTGCAAGTTTTCTGTTCTTCCCTTTGGGATGTTTGTGTTTCACCTTTGCAATTGTATCTTGGAAGTTTGTTTAAGTTCCTTGTCATTTTACAGAGGATTACAGCCCAAGTAAGTTTGAAAGGTTTGCTTCTGCTGCTTTGCTTTCTACTGAAAGAGCCAAATAACTGAAGAATCAGAGTGTTGGGAGAAGAAAAGCCTTTATGTTGTAACATGCCGACATGTCAGAAGAATGAATGTCTAGCTCCTGATTTCATCTTGCTTGCACTGCCCAGTGAAAATTTATATAGCATGTTATGTGGAATTGTTCCCTCTGTCTTGGGCATGTGGGCACCAGGGTAGTTCACTAGTGTGGACAAATGTCCTTTTCTGGAACATGTGTTGTGAGGGTCTTATGTGGGTCCAGTGGTCACTGGTTCATCTGGGACCTGTGACTCTAAGATAACATGATTGTTGAGAAGCTTGCATTTTGAAGGTTTGGGCTTCTGGTTTTCATCCCCGTCATACTCTGCTCTAGAACTCTGTGAATTCCTTTGAATTTGGACATTTCCTGTGACCTAGGAAGCGGGAGTGCTCAGTGTAAAGGTTAGTGTTTTTAACTAACTCTCCAGCTAGTCATTAGGACAGGGATGAGGGTGTGGGAGAAAAGAAAATCATGCTCATGAATTAAAAGGACAAAAGAGCAGAATATAAGCCTTTTTAATCAGGGTACAGCTTCACTGAATTTCCTTGAGTGTCAGAAGTGGCTTTGGAGAAGGGCTTTTGAGCAATTCAGGAACTGTTGAGACTATTGGGACTCTTGGAGATGTACTGAATGCTGTGAGATGCACATGAGGTTATGGGGACAAGGGCGGAACCTGATGGTATGGTTCTTTAGTGTCCCCCATAGGTTCATATATTACACGTTTGTTTCCCACCTGATGGCTCACTGGGGGGGGAGTGGCACCTTTTATGAGGCGGGGCCCAGTTGGTGGAAATGACGTCACTGGGGATGTGCCCCTGAATGGGTATTGGACACCAGTTCCTTTCGCTCTTTGCCTCTCTTTGCTTCCCAGTCACCATATGGAGAGCACTTTTCCTCTACTGTCCTCTGTCCACCACACGTACTGTGTTGCCACAGTTCAAAGGTGATAGGGCCAAGTAACCATAGACTGTGACATCTGAAATTATTCAGAAATTGGGGGAGATGTGACTGCAGGGAGTTCAGGTGGACCAGTCCAGGCCTAGCATGGGATCATAAATTGCACAACAGTGTGTCCTCCCATCTAGGCAACATCTACATCGGCTGAGATGGAGGGTCACTTGGGTCTATTTGTGGTGATCCTCCCCTAGAGGTACCCCCATTTGTCCCAGAGTAGTTTCACATCCATAAGAGGTATCACAGAGGGCTGTCTTCCTATTTGAAGAGTTTTCTCTATATTGAGCACTTACTGAGTTTTATAGGAGGGAGTGTACTCTCTGCTTTGCACTTTTATGTTCTCTTATATTTTGAACACAAAGGTGTGTGACTGAAATCTGCATTTTCATCCCTCGACTTCTATCTGCAGAGCCCACAAGACTAATAGCCTGTAACAAATTGCTGACTGGAGGTGTCAAACATCAGACTACGTATGTGATGCAGTGTACGTGTGTCTTGTGCCTTACGACCGGGACTTGGTGGTCTTTTGTGTTTCCTATGAAGAATCAGGGAAAGGATATGGAGCAGGACACCATGAATCATCTTGTGTGTTCATGTTTGATTGTCATGTGTGTAATGATTGGATATGAGTGATTTCCTTGATCTGTGCTGGGTGAGTGCCTTTGTGGCAATGCATGTATTTAATTTGTTAGTGCTGGTTCCATGATTTTTTTTTTTTTTTGGCACTGAACTGTTGGAACATGTGTTCATACATTTGAGAAAATGTAGGACTGTGTATCACCATTTATTGGCCGTGTGTATTGGCTTTCAGATCTTAAAATTTATATGTATGTACATGGTTTCTAGGTAAGAATTTAGGACATACAAATTTTGGTGCAGAGATGTGGACAGAATGGATCATGTGGTATGTTGGCATGCTAGGAGGTGTGTGTATGGAGCCTGTGGATGTGGACAGATGCTGTTGATAGATTTTTTCAGGGTGGACTGCTGTGTATGTTTTTATTTTGGGCTTCGAGGTGATTGGGTTGTTATGGGTTACAGAGGGGCATCCTGTGTGGGGAGTAGGTGATGCTATGTAAGTCAGAGTGCTGTGTCTGCACTTATGTTCAAATTCTGAGGCATTGCGTGCATTTGCATGTTTGTGACATGTAAGTGATCATATATGATAGATTTTGCAATGGATATTGATGTCATATGTTAAGTATATGATGCGTTGTGAGCATATTCAGTTATTGATAGAGTGTGTTATTGCATTTTGTGTTATGTCGCCTGGTTTATATTGTTCTGGGATATGAGGATATGTGTATGTGTTTTGAGTGTTTCTTTGGAGGCGATTATAATTAGGAGGTTTGTATGAAGGTTACAGTTGGTGATTTAATTGGGTTTTGTGGTGTATGTGTTTCATATTAGAGGATGGGGAATTCTGAGTGTATGATCAGGTATATCAAGAATTTTATTCAATTGAGCATTTTCAGAGTTCTGTGGGGTTGTATGCTTGTGACACAACAGATTTCTGTGCAGTTGTATACATCAGGAGGTACGAGCAGTCCTGTACATACCCATTACAGTGACAGAGCGACCGTGTGTGCTTTTGGTTCTGTGGATATACTGTGTATGTGTAGATTTAGACACGTGCATTCTCAAGTTCGTATAATCTATGACTGTGAATGTATTTAGAAATGTGGTGACTGGGTATTTATTCTCGAGCTGTAGGTGGATGGTGTGTGCATCCCGTGAGGGAATGTAGGAGGTATGTTTATATGGGAAGACAAGTTAGGATGTTTGGTTAAAGTGTATGTACATTGTTCATGGTGTGGGATTTATAGGTATTTTTGTAAAAGGAGTGCTTGAAGGTAGAATTTCTGTGCGTGTGTTTACCCTTTGACTTAGTGAGGGTATGAGCTTAGAGAGGGCAGTGTTGTATTTTGCACTGGGACCACAAGTAGATTATGTGTGTATCTGGGAAATGATGACAAGTGTATTGTAGTTGACATCATTGTTATGTGCATTTGGAGAGGGTTGTGAGTCTTTATGTGTTTGGGAGCTAGTATTTGCACATCAAGTCTTTCTGAAAACAGTTGTTTATGCATGAATGTTGTAGTTTGTTCCCATGTTTTTCAGGGTTGCGGGTGTTCCATTTTTATAATCGGGGTGTATCTGGTTGTGTTAAGTCTTTGGGAAGTTCTAAGTTCTGTTTGTGTATGTTGAGGAGGAAGTAGTATTAGTAATGCTTATCAAGTATGTGTGTCTTTGGAGAGTATCATGTCTGTGTGATTTTCCAGAGGATTTAGGATTCTGTGTGACTTCTGACTACAAGTAGGGTTATGTGTGACTCCGTTTGTGTGTGTGTGTGTGTGTGTGTGTGTGTGTGTGTGTATTTTCAAAGTTTGTAGGTGTCCTGTGCACATGTCTTCAGGGAGTGTTTTTCACATAAGAATGTAGAGGCATGTATTTTGGAAAGTATAGTTCACAGCTGCATGTCGGTGTGTATGTGCGGAAACCACTGGCATGTGTATTTGGGAACAGGAATTGAGTATATGCTTTTGAAGGCAAGGTGTTGTGTGTGTATTCAGGGAATGCAGGGATGGGGTCAATTTGTGCATCTGTGTGGTGGGATGGCAGTGAGCTGATGTTTGTATACTATATTCAAATATGAGTGGTTTATGGTATCTGTAGTAGAAGGGGTTGTCACCGGTGTACATGCATGAGTAAGGGTGTGTGTGTGGTGTATGTCTGTGTGTTGGTGCTGAATGTGGTCCCAGGTGAACATCAGTGATGGCAATCCCTTCCCACATGCTCTTGTTTCTGTTAATCTGTTGTGTTGCTCACACTCAGCTGGAGCCCACTGGAGGTCAGTGACTGTGGCAGAAGTGAGATTCTTCTTTCTGATTCTTGTCCAGTGTGTGTGAGTACATTAATTGTGCTGGTAGTTGGTCATGTCTCTCGTGCTTGAGTGGTGCTGGCCTCTAGGATCTTGGGCTGGTGGATGCAAGCAGATCAGAGATGACCCCTCAGGAGTGTAGGGGGAGATTTTCCTCCAAGATGGCCATTCTTCTCCTGAATGGCTCAGAGGAACTGACTCAGGAAGGAAATGCCTGGGATATTCAGAGATGCAGCAACAGTTCCTGAGATAGATATTTACATTCATCCACCTATTGATTCCTCTCTGTGATTTTTCCACTGCTACTACAAAGTCCAGGACCCTATGTGCATTCCCCACAGGACCCCCACAACCTGGCAGTGTTAGTGGCACACGTGTGCACATACCTGTGCTCACAGTGTCCATGCTCTAGCAACACCACTAGCTCTACAATTATCATAAAATTGTGTCTTCAATCACATTAGAAGAGCTATAGTCCAGCTAAATAGAAAGCTAAAATCCAGCTAAAAGTTAAAAGTGATACTGGCTTTCAAATTTTCCTGAGTGTTATACTGATTATTATTCTTTTTCTTTTTTTTAGCATAATTGAGTTAGTGATCCTTCCTTTCAGCTTGCATGGTCCTTTTACCTTTCTTATTGCTATGATCTCTGAGTGGACAACTTTTTCAGTTTTATTTGGAAATAAAATGTGATTAAATTATTCATATGCGATCAAATCCACATAGCAAAGTTACACTATCTTAGCCATTTAGGGCTGCAGGTCAGTGGTTTTCAGTACATTTATATTGCCATCATTCTGATACCCTGATAGAGCCACAGAACTTTTTCATTTTGGAAATTTGAAATTCACTTTTTTGTTAAAGAATAAGTCTCAATTTTCCCTCCTCCTAAGGGCATGGAAACCACTATTCTTTTGTTCTATGATTTTGACTACCTCCCTACCTCATGTAAGTAGAGTCATACAAAATGTATTCTTTTTTTTTTTTTTTTACGTTTACATAGGGTAATGATGTTTATTATATTTTTCCCCTCCCCCCCACCCCTCCCACCCCTCCCACCCCTCCCACCCCTCTTTTCCCTCTACACAGTCCTTCTTTCCTTCATTCTTACTGCTCTCCTTAGCCTAACTCTAAACCTAACCCTAAACCTAATGCTAGCCTGTCCCATCCCCCATTATATGTCCTCATCCGCTTATCAGCGAGATCATTCGTCCTTTAGTTTTTTGAGATTGGCTTATCTCACTTAGCATGATATTCTCCAATTTCGACCATTTGCCTACAAATGCCATAATTTTATCATTCTTCATTGCGGAGTAATATTCCATTGTATAAATGTGCCACAGTTTCTTTATCCATTCATCAACTGAAGGGCATCTAGGTTGGTTCCACAATCTGGCTATGGTGAATTGAGCAGCAATGAACATTGATGTGGCTGTATCTCTGTAGTATGCTGATTTTAAGTCCTTTGGGTATAGGCCAAGGAGTGGGATAGCTGGGTCAAATGGTGTTTCCATTCCAAGCTTTCTGAGGAATCTCCACACTGCTTTCCAGAGTGGTTGCACTAATTTGCAACCCCACCAGCAATGTATGAGTGTTCCTTTTTCACCACATCCTCGCCAACACCTATTGTTGCTTGTATTCTTGATAATCGCCATTCTTATTGGGGTGAGATGAAATCTTAGGGTAGTTTTGATTTGCATTTCCCTTATTACTAGGGATGTTGAACATTTCTTCATATATCTGGTGATTACTTGTACATCTTCTTCTGTGAAGTGTCTGTTCATTTCCTTAGCCCATTTGTTGATTGGATTATTTGTATTCTTCATGTAGAGTTTTTTGAGTTCTTTATAGATTCTGGAAATTAGCGCTCTATCTGAGGTATGGTTGGCAAAGATATTCTCCCACTCTGTAGGCTCTCTCTTCACATTTCTGATAGTTTCCTTTGCTGAGAGAAAGCTTTTTAGTTTGAATCTATCCCAGTTGTTGATTCTTGCTTTTATTTCTTGTGCTATGGGAGTCCTGTTAAGGAAATCTGATCCTGAGCCAACAAGTTGAAGATTTGGACCTACTTTTTCTTCTATAAGATGCAGGGTCTCTGGTCTGATTCCGAGGTCCTTGATCCATTTTGAGTTGAGTTTTGTGTAGGGTGAGAGATAGGGGTTTAGTTTCATTCTATTGCATATAGTTTTCCAGTTTTCCCAGCACCATTTGTTGAAGAGGCTATCTTTTCTCCATTGCATATTGTTGGAACCTTTGTCTAGTATGAGAAAATTGTATTTATTTGGGTTTGTGTCCATGTCCTCTATTCTGTACCATTGATCTACCTGTCTATTTTGGTACCAATACCATGCCGTTTTTGTTACTATTGCTTTGTAGTAGAGTTGAAGATCTGGTATTGCAATACCCCCTGCTTCGCTCTTGCTATTGAGGATTGCTTTAGCTATTCTAGGTTTTTTATTCTTCCAGATGAATTTCATAATTGCTTGCTCTATTTCTGCGAGGTACATCATTGGGATTTTAATTGGAATTGCATTGAATCTGTATAGAACTTTAGGTAGTATAGCCATTTTGACGATATTAATTCTGCCTATCCAGGAACATGGGAGATCTTTCCATCTTCTAAGGTTTTCTTGCATTTCTTTCTTTAGTGTTCTGTAGTTCTCATTGTAGAGGTCTTTCACCTCTTTTGTGAGATTGATTCCCAAGTATTTTATTTTTTTCGATGCTATTGTGAATGGGGTAGTTTTCCTAATTTCTCTTTCTGAAGATTCATCACTTATGTATAAAAATGCATTGGATTTATGAGCATTGATCTTGTAACCTGCTACTTTACTGAATTCATTTATGAGTTCTAAAAGTTTTCTGGTGGAATTTCCAGGTTCCTCTAAATATATAATCATGTCATCAGCGAACAGGGATAGTTTGAGTTCTTCTTTTCCTATTCGTATCCCTTTAATTTCTTTGGTTTGTCTGATTGCTCTGGCTAGAGTCTCAAGGACGATGTTGAATAGAAGTGGTGAAAGAGGGCATCCCTGCCTTGTTCCAGTTTTTAGGGGGAACGCTTTCAGTTTTTCACCATTTAGAATGATATTAGCCATGGGCTTAGCGTAGATGGCCTTTATAATGTTTAGGAATGTTCCCATTACCCCAATTTTTTCTAGTGTTTTGAGCATGAAGGGATGCTGTATTTTATCAAATGCTTTTTCTGCATCTATTGAAATAATCATGTGATTCTTAACTTTAAGTCTGTTGATATGGTGAATGACATTTATTGATTTCCGAATGTTGAACCAACCTTGCATCCCTGGGATAAAACCCACTTGATCGTGGTGCACTATCTTTTTAATATATATTTGTATGCGATTTGCTAAAATTTTGTTGAGAATTTTTGCATCGCTGTTTATTAAGGATATTGGTCTGAAATTTTCTTTCCTTGATGTGTCTCTGTCTGGTTTAGGTATCAGGGTGATATTGGCTTCATAGGACGAGTTTAGTAGGGTTCCCTCCTCTTCTATTTCATGGAATAGTTTGAGGAGTATTGGAATGAGCTCATCTTTAAAGGTTTTGTAGAACTCGGCTGAGAACCCATCTGGTCCTGGACTTTTCTTTGTTGGTAGGCTTTTGATGACCTCTTCTTGAAATTGCTTGAAATTGGTTTATTTAAGTTGTGTATGTCCTCCTCGTTCAGTTTAGGTAGTTCATATGTCTCTAGAAATTTGTTGATGTCTTCAAGGTTTTCTGTTTTGTTGGAGTATAGATTTTCGAAATAGCTTCTAATTATGTTTTGTATTTCACTCGTGTCTGTTGTGATGTTTCCTTGTTCATTCCGAATTTTAGTAATTTGAGTTTTCTCCCTCTTTCTCTTTGTTAGTGTGGCTAAGGGTTTATCAATTTTATTTATTTTTTCAAAGAACCAACTATTTATTTTATTAATTTTTCCGATTGTTTCTTTTGTTTCGATTTCGTTGATTTCGGCTCTGATTTTAACTATTTCCTGTCTTCTACTACTTTTGGTATTGGTCTGCTCTTCTTTTTCTAGTGCTTTGAGCTGTAGTGTTAACTCGTTTATTTGTTGATTTCTACTTCTTGTTTTGAATGCACCCCATGAAATAAATCTTCCTCTAAGTACTGCTTTCATAGTGTCCCAGAGATTTTGATATGATGTGTCTTTGTTCTCGTTTACTTCTAAGAATTTTTTTATTTCCCTCCTGATGTCTTCTGTTATCCATTCATCATATAATAGTGTATTATTTAGTCTCCAGGTATTGGAGAAGTTTCTGTTTTTTATTCTGTCATTTATTTCTAATTTCAATCCATTATGATCTGATAGAGTACAAGGTAGTATCTCTATCTTCTTGTATTTGCTAACAGTAGCTTTGTGGCATAAAATATGGTCTATTTTAGAGAAGGATCCATGTGCTGCTGAGAAGAAAGTGTATTCATTCTTTGTTGGATGGTATATTCTATATATGTCCGTTAAGTCTAAATTGCTGATTGTGTTGTTGAGATCTATAGTTTCTTTATTCAATTTTTGTTTGGACGATCTATCCAGTGGTGAGAGAGGTGTGTTAAAATCGCCTAGTATTATTGTGTTGTGGTCTATTTGATTTCTGGAATTGAGAAGGATTTGTTTGACGTACGTGGATGAGCCAATGTTCGGGGCATAGATATTTATGATTGTTATGTCTTCCTGATTTAT
Organism: Sciurus carolinensis; assembly: GCF_902686445.1. Classification (NCBI taxonomy): domain Eukaryota; kingdom Metazoa; phylum Chordata; class Mammalia; order Rodentia; family Sciuridae; genus Sciurus; species Sciurus carolinensis. The sequence goes on along the minus strand of NW_025920124.1, from coordinate 1,431,131 downwards.
GCTTCCCTTAAGCAGCAGGTAATGTCCTTCTTTATCCCTTCTGACTAGTTTTGGTTTGAAGTCCACATTATCTGAGATGAGGATGGATACTCCAGCTTTTTTGCTGTGTCCGTGTGCATGGTATGTTTTTCCCCATCCTTTCACCTTTAGTCTATGGGTGTCTCTTTCTATGAGATGAGTCTCTTGCAGGCAGCATATTGTTGGATTTTTCTTTTTAATCCAATCTGCCAGTCTGTGTCTTTTGATTGATGAATTCAGGCCATTGACATTCAGGGTTATTATTGTGATATGATTTGTATTCCCAGTCAATTGACTCATATTTGTTTTTGACATGATTTGGTTTCTCCTTTATTTGGCTATTCCTTTAGGCTAGCGCCTCCTGTTGCTGATTTGCATCGTTGTTTTTCATCTCTTCCTCATGGAATATTTTGCTGAGAATGTTCTGTAATGCTGGCTTTCTTTTTGTAAATTCCTTTAGCTTTTGTTTATCATGGAAGGATCTTATTTCATCGTCAAATTTGAAGGTAAGTTTTGCTGGGTATAAGATTCTTGGTTGGCATCCATTTTCTTTCAGGGCTTGGTATATGTTGTTCTAGGCCCTTCTAGCTTTTAGGGTCTGGATTGAAAAATCTGCTGATATTCTTATTGGTTTCCCTCTGAATGTAATTTGATTCTTTTCTCTCGCGGCCTTTAAAATTCTGTCTTTATTTTGTATGTTAGGTATTTTCATAATATTGTGCCTTGGTGTGGGTCTGTTGTAATTTTGTATGTTTGGAGTTCTATAAGCCTCTTGTACTTGGTTTTCCATTTCATTCTTCAGATTTGGGAAATTTTCTGTTATTATTTCATTGAATAGATTGTTCATTCCTTTGGTTTGTTTCTCTAAGCCTTCCTCAATCCCAATAATTCTCAAATTTGGCCTTTTCATGATATCCCATAGTTCTTGGAGATTCTGTTCATGATTTCTTACCATCTTCTCTGTTTGTTCAACTTTTTTTTCAAGGTTAAATATTTTGTCTTCAATGTCTGAGGTTCTGTCTTCCAGGTGTTCTATCCTATTGGTTATGCTTTCTATGGAGTTTTTAACTTGGTTTATTGTTTCCTTCATTTCAAGGATTTCAGTTTGTTTTTTTTTCAGTATCTCTAACTCTTTATTGAAATGATCTCTTGCTTCCCATATTTGGTCTTTTAACTGTTGATTGGTGCGATCATTTAATGCCTGCATTTGCTCTTTTATCTCCTCCTTCAATGCCTGCATTTGCTCTTTCATCTCATTAGCTTCCCTGATCGTTTTAATTACGTACATTCTGAACTCCCTTTCTGACATTTCTTCTGCTGTGCTGTCATTGGGTTTTATTGATGTAGTATCTAGGTTTGTTTGGGACATTTTCTTCCCTTGTTTTCTCATAATGGTCAGTTGTCAGTGGGACCCTGAGATATTGCAGTTTTCCACTATTGGCTTATAGTGTCCCAGTAGATTTCCAGTGTATCACCTCCCAGCCTTCAGTAGCCTGATGTCTTGGAGGAATCTGATAAAGCAGCTCATTCGAAGAATACTGCCCCTAGCCCCCTACTGGTTCCACGTTTTGGAACTGGCTCTGTGCGGAAATGCTCTCACTGTGGGCCTGCACCGTGCAGCTGGCCGTGTGGGAAGAGCCCACTGCCGGAGTGTGGAAGACTACCTTGGGAAGACTCAAGCTGCCCTGCCCGGCTCTGCTAAGCCACCTCTATCTGGGCCTGCCACCCGGGCTGAGCTTTACCCAGTGGGCAGACTCACCCGTGGCTCTATTTCAGTCCGAGTCTCTCTATGCCTCCCCCTCTTAGCTCCTGGGTTCTGGAGCGACCGGGGGTGCAGTCTCCCTCTAGGCCGCCATCTTGGATCTCCCCGTGAAGAGAGCCCGCAGCCGGAGTGGGCAGAGCCGCCTGAAGAGGTCTCCGGCTGCCCTGTCCTTATCCCTGAGGCTGATTGCAGATCGAGGCTCTCCGCTGGTTCTTTGCAGGAGTACACTGCACTGCAGCGGCTCCGGGACTCGGAGCCTGCTCTGTTCAGAAAGGCTCTCACTAGCGGGCCAGTTCCGTTCCGAGAACCTGGAGAAGCTGGCTGTGTGGGCGGGGCCCACCGCGGGAGTGTGCAGGACTGCCTGTGGATGACTCTAGCTGCCCTGCCCGGCTCCGATAAGCCACCTCTATCTGGGCCTGCCACCCGGGCCGAGCTTTACACAGTGGGCAGACTCACCCGTGGCTCCACTTCAGTCCGAGTCTCTCAATGCCTCCCCTTCTTAACTCCTGGGTTCTGGAGCGACTGGGGGTGCAGTCTCCCTCTAGGCCGCCATCTTGGATCTCCAAAATGTATTCTTTTACTTAGCATAATATTGTAAAGGTTCATTTGTGCTCTAGAATTGGACAAAACTTCCTTTGTAATTTAGTACATATAATATCCTATCGTATACACATGCCACATTTAAAGTAGTCCTTCTTGAGACAGGAAAGGCAGTATTAGTGGAATTAATTTGATCAAACAATCCTAGTGCAGATATGAATAGACCACCATGAATTTCACCTTTAGGTATCCCTGTAAGGCACGAATTTAGAAAACTATACGAAGAAGCAGTGAAATGTCCTTGTCCTACCATCTGACCATTGCTGTTGTGAAGCCCTGAACTAAGATTGATTGTTGAGGGGAATGAAGGATAGTCTGAATATTGATGCAATCCTAATCAGGAACATTGGAGGAATTGCTAAAGGCCTGTCTGCCTCCCATGCAGCCTTTACTTCTGCGCAGCAGGAGGACCTTGGCAGTGTCACATGTGACATGTCTTCCATAATATCCTTTGGATAGAAGTGATACTAATTAAACCCAAATTTCCAGAAAGAGTATGAAGGGAGTGTTCTTTTTTCTTTAAAGTAGTACAAGGTCAAGTGAATCCATGGCATGCATTTGAGAAAGTTCCATCTAAAATTATGGCATGTAGGAGAAAAGGAAGATGAATCTGCTGTGCTGAAAGTGGTCGACATTGCCAAGTCTTTATTGAACATATAGGAAAAACCTTCAAAGAGAACATTTGAGCATCAGTTTGTGTTGGGAGGGCAGAGTACAGTAAATGGGGAAGGCAAAATCAAGGAATGGGGGTTTTAAGAGTGTTCCAGAGACCTAAAATCTTTGCCAGAACTGTTCTTTAATGGAACCTACAGATGGAGTAGGAGGAAAGCACAAGCTAATGTTTGGACGAGTGAGCGCCAATGAACGGACATAGTGCAAAGGGAATCAAAACTGCATCCAAAATGAGGAGCCTGAGCTTCAGGGTAGGGAGCTTGCAACACTGCAGCCAGGGCGGTCTCCAATGCACGCATGGCAGGTGTGTACTAGTGAACATCTCGGAGGTCCATTCAGGTGCACTCACTTGAAGAAGGAGGAGCCACCTTGCAGGCGACCGGTGGTGCTGTGGTGCTTGGGCCGCCAGCCAATGGTTCAACGTCCTTTGTGCCTGCAGTGGGGCGACTCACAGTGCAAACGCGGTTGTCGGTTCCCCAAAGGCCGACTTGGCTCCCATGGCGGCGTCCAGTACCTGTTCCCAGCACACAGGTACTGGACCCGCGTGCCTCTCCCTCCGTGGTCCTTAGTGCACCGCCGGTCTTCCATCCCAGGCGGCGGTCCTCCTGTCATGTGTCCGCGCGGTTGCCGCTGCCCTGCAGCCCGTTCTCACCTGGAGGCGGGCGGCGCCCAGACCAGGCCCCGCGGAACCCCGCGGCTCCTGTGCTGGATGCAAGTGGACAGTCGCCAAGGCGGTGCGAGTGCGGAGCCTCTGGGACAGCGTCCCTGGCAGTCCAAGGCCGAGGTGCTGAGCGGAGCCTCCGAGGGGAGCGAACAGCGACCTCCAGTCTGCAGGGAGGTGGCCGGTGTCGAGGTCCATGGAGTTGGGGCAGCCTCTCCTCATCCCGGGAGACGTGTGCGTGCTGGAGATGTCAGCGGCCTCCGCGTCCCCAGGCAGAAGTACAGCCGGGTCAGGTGGCGCTGGCGACTTTGCAAAAGGGACGACCCCTTCTGCTGTGGTCGCATCCTGATGGACATTCAGTCGCAGGTTAGCTGTGGTGGAAGAGTCGGGAAAATGGACTCCATGACCGGATGAGAACCATCTGCCCTACAGTCCTTCTGCAATAAAGAGATTGCGATTTGGTTATTAAATTGTGGGGCGTTCATGGATCGCACACGGGAAATGCATCGCATGCTCTGGTGTGTGTTGGCGGGTTAGTGGGAGGCCCTTGTTGGTGTTTCTGGGTGCAGGAAGTTTTCCTTTTGTTTTGAAAGCTTGATGATCAATGGGTGGTTATTCGTGTGAGAAACTACACGCTGGGCATTTGTGGTTGGCACTTCCTCTCTGGGGTGGTGTTGATATCCATTCAGAGTTTGGAGTTCGCTGTGTTTTCGTCTGACTGATGAAAATCTGAGATGTCTTCAAGTGTAGGAGATGGTGTCCAGATGGATATTTGAGTTCAAGGGAGAGTCATGACTTTTGTGAGTCTGTAGTTTTGAGTGTACTTGGAGGGCGTAAGATAAAATGAGTATAAACTCAAGGAGTTGGGGTTAGGTGTTTGCAATTTGGTGTTTTACTATTTTATACGTGGCCTTGTTATTTGTTTTGACCCTTGAATGTATTCTTGGAATTTTGGGTATAATATGTGTATTTATATATGGGCTATGTTTAGGAACGTGTCTGGCTATGTTTTTTTGGTTTGCAACGTGATTGTTATAGTTGGGAAATGAGGAAGGGTATTTGTATATTCAGGACATGGTGGTAGGTTATGTGGGGTTTTTAAAATTTTTCATTTTTGTTATTTTTATATGTATTTGAGTACAAAAAGTCAGGTCAGGGACTACTTTTGTGGAGTACCAGAATGATATATTCAAGTGTGTGGAGTTGGTGGGGTTGTACATTTTGGAAGATGAGTTACTCATATTTGGGCATGTGTGAACTCATATGAGTAGTTTATTTGCGTGTGTAGGGGGTCATTTGCATGTTAGTGGGTAACTGTATGGAAATAAGATTTCTATGGACAGTTACCTGTATGTTGAGTTTGTATTAACTGCCTCATCTCAGGTGTGTGTGTTTGTGTGTGTGTGTGTGTGTGTGTGTGTGTGTGTCTTTGTGTTTCATGTACTAGCAATAGTTGTGAGAAGGAAGAATATTGAGATGTCAGTTAGTATGTGTATTCAAAGGACATGGCGTTTCATGTCTATTTTCTGGGGCCATATAGGTATTAAGTAAAAAGTTATTTGTATGTAAATGAAGTAAGGATGTATGTAATAGAGAGGTGACTTTGTGCATTTATAGAGGGGAGTGTGGGAATTGTATTTATATGTGTTAGGGATACATGATACAGTTATTTTTTAGTAATTGAGTATAGATAAAGTGTGTTGTACTAGCCCATGATAATTTGGGATGTGTCTGTGAGCTTATGTATGTTTTATATAATATGCTGTAGATATTTTTTGTGTCTCGGGCATGCAAATTGGTTTGTGAATTCGTAGAGGGCTGCCTGAATACTGTGTTTCTTCACTGGGAATGAGCTTTCTAGGAGTATTCAAAGTGTATTTCTTTGGAGAATGTGTGACATTTCTAGGTGTGTATAGGAATGTTTGGCTGATGAGGTTGGCAAGTTACTTTCTAGAGATGTAGAATTCTGTAGTTTTAGGGAATCTCTATATTCATGTTTTGGAAATATTTCTGTGTCTGTCTCCCCATTTATGTGTGGAAATTATGTACCTATTGATTCATACATAGAGATTCATATATGCATGGTTTTTCATGTGTGTTGGTATTGAACGCTGCCACATTCAAGCAAGATAATCATTTTTGTGTTTTGTGTGCAGGCACACAAGTGATTAGGTTTATGCTCATGGATTTGTGGGTGTGTGTGTGTTTAGAATCTGTGTGCATACAAGATGCTCAGGAATTGTGTTTGTTTTTATCGTGGCATGTAATTCTTGAAGATTTTGGTGACATCAGTAGAATGTTTGGTTTGGGTATATTTCGTTTAGTCTCATGCATTTGAGAAGTCTAGGTTGTTGGTGGCTGAGTGTGTCTTGAACTCATGGGGCTCCGGGGATGTGTACTGTGGCAGGTGCGAGAGGTTCATTGTGTACTTGGAAGTCGATTGTATATTTGGGTGTTGTGGAATGTATGTATGTTAAGAACTTGGATTTCGCATGGGTCTCTCTCTTATAGTGCAAGAGATGACTGGTTGTATACTGTTTGGTTTTCCAGTCTGTTCCTATACAGCATTCATTGGGTATATATGGGCAGTGTGTATGTTTCATAGGTACGTGTCCTTCCCTTGTTGTTCTTGTATGTGTAATTGTGGGAACACACATGAACATTTAGGATGGATAGGGTATTTTTTCTGCAAAAAATCACGTAGTAACTGGCGGTGTTCCTTTGTATTTAGGGTGGAGAAATTGGTTGTACACGTGTTCAGAACTATGTGGTGTTTTTGTCTGGAGAGATTAATGTCATTTTGTTTGTGTATTTGAGGTTGGAATTCAGTTTAGTATCCTGGGGCAGGTGAATTTTGTACACATATTTTTTGTGGGCTGGAGCTACCAGGAACTTGCTGTGGTAGCTGATGCTGCTCATACTTTTCTGTTTGGTGTTCAGTGGTTCCGGTCATTAGGTTGAAATTAGTCTTGAGATAGATGTACCTCATACACTAAAAGTCAAAACTTTCTTACGTACCTCTGGATTATATCTTACCTAATGTTTACTAACACACCTCTAGTGTGTGTTTGTGTTTGTGTTCTGCATGTGTGTGCACCATTTTTATGACCAGGCATCTGTGTGAAGTAAACATATTCGGGCAACAATGTGTTCATATCTTAGAGATTCTACATGTATTGTGAGTGGGGCATCAGGGATCCTTTTGGGAAGGCCTTGATCCTCTTCATTCTGATCCACTGTATTGTTCCTACGTGGGTTAGTTCATTCTTCAGGGACAAAGAACCTGCATGTCTGTTGCTTTCTGGCTCTTCCTCATGCAGGTGGATTCAGTACTGTATGCTCCTTGGGCAGGCAGGTTCCTGTTCAGCATGTCGGTGGTCCAGGTATCTCAGTCATAAGCTGACTGTGACTTTTAAATAGGTATCATGTTCATGTTGGGCAACAGGCATAAAATTGTCGGGTTTCTTGGACAGGAGAGGAGATGGAAAAGTCCTCTTTTGTGCCAACACCGTGAGAATCAGCTGGGCAGCCACAGATGCTGTTGGTTCCTCTGAGGCTAAGCCGGTGGATGAAAACACTGTGCTCCACAGCATGTGGCTAGTGAAAACCTGCAGAACCTCTATGGCACTTCCATCTGTTCCCTGGGTGGTGTTTGCTGGTGGAGGTCAGGTAATCCTTCCCTGTGGAAACCTGAGGCTTCAGGGACCTCCAGGGACCCCAAAGCTCAGAGATTTTGTTTTCTGTTTCGGTAGCTCTGTTTTATTGGGTCATGTTTTTAAGGAACCTTCTCCATGTTCTGAAGGGCAAGGATTCTCTTCCTGGGGGAAGCAAATACCTGCTTCCTGTTTTTCTGATAGTGTGGTGCCACCTTCTTTGTTTTCTTTATTCCCATTGAGTGGTTGACCTATCAGTGAGCTGCATGCTAGCAGTGGAAACCAGAGGACCCCACAACAAGCCCTTCCTCCTTAGGAGTCACCTGAGGTTTTCTGTGCCTGTCTCCTTAGGCTGATTCTCCTCCTGGTTGTGACCCAGGGATGGTGAGAAGGAGTAAAAGGAGTAAATGAGGGGATCTCAGTCCCCTCTAAGGGTTGGATAATCACCTTTTGGGAAAGGCTCATGGGTTAAAAGCTTGGTCTCCAGTGGATGGTGCTATTGGGAGGTAGGGGGAGCTTTTAGGAGGTGGGATATAGTAGAAGTTAATCATGTCATTGTGGGTTCTCTGTAATGGGATATTGGGACCTGGGCCTTTCCCTAGCCCTATCCCTTTATTTTTCCTTTTACTTCCTGGCCACCTGGAATTGAGCAGTTTTCCTCCAGTATACTCTACTGCTCAGTCAGATATCCAAAGTCAGCAGGGCCAAGCAATCATGGATTGATTAATCTTTCCAAATTAATCTTTCCTTTTCTCATGGTGTCGCTCTCAGATATTTCAGTACTGTGACAGACGATTGATTAACCCAGAAAAATGGTTTCAAGAGTGCATGATTTTGTGACAATACCTGCTCATGTGATTCAGAAGGCATTGGAATTATTTTCAGGAAAAATTTGGAAAAGCTTGGAGAAATAAGCCAGAGAAAGCCTAGAGTGCTAGAAGAGAGCTCTGTTAGGGATGCTGATGTGAGGTCAGACCAGAATGTGTGGAGGAATGCAGACAGCACAGGCAATGTCCGTGCGGTTTCCAGATGGAAGCAAGTATCTGTTTGGTAATTACAATAGAGTCCACTCATGTTACTTCTGACAAGAATGGCCTACATTTTCTCTACATTCTACATGTGCTTAGAATGTAGAACGTACCTAAGTGGGAGCTTTAGATATGAGACATCCCCCAAAAGCTTATGTGTAAGAAAATGCATGAAAGTTTAAAAGTGAAATGATTTGGTTATGAGAGCCTCATTAATCCACTGGTATCAATTATTGGATGGTAACTGTAGGTAAGTTGGGTATGCCTGGAAGTAGTCAGTCAAAGCAGGGATGCCTTTGGGGATCATAGTTTTTCTCTGTGAGTAGAGTCCCTCTCCCTCTCCCTCTCCCTCTCCCTCTCCCCCTCTCTCATTGCCATATTCTGAGCTCCTTTCCTACTCTCTACACTTTCACCATGATGCTGTGCCTCAACTTAACCTGAGAGCTATGTAGTTCATGGTCAGATGACTGAGACCTCTGAAAGCATGAGCTAAGTAAACTTTTCCTGATCTTATTGTACTTGTTAGATTTTTTTTGTGTCACAGTAATGTAAAGGGCAACTTAAATACAGATTAATTAATCCAGTTGGAGATATTTCAAGGCAGTACATCATTTGAGATGTGGCCTGGATATATCTAGCTACCTTTAGCCTGATTTACAGTGCGGCTCAGGAGCAAAATACAGAGTAGTTGGAGGTTTTCCAGAAAAGAAAGGTTTGTAATGTTGGTGCCAAGGATGGTGTAGTTGATAAAGATGTTAGTTCCATTACAAAGAAGCTGAGTAGTTTGTACTAGTACACTAGAGAACACACTTTGAGGCACCTCAGGAATGGGAAGGACCCCACCCTTAGCAGACTCAAACCTTGTTGGAGAGGAGAGCATCAGGATGCCCCGTTTGCACAGTGCAGCCTGGGAATCATTTCGCCAAGATTGATTTCACTGTGTAACTAACAGGATACAGGTAAACAGAGGGCCTGGGCCAGGCTGTGCTGGCTGATGTTCTCATTCACAGCTGGCATTGTCCATGTGATGCTGCTTATCAGGATTACAGAATGCAAGCATTGTGGGGTCATAAAGGTTTGCACTGATCCTTCGGAGGACAGGGAAGTGACTGGTGACAGGGAAGTGTATGTCACGGTCAGAGTCAAGCCATTAGCCCCAGAAACAGTGATTTGTCAATGTGTGAGGGTGGAGCCAGTGTTGTAATGGAAGCCTCAATAAGTTAGTGGTGCCAGACCTATGAAACGTCTCCGAAGGGAAGTCAAAGGCAGTGTGAGCACCCGACTCCAGGGATTGACCCCACAGCAGAAGGGGCTGAAGGGGAGAGGATGCCCAAGCCATCAGGGATCCATATCACACCATCATGTGCTCTAGTTCCACACCTGGATCACTAGACTGAACGTTTGTTCTGCTGTACTTTGTTCAGTTTCCTCCTTGCTAGATTGCTGTTGTTCCATTTTGGGCTAGTTGTGTTTCCCCTTTTGCCATTGTATTTTGGAAATGTTGTTGATTATTAGAGAGAATTATAGCTAATGTACCTACAAAAGTTTTGATTGTGCTGCTTTGCTTCCTCCTGAGATAGCCAATAACTGAAGAGACAGAGAAGTGGGAGAGGAAAGGTCTTCATTTCACAATAGTCCAGCATATCAGAAGATGAATGGCTGGCGCCTGGTTTCATCTTGTTTAGTGCTACTGAGTGAAAGTGCATATGGTATGCTATGTGGGATTGTTCTCTCAGTCTTGGGCAGGTGTGCGCAAGGTGGTGGTTCACTAGTCTTGACAGATGTTCTTTTTCATTAGCTGGTTGTGTGGGTCTTATCTGGGTCCAGTGTACACTGAACCATCCTGGTCCTGTGAACGTGATTGTTTAGACGCTTTCATTCTGAAGGTGTGTGCATCTGGTTTCTTCCTAGTCTGTCTCTGCTCTACAATTCTGTCAATACCTTTTAATTTGGACATTTCCTGTGACCTAGGAAGGGGGACTGCTGAGTGCAAGGGTTAGTGCTTTTAACTAACTCTGTGGCTGGTCATCAAGATGGGGCTGAGGGTGTGGGGAGATAAGAAAGCTATGCTCATGAATCAGAAAGAAGAAAGAATGGAGTAAAAAACCTTTTCATTCAGGGTTCAGCAAAACTGTGATCCCTCGAGTCTCAGAGGAGACTTTGGAGGACTATTGAGAAATGCAGGCACTGTTGAGATTTGTGGACTCTTGGAGATGGACTTCATGCTCTTTTATTTTATTTTTTTTCTGTGAGCTTTTTGGAGACCAAAGGATAGATGTTACTGTACTGACCTTTGGTGTCACCAAAGACTCACCTATTAAACCTCTGGTTTCCAGTTGATGGCACTATTGGGAGGTGGTGGAACCTTTTGGAAAGTGGGGCTTATTTGAAGGAAATCAGTTCATTGGGGATGTGCCCCTCAAGGGGTTTGTTCTGGGACCCCTGTGAATTTCTGGCTCTGTCTCTCTTTGCTTCCCAGCTGCCCTGAGGTGAGCAGTTTCCTCTGCTACACACTCTCTGCCAGATGTTCTGCCTTGACATAGGTCCAGAGGCAAGAGGGCCAAGTGACCATGAACTGTAATCTGAAATGTAATCTGTAATCTACTCCATTGAATGTACTGATCTCAGGTACTTGTCACAGGGTTGGAAAGTGATCAGGACAGCTCCTGTCCAAAATGCAAGATGCCCCAGCCCCCTCCACTAACCAATGTCACCTCCTCTGTTAGAAGCAGGGAACAACTGATACTTCACTCACTCATCTGTTGGGCAGCAAACATGCCAGTGATGCCCCCAGTATAGAACTAGGGCATGTAAGGATGCCCAAGGCCTCTCATGTGAGAACACGGCAGACCACATTGAGAAAATGGAGCAGGCATGGCCTACGGGAGCCCAGGTGGACAAGCCTGGGCCTAGCATGGGAACAGACGTTGTGCAATTATGTGGCCCCCCATCTAGGAGATGTCTGGGCTGACAGTGGATACTCAGAAGGGCCCATTTGGGGTGATCCTCTCCTTTAGGTATCCCCTTAATGTCACAAAGTAGCAACATCTCCAAAAGAGTTATCTAAGAGGGCCGTCTTCCTATTTGTAATGTTTTGTCTGTTGAGCACTTGCTGAGTGTCTGGCAAGTGCCTTTCGGTTCTTGGGAATGGAGCAGTATCCTCTGTGAGTATGTAGGAGGAGTTATTGATGCCTATGTGTCTCAGATTTGTTGCTGAACTTCAGACTCTGAGGCATTGTGTTTATGTGCATGTTTGCAACATACAGGTGATTGTATGCATTACTTTTGAGAGTAGAAATCATCATATGTTAAAAAGTATGTTTGGTTTGAATCTGATCAGGTATTGAGGGAGGGTTTGTGTGATTGCATTTTGGGTTATGACTGGAGTGTTTTTTTCTGTGGTATGAGGATATGTATAATCCATTTTAAGTGTTTCTTTGGAGGTGAGCAGAATTATGAAGCTTTGTAAGAAAGGTTATTGATCGTGGTTTATTTGGGCTTCAGTGTGCCTTTTTTTTAGATTTGAGCATGAGGCACTCTGGGTGTACAGTCAGGCATCTGGAAGATGGGAAGTTTATGCAATTGAGAATTTTCAGAGTTCCACAGTGTGCTTGCAACTGTGTACATCAGGAGGTATGGGCAGTTCCTGCACATACCTATTAATAGTAACAGAGTGGCTGCATGTACTTCTGGGTCACTGAAGGGACTCTGGGTGTACAATTGATTTGTAGATTGAGCGGGACACCTGTGTTCTCAAGCTTGTGTGATCTCGGACTCCGAATATGTTTAGGAAATGTGGTGGCATTCATTTTGAGCTATCGGTGAGTGATGTGTGTTGCCACTGAGGAAATTTAGGTGGTTTATGTGGGAATGCAAGTTAAGAGGCTTGGGTACTGACAATGTATATTGGCAATTTGTGGCATGTTGGGACTTGGGGTTAGTCATTAAGAGGAGTGTTTGGAGTTTTTTTGTGAATGTGTGTATTTTTTTGGTTTGGGAAGGGAGTGAAATTAGAGTGTACTGGGGTAAAATATGTGTATTAGGGCCACACATATGTTGTGTGTGTATGTGGGAAATGCTAATGGGTAAGTTTCAGTTGACATCATTGATGTGTACATTTGGAGAGGGCTGGGAGCTTTACATGTGTTTGAGAGTTGGTGTTTGCACATCAAGTGATTCCGGGGATATAGGGTCATGTTTGTGCATGTTGGTGGTTGTGTCTGTGTCCTTTAGGGTTATGGATGTCACATTTTTATAATCAGACATATCTGGTTGCATTCATTCTTGTGGAGGTCTAAGAGCTCTTTGTGTATGTTGGGGATGAAGCAATATTATTTTTATTGAGGGTGTATTTCTGTTGAAAGAATCAAGTCTGTGTGATTTTCCAGAGGATTAAGGATTTTGTTTATGTGACATCAGGTAACAAGTAGGGCTTGATATCTGTGTGTTTGTGTGTGTGTGTGCATACTCTGTGTTTGGTGGTATGATGTGCACACGTCTTCAGGGAGCATAGAGTGTACAGGGATGTGTAAGCCTGCATTTGGGAATGTATAGATAACAGCTGCATGCCTTTCACTACCTGACTGATCATGGGTATGTGTATTTGTGGGCATGAATCAAGTATATTTTTTTCAAGGGAAGGTGTTGTGTACGTATACAGGGATTGCAAGCATGGTGGCAATTTATGCATCTGTGTGTTTGGTGGGGTGGTACTGAGTTGTGAGTCCTGCACCTGTTTCCAAACTTGAGAGGTTTTGATGATATCTGCAGTGGAAGGGGTTGTAATGAGTGTGCATCCTCACATGTGCGTGTGCTTGGGCAAGGAGTGTGTGCACAATCTTTGTGGCTGGTTGGCATGTGTGCATCCAAGGCTGGAAGGGGTGGCAGGAGCACATTGGCAATGGCAAGCCTTTCCCATGTGCACTGACATTTGTTCCTGTGATTGGAAGCCCCAAAAGTTATTTCCTGTTTCTTGTCCTTATGCAATGTCTGGCTATGTTAGTTGTGGTGGGGAGGGGGAAACATGCCTCTTGTGCTCAGGTGGGGCTGGCCTCCAGGATCCTGGGCTGGTGGATGGAAGCCAGTCAGGGATGACTCCTCTGGAGTGCTTTGGGGACCTTTTCCTCCAAGGTTCAGTGAGGTGTGACCATTCCCCTTCAGGATGGTTCAAAGGGACTGACTCAGGAAGGAAACTGCTGGCAGATTTACAGATCCAGGGACAATTATTGGGAGAGTTGTTTATGTGTTTGCACCTGTTGCTTCTTCCCTTGGAGTTTTCCCTCCCATATAAAAAGGCTCACAGCCCCCACAGGCCCTCCCATCCTGACTGTATTGGTGACCCATGTGCACACATGCCTGAGCTCACAGTGCGCATGCTTTGGCAACACCATGGACTCTATAATTATTACACAGTTGCTCCTCAATCACATTAGGAGAGGAGTGAAAAATTGGAAGTACAGTGATAGTGCCTTTAAAGTTTCCTGAGGAGCTTCCCTCATTTTTATTCTTCATTTCTTGGCATGACTGAGTGAGTGATTCTTCCTTTGAACCTGAATAATCCTTTCACATTTCTTACTGATCAGTCCTACTAGAGGAGAACTTCTTTGGTTTTTATTTATGTGGAAATCAATAAAAGGAGTTTAATTTTTTATATGTGATCAAATACGCACAGCAAAATTTTACCCCATTAACTATTTGGGAAGGCAGGTTGGTGGTGGTCAGTACACTTATTTTGCCATTCTTTTGATACCAGCATGGAGCCACAGAACTTTTCTCTTCTTGCCAAATTGAAGCTCATTTATTAGACAATGATTGTCAATTTCCCTTATGCCCTATGAATCTATCATTTTTCTTTCTGTATTATTCCAATTCCTCTGTGTACTGTGCTACATGTAAGTAGGATCGTATAGTGTGTTCTCAAGGTCCATGCTGTTCTAGTATCAACCAGTTTTTCCTTCATTTTTCAGAGCAAATAATATTCCATCATATGCTACATGTAAAGCATTCTTCCTTGGGATAAGAAAAGGCTGGAATAGTGGAATGAAATTGACCAAACTGCCCAATGTACATATATGGAGAGACCCATAGGGAATTTCATCTTTATGTATATCTGTAAAGCTCTAGTTAGGAAAACTATAAATACATGGAAGGAAGACCGGTAGAGAAGAAGAAAGGAAACCAGGCCAGGAGAAGGGGAGGGAATGGGCAAGTTCTGGAGACAGAATGGGAACAAATTCTATTCCATGCTTATGTACAGTTATAAGGCATAACTAAAACATAAAAGAAATTATTCCTCAAAGAATCCTTGAATATAACAGATGTTCTTGGAGTGATTATATTTGTATAAATATCCGTTCAAGTCCTTTCTTGTAATGTTTTAGAGGTATATGCTGCAAAGTAGGGTTGAAGGATCATGTAAATCTACTTTTGATAATTTGAGGAACCAACGTACAGTTTTCCATAGAGCCTGCAGCACTTTGCATTCTAACTCACAGTGCATAAACTTTTAAATCAGGTTACAGCTTCACTGAATTTCTTTGAGTCTCAGAACAGACTTTGGACAAGGACTTTTGAGGAATTCAGGAACTGTTGAGACTATTGGGACTCTTGGAGATGGATTGAAAGCCATGAGATGGGTAATGAGTTTATGAGGACAAGGGCAGAACCTGGTGGTCTGGTTCTTTAGTGTCCCCCATAGGTTCATATATTAAACATTTGTTTCCCACCCGATAGCTCACTGGGCAGTAGGGGCACCTTTTAGGAGGTGGGGCCCACTTTGGTGGAAATGAGTTTACTGGGGATGTGCCCCTGAATGGGCATTCAAACACTTGTTCCTTTCTCTCTGTGTGTCTCTTTCCTTCCCAGCCACCATCTGGTAAGCAGATTTCTGTCGGGGTTTCCGGAACCCCCAGCCTTGGGCACGGTCAAGATGGCGCCTGGCGCTGAGCCAAAAGCAGCCAGCTATACAGTAAACAACCAGCGAATTCCAATGATTGGCTAGTTAACGATGTGATTAGAGCATGCCCCCCTCGTGTACCTATTCTATGCCTGCAGCTGTCCGCGCGTTTACCTCGTGTACTCTCCCCTGATTGGTTGAAGTGTATATAAGCTTGATGGATGGGGGAGTAGTAACAGAAGCTGAGAAGAAGAAGCTGAGAGTAGGGGTAGAAGCGAGGAGGCAGAGTGGCCGAGGCAGGCGTGAGCCGAGCGGGAGAAACAGAGCGACCGGAGCAGGCGAGAGTTAAGCGGAGGGAAAGAGAGCAAGAGAAAGAAAAGAGAGAAGAAACTGAGAGTAGGAGTAGAACCTGGGAGTAGAGGCGTGCAAGCGGGTGTGAGCCGAGCGGGAGAAACGAAGCGGCCGGAGCGGGCGTGAGCCGAGCGGGAGAAGAGTGAAGTGCAGGAGAGGGAAAGAGAGCGAGAGAAAGGGATAGATAAGAAGGAAAGAAAGGAAGACTGTACGCAGTAAACTTCCAAAGCTTCAGACGTTTGTCGTGTCTCTCTCTGCGGGCAGAGGGAAAGCGATAGATTTCGGCTGCTATCCACTGTCCACCAGATGTACTGGCTGGCCGCAAGTCCAAAACCAAGAGGGCCAAGTAACCATAGACTGTGACATCTGAAACTATTTACAAATTGGGGCATATATGGCAGCAGGGAGTCCAGATGGACCAGCCCAGGCCTAGCATGGGAACATACATTGCACAACGGTGTGTCCTCCCAGCTGGGCAACATCTGCAAAGGCTGAGATGGATAGTCACATGGGTCTATTTGTGGTGATCCTCCCCTAAAGGTACCCCCATTTGTCCCATAGTAGTTTTACATGCATAAGAGGTATCACAGAGGGCTGTCTTCTTATTTGAAGTGTTTTCTCCATATTGAGCACTTACTGAGTGACTATCAAGTACCTTTGAGTTTCATAGGAAGGGAGTGTGCTCTCTGCTCTGCACTTCTATATTCTCTTATATTTTGAACACGAAGGTGTGTGCCTGAAATCTGCATTTTCATCCCTCAACTTCTATCTGCAGAGCCCACAAGACTAATAGCCTGTAACGAATTGCTGACTGGAGGTGTCAAACATCAGACTACATGTGTGATGTAGTTAGTGTATGTGATCTTGTGCCTTAGCACCAGGACTTGGTGATCCTTTGTGTTTTATATAAAGAATCAGGGAAAGGATATGGAGCAGGACACCATGCATCATCTTGTGTGTGCATGTTTGATTGTCATGTGTGTAATGATTGGATATTCATGATTTTCTTAGTCTGTGTCCGGTGAGTGCCTTTGTGGCAATGTGTTAGGTCTCTTAGTGTTGGTTTCATTTTTTTTTTTTTGGCACTATAGACTGTTGTGAATGTGTGTCCATGCATTTGAGAAGATCTAGGACTGTGTGTCACCATTGTATTGGATCTGTGTATCTTCAGATCTTAGAGTTTATATGTATGTTCATGAGGTAAGAATTTAGGACATATAATCTTTAGTACAGAGATTTGGAGAGAATGGGCTCATGTGGTATGTTGGGGTGTCAGGAGTTGCGTGTATGTAGTGTGGATGTGGACAGATTTCATTGATAGTTTTTCAGGGTGGACTTCTGTGTATGTTCGTTTTTGGGGCTTTGAGGTGATTGTGTTGATCTGGGGAATGAAGGAGCATACTGTGTGAGGAGTTACTGATGCTTTGTAGGTCTGAATGCTGTTGCTGCACTTATTTTCGAATTGAGGCATTGAGTGTATGTGCATGTCTGTGACATAAGTGATCATGTATGATACATTTGGCAATGGAGATTGGCATCGTGTTAAGAAGTATATGATTTGTTTTGAATATACTCAGTTATTGATAGTGTTTTATTGCATTTTGTGTTATATTGACCCATTTATATTTTCCTGGGATATGAGGATATGTGTATTTTCAGTGTTCCCTTGGAGGTGTTCAGAATTATGAGGTTTGTGTGAATTATGAGGTTTTTAGATTGTGGTTTAATTGGATTTGCAGTAGACGTGATTTATATTTGGGTATGGGTAAGTCTGGGTATATGATCAGCAGTATCACAGATAGGAAATTTATACAACTGGACATTTTCAGAGTTTCATGTGTTTGTGTGCTTGTGACTGCATTCATGAGTAGGTACCAGCAGTCCTGTACATACCCAGTACAGTGACAGCAGCTGTATGTGTTTTTTGGTCTGTGGGTGTATTCTGTATGTGTAGATTCAGACAGACACCTGTGTTCTCAAGTCCATGTAATCTAGGGCTGTGAATATATTTAGGAAATGTGGCTGTGTATTTATTCTTGAGCTGTAGGTGGGTGGTGTGTCTTTCCCCTGAGGGAATACAGGAAGTATGTTTATATGGGAATACAAGTTAGGATGTTTGTTTAGTGACAGTGTATGTGCATTGTTCATGGTGTGGTGGGATTTATGGTTTTTTTATTAAGAGGAGGGCATGAAGGGAGAGTTTTTGGCTTGGTGAGGGTATAAGCTTAGAGAATGCAGTGGTGTATATTGCATTGGGGCCACAAGTGGGTTATGTGTGTATCTGGGAATTGAAGATAAGTGGATTGTAGTTGACATCATTATTCTGTACATTTGGAGAGTTTTGGAATCTTTATGTGTGTTTGGGAGTTGGCGTTTGCACATCAAGTCTTTCTGGGAGTAGAGTCATGTTTACGTGTGTATGTTGTGGGATGTGCCATGTCCTTCAGTGTTATGGTTCCATTTTTCTTATCGGGGTGTATCTCATTGTATTAAGTCTTTTGGAAGTTCTAAGAGCTGTTTCCGTATGTTGAGGAGGAAGTAACATTACTAATGTTTATCAAGTATATATATTTTTTGAAAGTCTCAAATCTGTGTGATTTTCCAGAGGATTTAGGATTATGTGTGATTTGTGGCAACAAGTAGGGTTGTGTGCGAGTATGTTTGTTTGTGTGTGTGTGTGTGTGTGTGTGTGTGTTTTTAAACGTTTGGTGGTATCATATGCACATGTCTTCAGGGAGTGTATTTCATATAAGGATGTATAGGTGTGTGTATTTTGGAAAGTATATTTCACTGCTGCATGTCCATGACACAAGGGGAATCCCTTGCATGTGTATTTGGGAATAGGGTCATGTGTATGTTTTGGAAGGCAATATGTTGTGTATGTATTCAGGAAATGCAGGTATGGGGTCAGTTTTTGTATTTGGTGGGATGGTACTGAGCTGATGGTTGTGCACCTGTTTTCAAATGTGAGCGGTTTTATGGTATCTTTAGTAGGAGGAGTTATCTCATGTGTACAGGTGTGAGTAAGGGGCATGTGCACATGTCTTTGTGACTGGGTGGTGTGTGTATGTCTGTGTGTGTGTGTTGGGTGCTGAATGCAGTCCCAGGAGAACTTCAGTGATGGCAAGCCCTTCCCACATGCCCTTGTTTCTGTTAATCTGGTGTGTTGCTCACACTCAGCTGGAGCTCACTGGAGGTCAGTGACTGTGGCAGAAATGAGATTCTTCATTCTGATTCTTGTCCAGTGGGTGTGAGTACATTAGTTGTGCTGGTGGTTGGTCATGTCTCTTGTGCTTGAGTGGTGCTGGCCTCTAGGATCCTGGACTGGTGAATGGCAGCAAATCAGAGGTGACCCCTCAGGAGTAGTGGGGGGAGCTTTTCTCCCAAGATGGTCATTCTTCTCCTGAATAGTTCAGAGGATCTGACTCAGAAAGAAAACTGCTGGGACATTCAGAGAGAAATTCCTGAGATAGATATTTATGATTGTCCATGTGTTGCTTCCTCCCTTGGGTTTTTCCCAATGACATGACAAAGTCCAGGACTCTAAGTGCATTCCCCACAGGACCCTCCCATCTTGAAGGTGTTGGTGGCCCATGTGTACACATGTCTGAGCTCACAGTGTGCATGCTTGGCAACACCACTAGCCCTATAATCAGTATAAAATTGTGTCTTCAATCACATTAGAAGAGGAGTTAAAAGCTGAAAATGCAATGATACTGGCTTTTCAATTTTTCCTGAATGCTACCCTCATTATTATTCTTTATTTTTTGGCATGATGGAGTTAGTGATCCTTCCTTTCAGCCTGCATGGTTCTTTAACATTTCTTATTGATAGGATATCTGAGCTGAGAACTTTTCAGCTTTTATTTCTGTGGAAATAAACAAAATTTGATTAAGTTACTTAATTGTGATCAAATACATATAACAAAGTTTTCCCATGTTAAACATTTAGGAGTGCAGTTCAGTTGTTTTCAGTACATTTATATTGCCATCCTTCTGACACCATGATGCAGCCACATAGATTTTTCATTTTACACATATGAAACTCAGTCATTTGTCAATGAATCAGTCTCTATTTTCCCTCCTCCTAAGGACTTGGAAACCACTATGCTATTTGTTCTATTATTTCAACTACTCTGTGTACCTCATTTAAGTAGAGTCATGCAAAATGTCTTCCTTTACTTGTCATAATATTCTAAAGGTCCATTCGTGTCCTATCATTGGGGAGAATTTCTGTCTTCATTCAGAACACATAATGTCCTATCATATGTGTATGCCACATTTGAGACATTCTTCCTTGAGACAGGAAAGGCAGTGATAGTGGGATGAATTTGACCAAATATCCTAGTACATTCATGAACAGATCACAATGCATTTCACCTTACATATCCCTGTAAAGCACTAATCTAGAAAACTAAAAACATGTAGAAGACCAGTATAGTAGAGTAAAGGGAACATGACCAGGGAAGAGGAGAGGGAAAGGGTAAGTATTGAGGAATAAATTGGAACAAATTATATTCCATACTTGTATGGTTACATTAAAATGAATCCCAATATTATGTTTAATTTTGATACACTAATGAAAAGTGGGAAAATGGCTCCTCAACGGACCCTTGAGTATAATGAATAGTTCTGGTATGATTATGTGGGTAAAAATATCTGTTCAAGCACTTTCTTGTAATGTTTTTGAGGTGGACGATGAGAAAAGTGGAGTTGTAGGACATATATATCCACTTTTGAAAATTGTGGAACCCCCATACATTTTTCCATAGACTCTGCATCACTTTGCCTTCTAACCCACAGTGCACTAGGGTCCAGTTTCTCCACATTTGTTTCTTTGAAAGTAGCCATCACCATGGGTGTGAAGCTATATCTCATTGTGGTATTGCTTTGCCTTTCTCCACAGATTATTGATGTGGGCCATTTCCCTTGTGCTTCTCAGGCATTTGTGTATCTGTTCTGGAGAAATCTCTGTACAAGTGCTTTTCCCATTTTAATATTGGGTTGTTGTCTACATATTGCTGAGGCTTAAGGAGTCTTTGTATCATGTGTGTTATCTCCTTATCAGATACATGATTTTCAAATGTTTTCTTGTATTTGCTGGGTTGCCTTTTCCCTGTGATGATTGTGTTTCTACATGAATGAAGTCTTCTATCTTGATGTAATCCAGTTTCACTTTTTCTTCTGGTATCAGTTCTTTTGGTATCCTATCCAAGAAATCACTTCCAAATCCAATGTCCTGAAATGGTTCCCTTATGTTTTTCGAGTTTTATACTTGTAGGTCTTATATTCAGGTTTTGCATCCATGTTCAGTTAATTTTTGTGTCTGATGTCAGATAAGTAACCAACTTCATGGTATTTGTGTGTGAGTATCCACTTTTCTCAACAGCATTGGTTGAAAAGTCTGTCCATTTCCCATTGAATGGTGTTGTCAGAAACCATTTGATAGTTTATGTAAGGGCTTTGTTTAGCATTTTGTACTCTGTTTAATTCATCTACATTTCTGTCTTTCATTTTCAAACTTCTGATGACTAGCTTTTCAGCAGGATGTTTTGAAATCAAGGTTTGTCAGACTTCCAAGCTTGTTCTTGTTCAGTACTGTTTTAGTAGTTGTTTCCTTTCAGATTCCATATCAATTTTAGGATGATATTTTAAATTTTTGCAATAAGAAATTAGGCTTTTGATAGGGGTTGCATTGAATCTGTGAATTGCTTTGTGTAGTATTGATTAGTTAACATATTTAAGTGTTCCAGCCCATGATCATTTGCTGTCTTTCACTCTTTGATGTCTGTGTAAATTTCCTTCATAGTTTTGTTATGGCGTATTGAATAAATCACTGAGTTGATCTTAAAGCAGGAGATGGAATCATCTTTACTCACCAGCTGGCAGGCCCCCATCTGGCAGGAAAATGGCAGACTGCAAGTCTACACTCCTCGATCCCCTCCAGGGGCCGGTGTTCACCTTTATAGTCCAAAACTACATTAGTCATGTGACTGTTGCCATGATTCAAAACCATAAAGAACATCATGAGATCTAAAATCAGAAGCAGAAGGGGAAGTGGGTCAAAACAAACAAGTTAAAGAATGGTTACTAACATCTAGACAATTATTTTCTGTCAGGATACATTGTGCAATAAATATAAGAACCAAAAAGAACAATTTTACATTGTATAAGAATAACAGAAACATTTGCCTTTCTAAGCAAGGTGTGCTAAGCAGGATCAGTATGGCAGAGGCAGAGTTTCCTCATGGGAGAAGCATTTCTGACATGACAAGGAGTCTCGGGGTAAAAAAGAGTCTGTTTGGTCATTGCCCATATATCCTGACCCATAAGAGTTTTATCGTTTTCAGGTTAGAAGTCTCTGATCTCCCTGATTAAGTAGACTCTAGTATATTATTCTATATGAGATGAGAGATGAAGTTGTTTTCTTGCATTTCTTTCCATATTTTTATTTTTAATGTATAGAAGTACAACGTATGTGTGTGTGGGTTGTGCATTGGCACCTTTGCTTGTGATGGGCTGACAGATCTGACTCCATGAGAATGTTATAGGCCAGACTCTAAGGAAAATGACTAAACAGACTCTGTTTTGCTCTGAGACTCCATGTTATGTAAGAAATAAGTTTCTCCCATGGGAACACCCTGCCTCTGTACCCATCATCAGTTACTTAGCATGACATGTTTAATAATATACAATGGCAACTCCTATGTAGTAAAAATTACTCTCCTTTGACCTCTATTGCTCTTAACCAATGTACCATGTAAACAGTAATTGTGTGGATGTTAGCAACCATTCTTTAGTTTGTACCTAGGTAAGGGCCAGTTTAACCCACTTCCCCCTCTGTCAGTGATCTCATGATGTTAGTTTGTAGCAACCATTCTTTAGTTTGTACCTAGGTAGGGGTCAGTTCGACCCACTTCCCCCTCTGTCGATGATCTCATGATGTTAGTTTGTAATTTTGAATCATAGCAGTAGACACTTACAATTGATGTGATTTTTGGTATAAGAACCCCTACAACCCTGTGGTCGGGGCTGTTCTCCCAATAGCCATTTTTTGGGGCATTGTGTGAGACAGTCAGCCAGCTGGCTTAATAAAGACTCTCAAATTTGGACTTCTCAGTGGTGATCGGTCTGTTCTTAAGTTGGGCCACATAGCATTGCTGAATTTATTAATTCTGGTGATCTTATTTGTTTATACACATAAAAGTATGTCTCCTATTGACAGAGATAATTATGCATGTTCCTTCCAATAACTGTGCCCCTTTTTTCCTATTTTTTGTGAAATTGATCTGGCACGAACTTGTGGTATGGTAAAAAGAACTAGTGAAAGTA
Organism: Sciurus carolinensis; assembly: GCF_902686445.1. Taxonomy (NCBI): domain Eukaryota; kingdom Metazoa; phylum Chordata; class Mammalia; order Rodentia; family Sciuridae; genus Sciurus; species Sciurus carolinensis. The sequence goes on along the minus strand of NW_025920124.1, from coordinate 1,408,160 downwards.
CATGTATCTTCTAATTTTTGGGAAAACATTTTAAAATCTGACCAATCAATTTCATACCTGTGGGTTTTCCAGAATGTTGCTGTTCATTTTGTTATTGTTTTATTCTGGTTTTTTTGTTTGTTTGTTTGTTTTCTTTTCTCCATAGTAAAGATTGCATTCAGGGCCTCACATGTACCAGGCATACACTCCACAAACCACAAAACTGTATCCTGGCACTTTTAAAATGTTTATTTTAAGGCAGGGACTGGTTAAATTGTGCAGGGTGGCCTCAAACTTGTAGTTTTCTGCTTCAGTGTGAAGGCTGAATTCACAGGCACATTCAGGTTATTTCTCCCTTCCATTTGTAGTTCTTTTTTTTTTTTTTCTTGTACTCATGAAAGATGTCGATGTGGTATTGGTGCATTCTCAGTATTTGTAGTTCCAGATTCGTGTCAAGAACAGAGAGTTGGAGGATAAACATGCTAGATGGAGCAAGAGGATTTATTGATGTGAGAGTACACTGCCTTAGAAAAAGTCAGCAGGCTCCCCAAGGAGAATGGGAGGCCTAGAGACCACATAGGATCCAGGGAGGTCTCTTTGAGTATTCACAGAGAACTGACTGGGGGTGACAATTTGAGTGAGGAAATATGGATACTGCTTCATGAGAATAGAGAATGTTGACAGAAATTTGTTTTCTCTAGGTTCATTTAGGATCTCGTCTCACTTAAGGTGAGGAAGTATAAGCATTGGTTTCCATACTTGGTTTCTAACTAGGTGGTAAGAACTGCTTTCTGTAAGGTTTCAAAAGGGTACAGCCAACAGGAGGAGAGATTAAAGGTTGTGGTCACTGTTAGTACTTGGAGATGTTGTCCTAAGGAGAAAGTGAAGCAGCAAGGAGAATGAGCAAAATTAACTTCATAATGATGAACTACTTCTCTGGTTTTGAGGACTTATTTTTGTCAGAATGGCAATCAGGACCTATATAGTTCCATAGGTGTACGATGGATTCTTGAACATTGTGTATGAGCCTGGAGTATTTTGGGATTCAGAGGGAGGGATTTAATCCAGGAGAGAGGGATCCATCTGGTATGGCCAGTACCTTTATGGCCTTAGGAGTAGGTAAAATGACCATGTAAGGTTTTTCCCATGAAAGGGTGTGCCATATATATCTCATGTGGATATAGGGGCAGATAAACTTTCAGAGTATCCCTAACTCTAATCAGGGCAACAGGTGGTAACTGTAATCAGATTTTGGAATTGACTGACAAAGCTTAGTTCAAGTCCTCATAAAGGAATGGTTGTCCTTTCTCAATTGCTCAAAGACTGAGGATCTGAAGTAAAATTAGATAATACTGTATCCCCAGTGCTTTTGCTACTTACTGGGTAACGTATGCTGTAAAAGTTGGACCATTGTCACTTTGTAGGGATCTTGGTAAAGAAACTGGAGAGGAGTCCCTTGAGGAGCATTGTTGCTACCTCCTGTGCTTTTTCTCCCCTCTGAGGGAAGTTTTACAGCTACCCTGTAAATCTATCTATGAGGATTAGGAGTACTTTCTATTGTGAACATGGGCGCATAGGCAAAATCTCATTGTCTTCCCTTGTGTATGATTCATGGTTTTGAGCTGGTTTGAGGAGTTACTTTAGGTGTAGAGGGAATAGTTTTGGCTGAGATGTGGGGTGGTATTTGATACTCCAATGTCCATAAACACCCAACTGACCATTCTCATTGTAGCATCTCTTCCCATGTGGAAGAAATCACATACTGCCTCTCTAGCCTTCCATCGTGAGCCCTGGGGCAGAACCAGTTTGCTGTTTATTCATAACCAGGATCCAGACCAGTTTCCTCCTTGTTGCTGAGCCCACTTTGATTCCTCAGTATTATACTGAGAAGAGGGTAGGGTGTCAATAGAAGTAAACAGGGCATCTCTGTAGCAGATCAGAGTGTTGTCCGTTATTGCTTGTCAATATACATGGCATTTTCCCTGGAAAACCAGGTCTTTTTTATGTCCTCTGCAATGGATTACAGCTACTTGTTTCAGGAGGTGGCTTCCTTCTAATAATTTATAGAAGTTTAGAATAATTTAAGAATTTGTATCCTATGTTTAATAGGAGTGTCTTTCCAGTTGATTGGATGTGGATGAAGCACTCTGAAGGCATATGTTGAGTCAGTGTAGATGGTGGCCGATTTGTCTTTGCATAGGACCAGTACTGGTGTTAGGGTGATAAACTCATGTTTTTGTGCTGCCCATATCTTCAAGAGATGAATCCTAGTTATTATGGCATCCCATACAAATATTGCTCAACTTAAGTGAAATTGCTTTCATCTATGATGAATTCTAGTTCTAGGTTTTTGGGAGGTTGATCGGTAAGATCTTCTCAACTGGCACAGGTAAAGAATCACACCTCCATGCATGAATGATCAATGGTGGAAGATATTTCTTTACTTGTCACAGAAGCAGAATCTTTCCTATAACCTTGAGATTATCTAGAAGGACTGTTTGATATTTGTTCAGTCTTCCTGATACTAGTCAGAGATGTCTCTATCTCCAGGACTGCCTTTACCTGGTGTGGAGTAGGAACTTCTAATCCTTGTCCTAGAGTTAGTTTAGATGCCTCTTCCATTAGTATGCTAGGGTTCTACTGCCCTTAGGCAAGGAGAGTATCTAGAGATGGTAGGATCTAACTTTTCTGAAAACTAAGCTACAGGATTTTTTTTTTTTTTTTGGTGCCCAATATTTAGACTAGTACCCTTAAGACTGTTCTTCCCTTTTGAGCCACAGAAAGGACAGAATGCTTTTGTAGATTAGGGATGTCCAATGTAGGAGTTTCTGAGTGATGACATTGTGTAAGGTTTTCTTCCACTCCAAGGGCTTTAAATCTAGTCCTTGATTTGCTGCATAAAGGGCTTTGCCATGACCCCAAAGTTAGACATCCAGATTCAGCAATAACTAGGCATTCTCACCTGGTCCCAGGTGGTGTGCTATTAGGACCCTGTTCCTGATCAGCTGTGCTTACCCTGGTGTTAGAATACATTCTGCTGGTTATCACACCACAAGCCTGTAATCCATGCACTCAGGAGGGTGATGCAGGAGGATGACAAGTTCAAGGCCTGCCTCAGCAACTTAACATGGCCATGCATCGATATAAAAAGACAGGTGGTGATGGTGCTGAGTGGTTAAGTACCCCAGGGTTCTTTTTTTGTGGGAACACCTTTCTCAAATAGTCTATACCCTAAGTAACCTTTTGTTGTGTGATCTGATCCATGGTTTAGAATTCCAGTAACCCCATCATGCTAGGGAAGTTTAGGTGCCAGATAGTATTTGATCAGAGTTCTCTTTGTCCAGGGTACAAGGAAGGATGTCATCTACATACTGAAGGACAGTTCTAGCCAGAAGAGCTAAGTCTTTTGAATCCTTCATCAATACCCAGGCAAACAAATGGGGGCTGTATGTTCACATAAGTTGTTTAGTGTATGTCTCTGGATCTCCACATTGAGAAGAATATTGGGAATGGGATGCAGATGTGTAGAGTCAAAAGCCCCCTTTAGATCAAAGACAGTACACTGCTGAGTGGTAGATGGGATCTGGGAGAGAAAGGTGTGTTTGTTACCACAGGGTGGAGGAGGATCACTGCCTTGTTGACCCAAATTTAAATCCTGGAATTATCTATAGTCCCCCTTTGATTTAGGCCCCAGAAGAATTGCGGTATTACAAAATAAGTGACAATAAATTACAATTCTGTATTGTGAAGATGTATAGTGACTTGTAATCCATGCAATGCTTCTGTCCTTAGGGGATTTTGACTTTTGTATGAATAACTTGTTCCCTTTAATGATCTCTGTGCCACCTGTGCATTCAGGGTTTGTCATGGTATTCCATTGTCCCAAACTTTGAATCAGTCACTGAAGGAAGAGTAGGGGATGTCAAATGCTGGATTGTGATTTTAGTGGTATATTAGTCATCCTTCTGAAATCGGAGGTGAGAGTAGCAGCATAGGATGTCAGGACAGAGGAAGTGTACCCTGTGTTCAGAAGGAACTGAGTTGACTTCTGTGCCACCTCATGAACTACCCAGGTTTCCTCACGTGAAATGAGAATGGTTGTTAGGGGCATCTTTGTTCCTCTGACTTTTCTAGTTTTCTTGAAATGTTCAGACCTTGTGTCTTGTTCCCTTTCCCTTTTCATTGTCAGGTGACAGGGTCATCCTTACATATAGACAATGCTGGGGCAGTGTGGGAGTTGGACTTATGCACTTTGGTGCCAAATGTCCATTTCCCTTGCATTTGTAGCCACTCTGCTCTCACTTGCTTCCTGCTGTATCATCACAAGAATAGGTTTTTACTGGAGGTGCTGCTGACAATGAGTGCAATATTTAAGCCTTTCTCTTATCCTTCCTTTTTCCATACCAGGTTTCCTTCAAGTCCCTGCTATTGAAGACAGAGAAAATCACCTCTATTCAATGATTTTGCGGAGTCTGAAGTTTCATTTGAAGCTTTCAGAGTTTTCTCTGGATATGAGGGACAGACTGAGCCATAAAATGGTGTCCCATTAGGGCTTGTCCCTTAGGGGAGTTTGGATCTATGTTGGTGTACTTTCTAAAGACCTCGTTAAGGCATGCATGGAATCTGCATGAAACTTCCCCATTAATGTGCTCTCATCTGGGATGCAGTAGGTAGTAAAGATTAAACATCCCTCCACCCGAGATTGAAGGCAAGAGTGAGTGTTTGAAAGTGGTAAAGCAGGAGGAAACTTCTGAGCAATTTCCAAGTCTTCCGTTTGGATTTTTTTTTTCCAATTACAGAGAAATGTCTGTAAACACAGACTTTTCCATTTAGATTGACCTCCATTTAGGGCTGATGTGTTCAATCAAATACTTGGGAATTGCTTGATAAGAGGGTTCTCTTTGGGAGTGATGTGCAGGGATGACGGGAGCCTTCGAGGACATTGTACAGTACTTAGGAACCTACAGAGGAGAGCCTGGGGAATACATGATTCATGAAGGGCCTGTATGGTGTCTGGGTTATAATCTGCTCTGGAGAGAAAATGGGAACAGCCAACCAGGGATCATCTAAGAGATCTGGCTTTCCTATTGTCTAAAATCATCCTTTGTCTCCCAGCATATGTCTGGATATTGATAAAATGCCTTGAAGGCTTGCATGCATGGAATCTCAGGTCTTTGGCCCAATCATTTGCTGAAAAACTGTAGTTGTATGATGTAATTTAGGTCAAGCTTGTTGGGCCTTGGTTCCCCATATCCCATTGTATATTATGTCCAGGCAATCTTATAGTAGAAAATGAAGCACTTTATCCAGAAGATATCAGGGTCAAACTCGTCTCAGTTCTTTTTTTGTAACTTTGTTTATTTAGTTAGTTAGTTATGTGGTGCTGAAGATTGAACCTGATGCCTCACACATGCAAGGCAAGCACTTTACCTCTGAGCCACAACCCCAGCCCCTTGTCCCCATTGTTTAGACTTTCATTGTAAAAGGAATATCCCCCTGTGTTTAAAGTGAGACTCCCATGTTGTGATACCAGTCCCTAAAGGAAAGGATGATAGTGACAGACTCAGAGGTAGTTGAAGCATTCCTTTGGTTCTTCCAAATGAGTTGCACATTGTGTACGCAGAGGTTGGGCCATCCTCTTACTTCTGCCTGACTGCCAGATACCTCTGACAAGTTTCTGGGTTCCTCCAGTGAACTGTGTCTGCTTTCCTTCACAGGTATGGCCAACTGTCAGAAGTGGGATGTTTGATGTATTGATCTGGACATTGTATCCCACACATTGTCAATTTATAGGACTTTCCATCCTTAATGAGCCTCAGGAAAAGTCCTCATGATCCCAAGTGTCAAAGGGACAGAAGTCCTTGGGCACTGAACCATAAAAGAGGCAGTAGTTTTACTGTGAGTTGGTCCTATAAATAATGGGGAAGTTGCTATCTCCCAGTAATTTCTATAAGCAGTCTTCCTTGAGAATTCTTGTATTTCTATATTGATGCCTTAAGATCACAGGGTGATCATTAGGTTTTCTCAAAGCTCCAGGAAGTCCAAAATAGTATCTATAGGGATAAAACCTAGTCCCAAACCAGGAAGTGAAAAAGGAAAAGAAGTAAAGGTTGCCATAGCACTTGGACTATGGAATTCAGGGGTGGTGAGAGGAAACATGAAAGAGCCATAATGTAGCCTCACAAGACACAGAATGTAAACCTGTATGACCTGTGGGATTGCTTGACACTGGGTGTTTTTGTACCTTTATATAAAACATTATTTTTCTTTTTTCTATTTCTTATTGGTGCATTAAAATCATTCAGAGTAGTGTATTTTGTTGTTACCTGTTCACACATGTACATGATAAAACAATATAACATGCAGGGTATCATTCCAAGTGTTTTCACTTTCCCTCTTCTCCTCCTTCCTGCTGATCCCTTTCCTCTGCTCTTCTGGTCTCCCTTCACTTTGCATGAGGTCATCCCTCCTTTCCTTTCCTTCTACCTTTCTAGCTTCCACAAAGGAGAGGAACCATATGACTCTTGATTTTTGCATTTGGCTTTTCCTTAACATAATGTTCTCACGTTCCATCCATTTTCCAGCAGATGACATGATTTCATTTTTATGGCTAATAAAACTCCGTTGTTCGTGGGTACATTTTCTTCATCCATTCAGCCATTGGTGGACACCCAGGGTGTTCCCAAGGTTTGGGTGTTGTGAGTTGTGCTGTTGTGAACTTGGCTCTGCACATATCACTTTGCACATATGACTTTAATTCTCTGCAGTCAATACCAAGGTGCTGAATAGCTGAGTCATGTAGTGGTTCCATCCCCAGTCTTTTGAGAAGTATCCATGCTGATATCCAGTGTAGTTGTACCGATTTACAATCCCACTAACAATGTCAAATTTTCCTCATTTCCCCATGTCCTCTCCACCATTAATTATTATTTGTAGTGTAGTCATCTACCTGGAGCGAGATGAAATCTAGTGTAGTTATGATTTGCACTTCTTACTTGCTACAGATGTCATACATTATTTTCATATATTGTTGGTCATTTGTATTGCTTTTTTCAGACATGTATGTTTAATTCATTTCCATGCTTATTCACTGTGTTATTTGTTAACTTGGTGTTAATTTTTTGAGTTCCTAATATATTACGGATATTAATCCTCTGTCTGAGGAGCAGGTGGCAAGCATTTTCACATATGCCATAAGTTCTCTCTCTGCATCCTTTTTTTCTCTACTTAATTAAAAAAAACTTAATGGTATTGTGAGTGCATCATAGGTACAGGTGATATTTTGGTTCACTTTGACAATCATACCTGCATGGAATATGCTTTCTTCCTGTTCGTTGCCCAGAACTTCTCTTTGCCTTCCTTCTTTCTTCCCCCTGCTCACTTAACTCTGCTCTACTCATCTGCCTTCTGTTCATTTATATCTTTTTAAATTTGTGCTTTGAGATATATATACAGTTGAAATACACTATGGTTTGTTCATATATTTGCATAGCATGATTTGCTAAATTCCATTGCACATTCTTCCCTTATGCCATCCCTCCTCTGCCCCTTCTTTTTTCCTTTCCTGCTCTGCTTATATCCCTTCCATTTTCATGGGATTTTCCCTTTCTGAAAAACATTTATTTAGCTTCCCCATGTGAGCGAGAACAATTGACCCTTGACTTTCTGAGTTTACTGATTCCACTTAGTATGATGTTGTCCAGTTCGATCTGTTTACTACTAGTTGCTATAGTTTCATTCTTCTTTCTGGCTTTGTGAAACTCCATTGTGTATCTATACCACATTTTTGCTCATCCATTCATCTGTTGATGGGCACCCATGCTGGTTCCATAACTTGGCTCCTGTGAATTGCCCTGCCTTAGGTGTTGATCTGCTTGTGTTGCTATAGTGTGTTAGGATAGATACTAAAGAGTGGGGTAGTTGGGTCATTCCTAGTCTTTTGAGGAATGTTCCCACTGATTTTCAGGAAAAAGTGTTTGTACTGATTTTCAAACTCACTAACAATGTATGAGTGTCCCTTTTCCCTACATCCTTACCAGCGTTGTTTATTATGTGTATTCTAGCTGAGTACCATTTTCAATGGAATGAAATGAAATCTCAGTGCAATTTTGATTTGAATTTTTCTGATTTCTAGGAGATTTAAACTTTTTTTAATACATTTCTGGGCCATTTGTATCTCTTAGTCTCAGAAGTGTCTCCTTTGTTCTCCTGCCTCTTTGGTGACTTGGTTAGGTTTTTTTGGGATATTAATTCCAGTTGGAAGAGCCGCTGGCCAATATCTTGTCCCATTATCTAACTTCCGTCTTCATTCCCCTGTTTCTCTTTTCTGTGTGCCAAAAGCTTTTTAACTTGAGGCTGTCCAAATCATTGATTCTTGGTTTCATTTCTTGAGCTTTCAGCAGTCTTGTTAAGGAAGTACATGCCACACCAATATGTTAGTGTATTAAGCCTGTGTTTTCTTCTATGAGTTGCAAAATTTCTGTTCTAAAGTCTATGTCTTTGATCAAATTTTTGTTGTTCTGTACAGTGTAAAAGATAGGAATCCTGTTTCATTTTTTGCAAGTGGATATCCAGATTTCTCAGCACTTTTTTCTTTAAAAAAGCCACCAATACCTTATTCAACATGTTTTTTGGCACCTTTGTTAAATACCTCACAACTTTATCTATGAGGATTCATCCCTGTAGCTTCTGTATCTGATGACTTCCTGTTCTGCTTAGATGCCAACACCATGATTGTTTTTGTTAGAATAGCTGTGTGGTATCATTTGAGAATAGGTACTGTGATGCCTGAAGCATTGCTCTTCTTGCTCAGTAATGCCTTGGCTATTCTGAGACTTTTGTTCTTGCAAATGAATTTTAGAACTGTTTTTTTTTTTCCTAGTTTCTTGAAAAATGTCATTGTTAATTTGATGGGAATTTCAGAGCATCTATGTAACAGTTTTTTGTTTTATGACTACAAAGACGATTTTAATTCTGTCTATTCAAGGAAATGGAAAGGCCTTTCAATATTCCAATTTCTTTTTTTATTTCTTTCTTCTGTGTTCTCTAGTTGACATGGTATAGATCTCTCACCTTATTGGTTTGGTTTATTCCTAGGTACTTAATTTGATTTTCTGAGAGTATTTCTGATTTATTTTTCATGGGGTTGTTTACTGTTATCTAGGGAAGGTGCTGATTTTCTCTTGGTGATTTTGTAAACTGCTGCTTTCCTTAATTTATCAAATCTAGCAGCCTTGTGGAGGAATGTTTTGGATCTTGAGTACAGGATCACATCTTCTGAAAATAGATACAATATGACTTCTGCTTTTCCAATTTTTATCCCTTCCATCTCATTTTCTTGCCTTATTGTTCCAGCTAGAATATACAATACTATATTGAATAGAAGAGTTTCAAATGGGACCTCTTTCATGGTTTCCAGATTTTAAAGGAAATGTTTCATTTTTTTCCTGATTCACAATGATGTTGAGTTTGGGTTTGTAGTGTATGAACTTTGTGGATTTTGAAGTAAATCCCTTCTATCCATTGTTTCTTCATAGTTTTCAAAATGAGTGGGTGCTGCATTTTGTTCCTTTTCTCTGTATGTATTGAGAAGACTGTGTGATGGTTGTACTGAATTCTACATATATGATGAAGAACATTTATTGATTTGCATATGTTGAAATCAATTTTCTGTTGTATCCTTGGAGTGATCCCAATTTCATTATGATGTACTATGTTCTTAAAGTGTTGATGAATACAATTTAATAATATTTTATGACGGGTTTTTTCATCTAATTATATCAGGGATGTCATTCTCTACTTTTCTTGATGTGTACTTCACCTCATTTTGGGTGTCAGAGTAATCTCTGATTTTGTATTACAGATTTGGAATGGTTCCATCTTTTTATTATATTATTTCTTCTTTAAATGTCTATTCAAATTCTCCTTAAATATCGTTGATTTTTGAACTGTTCTTTTTGGAAGGTTTTTTTTTTTTTTTTTTTTTTTTTTTTAGTGCTTCTATCTCATTGTTTGTTACTAGTCTGTTTAGCTTTTTAATATTCTCAGTTTAATTTTGGTAGGCCGTACATGTCTAGAAATAGATTTCTTCCTGGTTTCCCAATGTATTGGACTGTAACTTTTCAATATAGTCCCTAGTGAATCTTTGGAAGTCTGTGGTGATTTTCTCCTCTTTCATCTCTTATTTTTTTACTTCGGGGTTTTTTCTCTTTTGTTACCTTTTGGGCAAGGTTTTATTTATTCCAAGAACCAACCCTTCTTTTCATTGATCATTTGTATTGTTTTTATTGTCTGTTATATTGATTTCAGGTCTGCTGTTCATCATCTCATTTCTTCTTCTGGTTGTGGAATTGGTTTTGTTTTCTTTTGTTTATAGCTTTGGGATGCATCAGTTTCTCTACTCTACTGATCTCACTTTGACTTTCATGAACCTCCCTCCAGCTTTCTTTAAAATTTTCTTTTCTTTTCATACACACCCACACACCCCCCCAACACACACACACTGACACTCCCTCATACACATTTTGTTTATCCATGTGTGTATCAATTTTAGTCTGTTTCCATAGTGTGACTTTTGTAGATTATACTGCTATAAACACAGGTATGTATGTATCACTATGGTTTAGTAATTTCATTCTTGGAAGGGTGGTGTATCTGGGCCATACGGTGGTTCCATTTGTAGTCTTTTAAGGAATATTCATACTGGTTGCTATTGTAGTTTTACTAATTTCCAGTGCACCAACAGTGTGTATATGCTGCCTTTGCCCCCCTCATCCTCTCCAGCATTCATTATTCATACTGTTGATGCCTGTCATTGAGTGGAGTGAGAAGAAATTTGTATGTGGTTTGGGTTTGCACTTCCTTACTTGCTAGATGTTGAACATTTTTTCATGTATTTACTGGGCATTTGTATTTCTTCTTTTGAGAAGTGTCTAATTCTTGTACCCAATTGTTAATTGTGTTCTTTAGTTTATGGGTGTTAAGTGTTTTGAATTGTTTATATTAATGCCCTGAATTCAGGTGGTGAAGATCTCCCATTGTGTAAGTTCTCTCTTCCTGCTCTTACTTGTTTCCTTTACTGTGCAGAAACTTTTGAATTTGATGCTATTGTACTTTTGAATCTTTGTTTTCTTTCTTGTGCCATAGGAGTCTTGCTAAGGAAGTTGGTTCCTGTGCCATCATGTTGAAATGTTAGGCCCACATATTCTTCTAACAGTTGCAGAGTTTCTGGTCTAATTCCAAGTTCTTTGATCCACTTTGAATTGACTTTTGTGTAGGGTCAATATTGATTGTTAAACATATGATCATCCAATTGTCTGAGCACCTTTTGTTTAAAAGTGTGTCTTTTCTTCAATGTATTCTGGTGGAATCTTTGTTAAGGATGAGATGACTACATTTGAATGGGTTCCTGTATGTCTTTTATTCTGTATCATTGGTCTGGGTGTCTGCTCTTATGCCAGTGCCATGTTGTTTTTGTTACTATAGCTCTACAGTACAGTTTGAAGTCAAGTATTTGGATGCCTCCATTGTTGCTTTTTTGGTTTAGAATTTCTGTGGCTGTTATGGCTCTTTTATTTTTCAAACTGAACTTAGGACTTAGGATTTTCTCTACTTCTGTGAATTGTGTCTCGTATTTTGATCTAGATTCCATTGAATTTGTATATTGCATTTGGTTGTATGACCCTTTCAACTATATTACTTCTCTCTATTCATTGTGTCTTCCACAATTTCTTTCTTCAATGTTTTATATTTTTTTATAAAAAGGACTTATTTTATTCAAACTGGGATTTCCATCAAGGAGGCAGACTGCTGGGACAGAGGATGTAACTGGCAAAGGCACAGAAAGGAGCAGAACAACCAGCCCCTCAGCCCCATCCCTTGCCACCTCTCACAGAGCCCCTTATCTATCAGATACCTGGTAAACGTCTGGTGACTGAATGAATTCACAGTACAGAAAGACACAGGAGCCAGAGGCTGGGCCATACTTCCTGTGCTCCTCCAACCTGAAGCTAAACACCACCACAGACATCTAGGAAGGAGGGGTGGGGAGCCTCCTTCCATATCTGTCACCGAGTCCCTTTCACTCCCTTGTGCATGGTGACATCAAGTGATAGTGGTATCATTTGTGAGGCAAGAGGCTGACAAGCAGGAAGCACAACTGAGACTGAGCTTTGTGCAGCCTTTCTCTGCAGCCCACTCCACAGCCCACTCGGGCACTTGCTATCCAGTAGCACAAGTGGGGGCAACACTGGGTGGTCCCTCTTCACTGCCCAGCCCAGCCAGATACTTGCTGCGGGCTGGCAACCGCCTGGTCCTCCCACCTTGGGCTGCAGGACAGCACGGTCAGCGCGGCATTGGTGGAACCTGCAGCCCAGCTCCATGCCCGGCCCTTGGGGGAGCTTTCCATCTGCCAGTCTGCCCTCCTTTCCAGGGTCAGGCATGACTGCCAGGCACTCAGCACCGAGCAGGAGCTGTTTGTGTCACCGTGGAGACTAACACCATTTTATAATTTTTATTGCAGAAGTTTTTCACCTTGGTAAGATGAATTCTTGGGTATTTTAGGTTTTGAAACTATTGTGAATAGGATTTTTTTTCATTATTGGTATATAGGAAATGTGTGATTTTTATATGTTTTTAACCTGCTACTTTGGTTTTTTTTAAAAAGCTCTTGCAATGTTTGATTGAAGCTTTTGGGATTTTCTAAGAATCATGTCATCTGCAAAGAGTGATATTTTGACTATTTTTATTGTATTTGTAATTTTTAATTTCCTTCTCTTCCCTAATTCTTCTGGCTTGAATTTGTAGTGTTGTCTTAAATAGGAGTACTAAGAGTGGATATCGTTGTCTTGTTCTAGATTTAAAGAAGATGATTTCAGTTCCCCCCCATTCACTATCATGATTTGCTTCCTGTTTTTCTGTACAGCCTTTGAATTCTTCAGGTAGGTTTCTTCTAACCATAGTTTTTTCAGGGTTTTTTAAAAATTTTTTTAATCATAAGTGGATTCTGATGTTTGTTGAGAGCTTTCTGTGCATCTACTGAGATGAGTGGTTTTTGACTGTAATCCTGTTTATGTAAGGAATTACTTTTACTGATTTTCAGTTGTTCAACCATCCTTAAGTCTGTGGGCTAAAACCAACTGGCTCAACATGTACACTCTTCTTAATATGTTGTTGAATATGCTCTGGTAATATTTTATTAAGAGTTTTTACATGTAAGTTCATCAGGGATATTGGTTCATAGTTTTCTTTCCTTGAGGTGTCCTTGTCTGGATGATTCTGGAAGTGTTGCATCTACTGGTTTTTCTTGGAATAATTTGAAGTGCATTGGCATGAATTCTTTTTTAGAGTGCAGTAGAATTCAGCTGCGAATTAATCTGAACATGGACTGTTGTTCTTGGAGGGACAACTTGTTAAAACCTGTTTCTCATTGCTAGTTATCGGTCCATCTAGGCTTTTGTGTCCTATTGATTTAATGTTGGCATGTCATAGTTGTCTAGAAAGGCACCCATTTCTTCTAGGTTTTCCAATTGATTGGAGTACAAATCTCGAAAGTAGTTTCAGATGATCCTCTGGATTTCTGTGATGTGTTTGGTGATTTTGCATCTTTAATTTTGGTCTTCTCCCCTGCCTTCTTACTTTTGGTTAGTTTAACTGCAAGGTGAGAATTGTGCAAGCACAATATTGTTGGGTTTTGATTCCTACCTAGTTTGATCCACAAACTTATGCCTTCAAATTGAAGAGTTGAGTCCATTTCTGAACCTTGTTATTACAGAGAGACTTTTTATTAATTCTCACCATATTTTTCAGGTGTTTAATTTGTTCCTGTTTCTCATTTTCTTAGCTACTCTTCAAATGAGAGTAGCTCTTTTGTGAGCTCTGTCATTTGTTTTTGTTTTCTCCTGTGGTATTTTCTGAAGGATTGTCTGTTGTGCTGGTTTAGTAGTTATGAATTCTTTTAGGTTCTGATTATCCTGGAAGGTTTTATTCCTTCTTTGATTCTGACAGATAGTTTTACTGGATATAGCAAGTTTGTTTGACAGTTATTTTTCTTCAGGGGTTGTAACATACCTTCCCAACCCTTCTGAAATTTAAGAGTTTGACCTGAGAAATGATAAGTAATTCTTACTGGTTTGCCTCTAAATGCAACTTGATATTTCCTCTTCAGACTTCTAAAACTGTACACGTGCTCTGTATATTAGGCATTTTAACTGTAATGTGTCATGGGATGTCCTTAGAGGCTTCTGAGTGCTTTCCATGGGTCGACATCCATCTCCTTCCAATGTTTGGGAAATTTGGTTATTATTTTCCTGAAGAGATTGTCTATGCCATTACCCTGAATCTACCAACCCTCCTTTTTTCCAGTGATTCTTAAATTCGGTGACTTCATGTTGCCCTAGATTTCTTGTATACTCTGGTCATGGTTACTTCTTTTCATTGATAGTTTCTGAATGTTCAAGGCTGACCACTTTGTCTTCCAACTGTGAGATTCACTTTATTCATGCTCTACTCTATTAAAGAGATTTTCAAGGGAACATTTTATGTGATTTATGTTGCCTTTTATTACCAAGATTACTTTCTGTTAATTTTTCAATTTACTATCTCATTATTGAATTTCTCACGCATACTCTGTTCTCACTTCCTTAATTCATTTGGTTCTTTTAAGTGTTTTCTTTGAATTTATTGGTCATTTTATAATTGTTCCTTTGAATACTTTATCTGGTATTTCATGTGCTTCAGTATCATTGGAGTCAGTTGAACTATGAAGCATAGGAGTTATCATGTTACCTTGTTTTTTCATGTTTCTTGTATTTCAGTGTTGAGATTTGTGCATCTGTTTGGGTTATTTCTCTTCCATTAGTGTGCTTGGCATATTTAGGGCACATTCTTCTCTTGGCAATGTGTTCAGGGATATCAAGTCATTTGAAATTTTTTGAATATATTTTGAAATGTGTTTTGAAGTATCGTTTTTCTTCTAGTTCTGTGGTGATGATCATTGTAATTTGTTGTAATGTGTATTGTGTCAGAGTTTGAGTATTCCACTTTGCCCTGTAGTTCTCCCAAGAGTGCTGTGCTTGTAGATCATGTAATCCTGCAATCATGTTGTATATGGTAGGCTATGTGAGGTATGTTCTTTGTGACTTCTCTTCACTTAACAAGAGTATATCCTAAAAGGGTTTGGACACTGTGTATATTAAGGCCCCCTGTAGGTGTGGTTTCCATACTATAACAGAAGTTAATTGCCTCTGTTTCTGTCATAGGAGTGGATGTCCATGGGTGGGTTCTGAGGTCTCCACCTAGATGCTCCTACTTGCAGCCCGGTCATGTGTTTTTGTATTAAAGTACCACTGAAAAGTTCAAGCATGGTTTATGGGTGGTGCAAGGTGCTTTTTTTCTTGGCTGAGTTTTGGAATTAGCCTCGGCAGCAGAGTCCCCACCCTGCGAACTCATGGTGTCCCAGGAGGTTCCTAACACCTTATAGAAAAAAGGGAATTGAACAATAGTAACAGCAACAAACTATATACAGCATTGAAACAAATACCCAGTGCCTAGAATGACATCTGCTACAGTAACTGCCACAAAAAGAGGAATGGCAGGGTCAGCAACTGCCAACAGCAATAGCAGTAAAATACACCAAAGAAGAAGATCCACTTTAAAGAACCCCTCAGATATCAACAAGTCAATCTACAGTTCTTAATCTCTATACCACCTTGGAGGGTAGGGCAGTGAGCCTAGGAATTTAGAAACTAAATATGATCTAATGGACCATAAGATATAGAGTTCATTTAGAGAAAAGAAAATTTGATGTGAAGGTAAAAGAAATGTTAGAATTTTCAAATTGTTAATAGAGAGCAGAAGAAATGTAGGAAGGAGGAGGAAAGAAAGTAAATATTGGATTTCTTTCCCAATTCACTGAGAAGCAGTAGTCCCATTCCTTAAATTTCATGCCATGGACCAAGTGGTAATGAAATCTCCCTCCAATCTGACATCTTCTTTTCATTACTCACAATTTTTTTTGGTTATTTTTAACCATAGATGACATTAGGTTCATTTTGACATAGTTGTAAATATGGCATACCATTTACTCTAATTCAATCCCCAGTATTTTTCCTTCCCCTCTCTTCCTCCCTGCCACTTTCCCTTTCCCCCTATTCTTCTAATCTTTCTGCTATTTACTTACATTTCTTTTGAAGATTCATGTCTTGTGGATGTACATATTTATGAGAATCACTGTGCTATATTCATATATGTACATATGAAATTTAGGTTTGATTCATTCTACTGTTCTTCCCTTATTCCATCCCTTCTCCCTGTTCATCAGTCCCCTGTATTTACTCCACTTATCTTCTCTTTTGGTAGTGTCCCCCACCTTTCTTTTTCCCCTCATTTTGGACTAGTTTCTGGATATCAAATAAAAATTCAACCTTTGACTTTTTTGGTCTGACTCTCTTCATTTTTGCATAGAGGTCTGCAGTTCCAAACATTTACTAGCCAATGCCATAATTTTATTTTTTCTTGTGGCTGAGTAATTCTCCATTTTATATATATATGCATATATATGTGTGTGTATCTATATGTGATATATGTATATATCACATATTTTCTTTATCCAATCATGTGTTAAAGGGCACCAACATTGTTTCCCTAGCTTGGCTAATTTTTAGGGGGGTCCATATCAGGGACTGAACTCAAGGGCACTCATCCACTGAGCCACATCCCCAGCCCTATTTTGTATTTTATTTAGAGTCAAGGTCTCACTGATTTGCTTAGTTCCTTGCTTTTGCTGAGATTGGCTTTGAACTTGTGATCCTCCTGCCTCAGCCTCTTGAGCAGCTTGAATTACAGATATGCGCCGCTATGCGTGGCTAACTTGGCTATTTTGAATTGTGCTGGTATAGACATTGATATGACTACATCCCTAAAGTATGCTGATATTAGAATGTTGGGATATATACTCAGGAGGGTGATAATTGTCATATGGTGTGTCCATTTCTACTTTTGGGGGGCTACCTCTTTCCATACCTCTTTCCAGAGTGTTTGCACTAACTTGCAATCCCACAAACAATACTTGAGTGTACCTTTCTCCAACATCTCACCAATGCATAGTGTTTTTATTCTTGTTAACTGCCATTCTGACTGGAGTGTTGAAATCTTGATGAAGTTTAGATTTGAATTTTCCTAACGGCTATTGATGTTGAATTTTTTTCATATATTTGTTGGCATTGTATTTCTTCATTTGAAAAGTGTTTGTTTAGTGTTTATCTTTTCACCTTTGTCGAGTGTCAGATAGCTGTATTTTTGTGGGTGTTTCTCTGTGCCTTTGATTTCATTCCTTTGGTCTTCATGTCTGTTTTAGTGCTAGTTCCTTGCTATTTTTGCTATTATAGCTTGACAGTATAATTTGAGGTCCTGTAATTTGATGCCTTTAGCATCACTCTTTTTGCTCAAAATTTCTTTGTGTACTGTGGGTATTTTTTCCAAATGGGTTTTAGAACAGCATTTGGTAATTCTGACAGGAGTGTCATTGGTATTTTGATGGGCATTGCATTGAATCTTTATAATGCTTTTGATAGTTTGGCCATTTCAACAATATTAATTCTGCCTATCCAAGAACATGGGAGGTCTTTCCATCTTCTTGTGTCTTCTTTGATTTCTTTCTCCTGTGTTCTGTAGTTTTCATTTTCAAAGTTCTTTAGCTCCTTTATTAGATTAATCCCCAATTAATTGTTGAGATTATTGTGATAATGTTCTTAATTTCATTGTAGGCAGATTCATTATTGGAGTTTATAGGGAAGTCATTTTTTATGTTGATACTGTATTCTGCTAAGTTTGTAACCAACTCTAGAAGTCTTCTGGTGAATTTTTCGGAGTCTTCTCAATATATGATCATATCATCAGCAGAGATAATTTGAGCTTTTCTTATCCTATTTGTATCCCTTTAATTTCCTTCTCATATCTGATTGCTCTGGCTAGAGTATCAAGGACTATGTTGAATAGGAGTGGTGACAGTGGACATTCTTTATTGTTCCTGTGTTTAGAGCAAATGCTTTAAGTTTTTCTCTGTTCAGTATGCTCTGTTGCCCATGGATTTGTCATCTGTATCCTTTACAGTGTTTAAGGTGGTTCCTCCTATCCCTACTTACTCTAGAGATTTAAACATGAATGGGTGCTACAGTGAGTTTTCTGCAACTATTGAGATAATCATGGTTCTTTTCCTTAACCCTGTTTATACTGTGAATTACCTGTATTTATTTCCATATGTTGAGCCAGTCTCACATCTTTGGGATGAAACCCACTAGATCTTGGTGCCCTGTGTTTTTGATGTGGTTTGCCAATACTTTATTAAGAATTTTTGCATCTGTGTTCAAGGATAGTTTTGGTTTGGATGTGAAGTGCCCCCCGAAAGCTCATGTGTGAGAAAATGCAAGAGGGGTTAGAGGAGAAGTAATTGGGTAATGGGAGCCTTAACCAATCAGTGAATTAATCCTGCTAATGGGATTAACTGAGTGATAACTGAAGGTTGGTAGGATGTAGCTGGAATATGTGGGTCATTGGGGGTGTGTCTTTGGGGTATATATTTGGCATCTGGTGAGTGGTCTCTATCTCTGTCTTTCTCTCTCTTTGTCTTTTTCTCTCTCTCTCCTTCCTTCCTGATCATCATGGACAGCAAAGAGTCAGAGCTTGAGTGTAAGATATCATGGGTAATATCTTTAAAGGTATGACCTACTTCCCACACCCTACCTACCTAGAGTTCCCACCCCTTAATCCACTCAAAGTATTAATCTATCAAATGGATTGATTCACTGTTTAGTCTGAAGCCCTCAAAATTTAATCATTTCATGTCTGAACATCTCCGCATTGTCTCACACAAGAGTTTTTGGGGATATCTCACTTCTAAAGCATAACACTACTGTTCATTCTTCAATTTTTCTCTTCCTGCACCCCACTCTGCTTAAACTAGTTCAGTTATTTTCCAGGCTTGCTAATTCTTTATGCTGTATGCTGAGGTCTGCTGTTTAACCGCTTGAGTAGTACCTTCACTTCGTTACTATACTTTTAGTTCCAGAATTTGTGTGATTTGTTTTTGTAAATTCCAACTTTATTAATATTGTTCATTCTGTGAGCAGCATTTTCTGGCTTTCCTCTTGTACTTGGTTCAAAGTTTCCTTTTGCTTTTTGAGCATGTTGCAGGAAGCTGAATAAAGTCTTTGTGCAGCAAGTCTGATGCCTGTGCTTCTCCTGGTTAAATGTCCGATAATTTTTTCCCTGTGAATGGGTCAAGTTTTCTTGTTTGCCTTTCTGCCTCATAACCTGTTTTTAAATATGGCTCTTTAAGTAAGATAATGTAGCAGTCATCGAGATTATTTTTCTGAACCCAGGGGCACTCATAACAGTTCTTCAAGAGTGAAGAAATCAGCAGTTCCGCATTGACAAAGTCATCTTTCAGAATTACATCCCCTGTTTTTCTTTATTTCTCTCTTCCTTCCTTCATTCTTTCCCTTTCTTTCTTTCCCCTCCCTTCCTCCTTCCCTTCCTTCCTTCCTTTCCTTTATTTTTGCCTTTCCCTTTCCCTTTCCAATTCCTTTTGTTTCCTTTCCTTCATACCAGGGATGAAACTCAGACATGCTTAACCATTGAACCACATCCCCAGATCTTTTATAATTTAATTAGAGATAGGGTCTCACTAAGTTGCTTAGAGCCTCAGTAAGTTGCAGAGGCTGGCTTTGAACTCACAGTCCTCCTGCCTCAGCCTCCAGAGCGGCTAGAATTACAGACATGCTCCCTTGTTTCTGGCTCCCCAGTCTTTCTTTAATTTATATTTTAAGCCTGAGTCTCAGTTGCTGAGACAGACTTTGAACTTGTGAATCTTCTGTCTCATCCAGAACCTCTTAAGTAACTGTCAGTGTAGTATCAACTTGCATGTCCCTGATGGCTAAAGATGTTTCATGAAATTATTGGCCACCCATACCTTTTGAGCAGTTCATTTTATTTGCCTGTTTGTGGATCATGTTATTTGATTCTTTGTTAATCTTTCTTAGTTTTTTAATAAGTTCTAGATCTGTGTTTACTGTTGGAAGAAGAGCTGGAAAACATTTTCTCTCATTCTGTAGGATGTCTCCTCACTCTTACGTTTCTTTTGCCATGCAGAAAGTTTTGATTTTGATGCAGTCCCATTTGCTGTTTTTTGCTTAGGTCTGTGCTTAGGTGTTTTCATTATCATGGTCTATTAGTACTTTGTAATTATATGGGATAATGGGTATCATTTTGACATATTCATATCTTTACATAATATAATTAATTCCTTTTCTTTCCACAGTACTTCCCCTTTCCTCCTTTTCCTCCCCCAGTTCTGCTATTATTCCACTGCTCTTCTTTCTATGAATTTATTTCATTAGTGCCTTATAATCATAGATGTGAGCAGGATTCATTGTGATATAATTATGTATACAACATATCAAATAGGTAGATTTATATTTTTATTTTATTCAAATTAGTTATACATGAAAGTAGAATGTATTTTGACATATCATTCATAAATGGAGTACAATGACTCACTCTTCTGGTTGTACACAATGTAGAATCACAGTGGTCATGTAATCATTAATGCACAGGAGGTAATAATCTCTGATTCATTCTACTATCCTTCCTACCCTCATATCTGCTCCACTCCCTTTACTTCCCTGTCCAACGACATGTACATCTATTCTTCCCTAGTCCCCACCCCCTCATTGTGATTTAGCCTCCACATATCAGAGAAAACACTCAGCCTTTGTTTTTTGGGTTTGGCTTATTTTCATAGCATGATATTCTCCATCTCCATCCATTTACTGGCAAATGCCATAATTTCATTCTTAAGGCTGAGTAATATTTCATTCTGTGTGTGTGTGTGTGTGTATACTAAATGTTATTTATTGATTCATCTCTTGAAGGACATCTAGGTTGATTCCATAGTTTAGCAATTTTGAATTGAACTGCTGTAAATGTTGAGTGGCTGTGTCACTCTGGTATGCTGATTTTAAGTGCTCTTTATATAAATGGAGGGATAGCAGGATCAAGTGGTGGTTCCATTCCAAGTTTTTTGAGGAATCTCCATACTGATTTCTATAATGTTGCAGCAATTTGCAGTCCCACCAGCAAAGTACGAATATACCTTTTTCCTCACATCCTCTCCAACATATATTGCTGCTCGTTTTCTTGATAATTGCCATTCTGACTGGAGATGAAATCTTAGGTTTGTTTTCACTTCCATTTCCCTTATTGATGTGAATGTTGAACACATTTTCATATATTTGTTGACTGACTGTATTTCTTCTGGAAAGTGTCTGTTCAGATCCTTAGACCATTTATTATTTGGGCTACTTGTTTTTTTGGCAGTGTTTTGTGTTCTTTATATATCCTGAAGATCAATGCTCTATCTGAGGTATGTGTAGTAATCATTTTCTCCCATTCTGTAGGCTCTCTCGTCATCTTATCATTTTAACATATAAAACAATTGCAGAGATGAAGTTTTTTAGTTTGAATCCATTTCATTCTTGATGCTTGATTTTATTTGTTGTCCTTTAGAAGTCTTGTTAGGGAAATCAGTTCCTAATCCACAAGGTGGAGATTTGGGCCTAATTTTTCTGCTATTAGGCACAGGGCCTCCATTCTAGTGTGTAAGTCTTTGATTCACTTTGAGTTTCATGCTACATATGGATATCCAGTTTTCCCAGCACCATTTGTTGAAGAAACTATCTTTTCTCCAATGAATATTTTTGGCACCTTTGTCTAGTTTGAGATAACTGTTTTTATGTAGGTTGTTTCTGTGTCTTCTATTCCATACCATTGGTCTACATGTCTGTTTTGGAGCCAATACCATGCGGTTTTTGTTACTATGACTGTCACATAGTGTAAGGTCTGGTATTGTAATGCCTCCTGTTTCACTTTTCTTGGTGATGATTGCTTTACCTATTCTGGGTCTCTTATTTTTCCAAATGAATTTCACAGTTGCCTTTTCTAGTTCTATTAAGATTGCCATTGGAATTTTAATAGGAATTGTATTAAATCTGTATAACACTTTTGGTAGTGTGGCCATTTTGACTATGTTTACTGTGCCTATCCAAGAGCAAGTATTTCTGCCTTCTAAGATCTTCTTCAATTTCTTTCTTTAGTGTTCTGTAGTTTTCATCGTAGTGGTCTTTCACCTATTTTGTTAGATGGATTCCCACATACTTTATTTTGTTTGAGGTTATTGTGAATGAGATAGTTCTCCTAATTTCTCTTTCAGTGGATTCATCACTGATGTATAGGAACATGATTGGTTTATGGATGTTGATTTTATATCCTGCTCCTTTGCTGAATTAATTTGTGGTTTCTTTAGAAGTTTTCTGCTGGAATTTTTTGGATCTTCTAGATAAAGAATCATGATGTCATTGGTAAATAGGGACACTTTGAATTCTTTTCCTACTCATTTCCCTTTAATTTACTTTATTGTCTAATTGCCCTGCCTACAGTTTTCAGGACTATGTTGAATAGATCTTCTGAACAAAAACTAAACAAACTATAGTAGTAAATAAGAGAATCAATAATTTATACTTAATGGACATATGTAGACTATTTCATCCATCAATGAGCAAATACACTTTCTTCTCACCAGCACATGGATCCTCCTCTAAAACAGATCATATCTCAGGCCACAAAGCAACTCTTAGCAAGTACAAAAAACTAGAGATAATACCCTGCATTCTGTCAGATTATAATGGAATAAAATTACAAATCAACAATAAAATAAAAAATAGAAGCCACTTTAATACCTGGAGATAATATGCTATTGAATGACAAAAGAAGAGCAGAATAAATCAAGGATGAAATTTTTAAAAATACTTAAAGTTAAATGAGAACACCTATAGAACATATCAAAATCTCTGGGACACTATGAAGGCAGTAAGAGGAAAGTTCATTGCATTGAGCTCATCCCTTAACAGATAGAAAGTCATCAAATAAATGAACTAACATTACATCTCAAATCCCTAGAAAGAGAACAAATAAACACCAAAAGTAGTAGAACAGAAAATAGTTAAAATCAGAGCTGAAATCAATGAAATTGAAACAAAAGAAACAATTCAAAAAGTTGAAAAACACAAAGTTTGTTTTTTGAAAAAATAAATTACATTGATAAACCCTTAGCCACACTAATGAAGAGAAAGAGAGAGTAAACTCAAATTACCAAAGTTCATGATGCAAAAGGAAACATCATTATGGACACTGTTGAAATATAGAAGATAATCCAACACTTTTTTGAAAATGCATACTCCAATAAAATAGAAAAACTCTTATGCATCGAGAAATATCTAGAGGACTTCCGAAACTGAATCAAGATGACATACACAATTTAAACAGATCAGTTTCAAACAATGAAATGGAAGATGCCATCAGAAGCCTACTGACCAAGAAAAACCCAGGACCAGAAGGATTCTCAGATGAGTTCTACAAGACCTTCAAAGAAGAATTAACACCAATACTCTTCAAATTATTCCATGAAAAAAAAAAAACTAGGAAACCCTTTAAAACTCATTCTAAGAGGCTAATATCACCCTAATTCCAAAATTATGCAAAGACACATTAAGGAAAGAAAATTTCAGATCACTATCCCTCATGAACATACATGCAAAAATTCTCAATAGAATTATGGCAAATCACATACAAAAATGTATGAAAAGGATAGTGCACCACAATCAAGTGGGGTTTTTCCCACTTGATGCAAGTTTGGTTCAACATACAGAAATCAATAAACGTGATTCATCACATCAATAAACTTGAAGACAATTGGACAAAACACAGCATCCTTTCCTGTTCAAAACACTAGAAAATCTAGGGACAGTAGGAACATACCTCAACATTGTAAAAGTTATCTGTGCTAAGCCCAAGGCCAACATCATTCTAAACAGAAAAATGGAAAGTATTTCCTCCAAAATCTGGAACAAGACAGGATACCTTCTTTCACCACTAGTATTCAGCATAGTCCTGGAAATTGCTAGATCTCGGTCTTTGAGAATTCCCCATGCCCGCCTCTACTCCATCCACCTCATTCACTTTCCTGTACTCTTTTGGTCTTCCTTCTGTTTTCATGAGATCCCTTTTAAAAATTCCTTTTCCTCTTAAGCACCTGCCTATGAGAGAAAAAAACATCAAATCTTCGACTTTGTGAGCCTGGCTTATTTCATTTAGCGTGATGTTTCCCAGTACCATCCACTTACCAATAGATGACAATTTCCTTTTTCCTTATGGCTCAGCAGAACTCCATAGTGTATACATACTAGATTTTCTTTGTCCATTCATTGAGCAGACATCTAGACAGGTTTGCTGACTTCACAACTGTGAATTATGGTGCTATAAATACGGAGGTGCATGCATCATGATGGCATGCTGATTTTAGGTTTGTGGGACAGAGTAGAATGTATGGAACCATGGGGTAATAGGCTGGGTCCATTCAGACACTGATGGATGTGTGGTGTTTGCAATAGTGCCTAGTGGTGGTTCTTTGCATTCCCACCAACAATATGTGAGTGTTTCTTTCTGTCTACAAACTCCCCAGCATTTATTATCATTTATATTCTTGTTGCTTGACAGTCTAACTGGGATGAGATGAAAACTCAATGTAGTTTCAATTCATATTTCTCTGATTGCTAAGGATGTTAAGCATTTTTGCCATGTATTTGTTATCCATTTGCATTTCTTCTTCTAAGTAATATCTGGTTAATTCATTTGACCCAATGTTGATTAGGTTACTTTCCAATATCTAATCTTTGGGTTTTTTTTTTAAGAATATTTTGAATATTAATTCTCTGTCAGCAGAGTAGTTGGCAAAGACATTCTCCCATTCTATTAGGCTTTTCATGATCATATTTTCTTTGCTATGCAGAAATTTAAAAAATAGAATTACACCCCATAATTACTTGTTTTTATTTCACTCTGATAACACCCACATCACAGAATTGTTGAGAAGATTAAACAAAATAATATACTTTCAAATATTAATATACTTTCAAACTTAAAGCTTTAGCAGTCCTACATAGGAAATGAGTGCCTCTGACTGTACGTTGGAGTGTTGAGCCCGTGTCCTTTTCTACAGGTGCAAAGTTTTTCCACCGATCCCTTGGTCTTTGATTCACTTGAGAATGCACGTTTGTGTAGGGTGAGAGATAGGGATGCAGTTCCATTCTTCTACATATGAATATCCAATTTTCTGATCACCATTTGTTTAAACAGCTGGTTTTGCTACATCATAGGTTTCTGGCACCTTTGTCAAGGATCAGATAACTGTATCTGTGTGGGTGTTTTGCATTTTATCATTTTAGTCTTCCTGTCTATTATTATGCCAATTTCTTTCTAATTTTTTTATTATAACTTTGTTGAAAAATTTAAGGTTTTGAATTCAGAATACTGTACCCTTGTTCTTTTTGCTCAGTGTTCCTTTGGTCATTCTGTGTCTTTATTCTTCCATATGAATTTTAGGACTGTTTTTTTCTATCTCTTTCAAGATCATTATTTATCCTTTGACAGAGATTACAGTGAGTCCATGCACCGCTTTTGATTATATGACCATTTTGACAGTATTAATTCTGTCTACCTAAGAATATGGCAGGTAATTTCATTTTCTATTGCCTTCTTCAACTTATTTCTCTAGTGTTCTGTAATTTTTATAACAGAGCTTTTTAACCTCCTTGGTTAGATTTATTCATAGGTATTTTTTATGTTGTGAATGGAATTGTTTCCGTAATATTTTTTCATCAGGTGTGTTACTGCTATATAGAGAAATTATTCATTTTTGCATGTTGCTTTTGTGTCTTACTACTGTCGTGGATTACTTTCATCAGCTCTAAAAATCTAGTGGAGATTTTTGGGGTATTTTAAATATAGTATCAGATCATCTGCAAACAGAGATAGTTGGGCTTCTTTTTCTTCTTTTTATCCTTTAATTTCCTTCCTTTGTGTAACTGTTCTGGCTAAAATTTCTCATATTATATTGAATAAGAGTGAAAAGAGTGAACATCATAGTCTTGTTTCTGACTTTAGAGAAAAGTCATTTGGTTTTTCCCTGGTTAGTATGATGTTGGCTGTGCATTTATCATATATAGTATTTATGATGTTAAGTTTCTCTATTCATGTTTCATATGTGAAAGGATGCTGAATTTTGTGTAAGACTTGTTCTGCATCTATCCATATGATCATGTTTTTTCATCCTTACCTCTATGTGATGAATTACATTTATTGATTCATCTTTGTAGAACCCACTTTTCATCCCTGGAGTGAAACCAACTTGCTTATGACATAGTGTCCTTGACGTGTATTTGAATAGGATTGCTAGTATTTTATTAGGGGATTTTCCATCTGTGATCTTAAGTGATATTGTTATTTAGATTTGTTCCTCAAAGTGTCCTTATCAGGCTTTTGCCTCAGAAAGATAACTTGCTTCATGGAATGTGTTTTGGAGCACTCCCTCTGGAAACAGTTGAGGAGCATTGATGACAGTTCTTCTTTCAAGGTCTGGTAGAATTCAGCTGTAAATCCATCTGGTCCTGTACTTTTCCTTGTTGAAAGGTGGAAGGATTTTTGTTTACTCCTTTGCTTTTAACTACCGCTTTAAACTTGTTACTTGATATTGTGTATTTAGCTTTTTGACATCCTCTTAGATCAGTTTGGGAAGGTCATGCATGTCTAGAATTTTGTGAACATTTTCTTATCTGTTGTGTTTATCTTTTCAAGGAATCAAGTCTTTTTACCCCTGATCCTTTTTTTTTTTTTTTTCTCAATTTCTTTAATTCTAGCTCAGATATTATTACTTGTCTTCCACTGGTTTTGGAATTAGTTTGTTTCTCCATTTCTACCACCTTAAGTTGTAATAGAAGACTGATTATTTGGTATTTTCATTTTTAATGTAGGCTTTTAATGCTATGAAATTTCTTCTTAGAACCATCTTCACAGAGATTCTATTAGGTTGTACCTCTGTTCTTATTTTTTTTTAAGGATTCTTTGAATTCTACCCTGATTTCTTGTATGGCTCATTAGTAGTTAGCAAGCATGTTATTCAAACTCCATGTGTTTATATTGTTTTTGTATTTTTCCTTACTGTTGGCTTCTAATTTCTTTTTTATTATAACATTAATTGCAAGGAATTCTATTCTTGCATGTACTAAGTCTTCCTTTGTGTCCTAAAATATATTTAATTTGGGAAGAGGTTTCAAGAGTAACTGGGAAGAAAGTGAGTTTGGTTATTGATGGTGGAATTATTCTGTAAGTGTCTGTTAAGTCCATTTATTTAATCATATTCTTTTAGATCAGAAGAGTCTTGACATAGGTTCTATGTTGACCTATCTATTGGTGAGAGAGTTGTGTGGAAATTGCCCAGTATTATTGCAGTACATCTATCTGAGTTTTTATGTTGAGTCAAATTCTTTTAAATGAAAGTGGGCATACTGAGGTTTGGGGATGAATACTTAAAATTCTTTCATCTTCCGGTTATACAGTACCCCTGTACCCGTATGAAGAATTAGCCCACTTAGTGTCTACTGGTTAATTTTGGCTTGAAATCTACTTTGTGAGAAAAAAGTGTAACTGTGCATATTTGGTTTTGATGTCTAATTGCATGGATCATCTTTATTCCATTTTTTTCCTTCATGCTTTGAAAGTATTTATTCATCATTAAGTTGAGTCTCTTGGAACAAACATAGTTGAATCTTGGTTTTTGATCATCTCTGTCACTTATTGCTTTTAGTAGGAAAGTTGAGACCACTTGCATTCAATGTTTCTATAGAGACTTGGCAGTGATTTCCTCCCCTTTTATTTCTAATGTTTAATTTGGTCCTAGTTAGCTTTTACTTGGCTTGTCTTCTAATGAGACCTATGCATTTGTGTTACCTGATTGTTTTATTTTTTCTGGGTATTGCATTTGTTGAAGTTTTTCTTTAGTACTGTCATAGTAGTCACACATTCATTTGGTTTTTACTTCTCTTGGAAGGTTTTTATTTCTTCATCAGCTGTGAAGGATACCTTTATTGCACATAGCAATATTGGTTGGCAAGTATATTCTTTGAGGGAGTGGTATACATTGTTCCAAGCCCTTCTCATTTTGGGAATCTGTGAGAAGAAAATAGCAGAAATGCTCATTGACTTCACAGTGAATGTGAGTTTCCAATTTCTTCTCAAGTCTTTTAAACTGGTATGTTTTATGTGTGTTATAGTTTTTACTTACAGTGTCTTATGGAGAGGATCTGGTTTGGTGTTTTCTATTTGGGGCTCAGAATGTGGATTTTCATCTCATTCCCAAGGTCTAGAATTTTTTCTGATAGTATTGCACTGAATAGATGATACATAACATTAGATTACATCTTTCCAGTCTCCTCATTGTCAGTGATTCTTAGGTTTGGTTTTCTAATGTTGTGCCAGATTTCCTGAATGTTCTGTTCTTTTGTTGTCTTTTGTTTCTGTTTTTAAGATCACATACTCTGTCTTCAGGGCTTGAAATTCTATCTTCTCTGTTGTGTAATCTGTTGGTGGTGCTTTCAACTGAATTTTAACTTGGATCTATTGAGTCTGTCATTTCCAGGACTTCTGGTTTGTTCATTCTCAGAACCTTTTTTTACTGAAATGATTTTTTGTTTTCTTGTTTTTCTGTTAATTCTTGCTTAGATCTTCTTGTAGTTCATGAATCATTTAAAAACATCAACTTTCTAAATTCTTCATACTGCATTTCTTCCAAGGTATTATCTATATGGTCAGTTGGTGCATTTTTGTTGTGAGGTATTGGTGGCTTCCTCCCCTTTCTTTTATTGCTATTTAGGTGCCATGAGGTGTAGGTTCTTTCTTGTGGATCTGAGGAATGAGACTCATAGCCAAGAGAGGATAAATGACAAATTCTATATCTTTCTTTTAGCACACAAGTGGTACTGGTCCCACAAGGGAGGGTGTCATGTCACATGAGTTGTTTTACTGTCTAGGGGTTTGTATTGGTGTTGCTGGAGGTGACCTTTAAAGACATTGTCTGATGACTTTTAGAAAAGTGAGTTTCTACATCCAATCAGAGTAAGACATTCTATGTTCATGGACCCCCATCCTCCAATCAGAATGTTGATCAAGTGCTCTTCATATGGTTATTCATTTGTCCATTAGATACTTTGAATATGGAATTATAGCAGTCAAGGTCTCTGCCTGGTGTTCCTATCATGATTGTAGTTCCTGCTCTTATTCCCTCCTCTGAAGAAATAGCCCTAACTGCCATTAGGGAATTGGGTTGATTGCCACCCTACCTTCTTCAGGCTGCATGGGGACATTAGCTCTGGCAAATAGGGAAACTCCTCAGTGTATCTATTTAGAGGACCTCAATAATCCATCTGTGTCTCCATCTCTAACACCATCTGCAACTCGATAGCTTGAAGACAATAAGGGACAAATTTCATTAGGGCATTTAATACACATAAGCCAAAGTGCAAACCCAAAACTCCATGTCTAAGTGGGTAAGTAAGGGCCACAGCCTCTGAAGGAGTAGTGCCCATGTGATGTCCACCAATTGGAAAGCTCTTCTTCCTGAGTTACAATCTGATTGGAGTTTTTTGTCAATGAATTTGAATCTACAACTGTTAGCATAAAAGTGATATTCTCCTTGGAAGAAGACAATTTCCCCCAGCATTAGTGGTCAAAATATTCCAGAGTTTGGCAATTTTATAGGACTTTTCCCACCAAGTGATCTACCTAGGGGGTTAGTCCTATCTCCAGAAATGAAAAATCGCCCCTCTTCTGACTCCAGAATTATTTGGAACCCATATGGAAAAGGCAATGTGAGAACTATTCACTGAAAGGATCTGGAGCCTTTTCTAAGTTAAAGCCATATATTTTAATCTGTTCAGATAGCATATTGATCAAGAATCCAGAAATATGCATTTTTTTTTAAAAAGAATTTTTGAGAGAACAATAGTAATCCTTGGGCAATAGGGAGGTCGGTACTGTTAAAAGACACTGAACTCCATCTTGCTGACAAACTGGAGCCATTACTTTTAGAACAGAAGGAGGCCTTAGAGGGAGGAATAAATTGAAGCCTAAGAACAAATGGGGCTCGTCAAGTCTCTGACGATTTGGGATAGCACCTGCTACAATTGTCCCTAAAGCAGCATTTATGCCTTTTAATTGTCTTCAAAAGATGTGGGACCTGGTGCAGGCTGCCTTTTTAGATTCCTTTTCCTTCTGTGACTCCCTTTCTCTGTCATGTAGGATGGAAATTTACTAAAAGGAATTCCATAGTATAAGAAAGCCAATGGTTGAATTTATTTCACATAGCGGCATGAATTTTAAAAGTGACACTTTTTCTCTGGTCTTGAACTGGTTTGGCCACTTGCTCATGCAGCCCACATTACAGACAGATGTCAGGTAGACAACTGAGGAGCAAGCAAATTTGCATTCGGGGCACAAAAGGCAAAATGCGTACCCAGAGTGACTTCTGCCCATTTTCCCTCCCTTTCATGAAACAAGTCTAGCTGTAAGTTGGTGTTGTAGTTTATGCTTCCCTTTGGAGGCCATTTTATCCCAGTGGCCTCCAGTTCATATTTGGGCCAGGCTTGGATGCAGAAAAATATCAGGCATTTCTTTTGTAGAGCTTGTGGATCAAAGTGATTTCAACTGTGGAACATAGCAGAGGGAATATTTTCCATCTGTAAGAGAAAAAAGAGAAGAACAAGTGTTCCCTGTTATTCCCTTTGGCTCCTGATAGGGTGTAAGCTGGTGTTCCTTCCCTTTCTCATGAACGACCATGGGAAAGGGTTGTGACCTATTGTATTAGTCACTGTTAACAACATGGTCGTGTATCCTTTGTTTCCCTGTGTGTTATGGTAAATCCTGAGTTAACTGTTTGGAGCATACCAGTATATTGATACACTTTGGAGGGAGAATCATACCCCACTCAATATGGAGAAGTTACTCAATAGCTTTTCTAAGGTCAAACCTCAGTGTACTGACACAAACCAGAATCTAACCCTCCATGTATCAATTCAAGAAAGTCCTCCCAAAACACCAATCTGCTCTCATCAAGACCACCTCCTGCATTCAGCAGACTTCCGCCACTCA
This sequence comes from Sciurus carolinensis, assembly GCF_902686445.1. Taxonomy (NCBI): domain Eukaryota; kingdom Metazoa; phylum Chordata; class Mammalia; order Rodentia; family Sciuridae; genus Sciurus; species Sciurus carolinensis. Next base: position 1,377,092 of record NW_025920124.1, on the reverse strand, counting down.
GGCAAACCATGTCCCAAAGAATCAGAGCCCACATCTGCTCCAAAGTCCCCCGGTGACCACTGCATCATTGGTCAAACAACTGTCAACACAGTTGACACCGTAAATATATGTGACCAGAAACATGCACACACCTGAGAACCAAATGTGCCCACTCAAGAGCTCCTTTGAAGTATCAGTGCAAAAGTTTTCAAAATGAAAACCCATGCTGGCTTTACACAGGTGGTGCAGCCATCCTGCCTGTACCAAGCCCATACAAGCCCCCATTCCATTAAGCCCCACACCAGCCCTCCAATCTCGCAGGCAAACACACCCAGCTCCCAGATGTATATATACCTACAGCCACACACATGTAGGGCATAAACCACACTGCAGCAAACTGACACAGCAATGAGACATGAAACAACCATTCAGAAGACCCCAAAACAGGTGTGACAATCAGCCCCCTAAGACCCAGTTTCCTCAACAATAAATGACCCTGTGTACATGTACAATTACACAGATGGTGTGACTCTACTTTGTTTCCAACCAGTGAAATGAAAGTTGTACCCCATTTGTGTACAGTGAATCTAAATTAAAATATAAAAATTTGAAAAAAAAGAAATCCAACAGACATAAGAGACATGACTTGATCACATACAAAAACTGTTTGCAGTTTACCTTCCAAAAACCATCTGTGCTTCTCCAGGTTCTCGGAACGGAACTGGCCCGCTAGTGAGAGCCTTTCTGACCAGAACAAGCTCCGAGTCCCAGAGCCACTACAGCACAACGTACTCTGGCACACAAGCAGCTTCAGGGACCAGGATAGGGCAGCCAGAGACCTCCCCAAGTAGCCTGGACCCCTGCGGTGGGAGGTGCCTTTCAAGTCTAGCTTCTCAGACCAGACTGCCCAGTGAGAGGTTTTCTACATAGAACCAGCCACAAGTCCCCAAACCAACGGAGAGCTTCGATCTGCAAACAGCCTCTGGGATCAGGGCAGGGCAGCCAGAGACCTCTTCAGGCGGCTCTGCCCACTCCGGCTGCAGGCTCTCTTCACGGGGTGATCCAAGATGGCAGCCTAGAGGGTGACTGCACCCCCAGTCATTCCAGAACCCAGGAGTTAAGAAGGGGAGGCATTGAGAGACTTGGACTGAAATAGAGCCACAGGTGAGTCTGCCCACTGGGTAAAGCTCGGCCCGGGTAGCAGGCCCAGATAGAGGTGGCTTATCGGAGCCAGGCAGGGCAGCTAGAGTCTTCCCAAGGTGGCCTTCCACACTCCGGCAGTGGGCTCCTCCCACACGGCCAGCTGCACGGTGCAGGCCCACAGTGAGAGCATTTCAGCACAGAAACAGTTCCAAACCGTGGAACCAGTAGGGGGCTAGGGGCAGTTTTCTTCAGATGCGCTGCTTTATCAGATTCCTCCAAGACATCAGGCTACTGAAGGTTCGGAGGTGATACACTGGAAATCTACCGGCACACTATAAGCCAATAGCGGAAAACTGCAATATCTCAGGGTCCCACTGACAGCTGACCAATATGAGAAAACAAGGGAAGAAAATGTCCCAAACAAACCTAGATACTACATCAATAAAACCCAATGACAGCACAGCAGAAGAAATGTCAGAAAGGGAGTTCAGAATGTACGTAATTAAAACGATCAGGGAAGCTAATGAGGAGATGAAAGAGCAAATGCAGGCATTGAAGGAGGAGATGAAAGAGCAAATGCAGGCATTAAATGATCGCACCAATCAACAGTTAAAAGACCAAATACGGGAAGCAAGGGATCATTTCAATAAAGAGTTAGAGATACTGAAAAAAAAACAAACTGAAATACTTGAAATGAAGGAAACAATAAACCAAGTTAAAAACTCCATAGAAAGCATAACCAATAGGATAGAACACCTGGAAGACAGAACCTCAGACACTGAAGACAAATTATTTAATCTTGAAAGCAAAGTTGGCCAAACAGAAAAGATGGTAAGAAATCATGAACAGAATCTACAAGAATTATGGGATATCATGAAAAGGCCAAATTTAAGAATTATTGGGATTGAGGAAGGCTTAGAGAAACAAACCAAAGGAATGAACAATCTATTCAATGAAATAATAACAGAAAATTTCCCAAATCTGAAGAATGAAATGGAAAACCAAGTACAAGAGGCTTATAGAACTCCAAACATACAAAATTACAACAGACCCACACCAAGGCACATTATTATGAAAATACCTAACATACAAAATAAAGACAGAATTTTTAAGGCCGCGAGAGAAAAGAATCAAATTACATTCAGAGGGAAACCAATAAGAATATCAGCAGATTTTTCAATCCAGACCCTAAAAGCTAGAAGGGCCTGGAACAACATATACCAAGCCCTGAAAGAAAACGGATGCCAACCAAGAATCTTATACCCAGCAAAACTTACCTTCAAATTTGACGATGAAATAAGATCCTTTCATGATAAACAAAAGCTAAAGGAATTTACAAAAAGAAAGCCAGCATTACAGAACATTCTCAGCAAAATATTCCATGAAGAAGAGATGAAAAATAACGATGCAAATCAGCAACAGGAGGAACTAGCCTAAAGGAATAGCCAAATAAAGGAGAAACCAAATCATGTCAAAAACAAATATGAGTCAATTGACTGGGAATACAAATCATATCACAATAATAACCCTGAATGTCAATGGCCTGAATTCATCAATCAAAAGACACAGACTGGCAGATTGGATTAAAAAGAAAAATCCAACAATATGCTGCCTGCAAGAGACTCATCTCATAGAAAGAGACACCCATAGACTAAAGGTGAAAGGATGGGGAAAAACATACCATGCACACGGACACAGCAAAAAAGCTGGAGTATCCATCCTCATTTCAGATAATGTGGACTTCAAACCAAAACTAGTCAGAAGGGATAAAGAAGGACATTACATACTGCTTAAGGGAAGCATAAATCAGCAAGACTTAACAATCATAAATATCTATGCCCTGAACATTGGCTCATCCATGTACGTCAAACAAATCCTTCTCAATTCCAGAAATCAAATAGACCACAACACAATAATACTAGGCGATTTTAACACACCTCTCTCACCACTGGATAGATCGTCCAAACAAAAATTGAATAAAGAAACTATAGATCTCAACAACACAATCAACAATTTAGACTTAATGGACATATATAGACTATACCATCCAACAAAGAACGAATAAACTTTCTTCTCAGCAGCACATGGATCCTTCTCTAAAATAGACCATATTTTATGCCACAAAGATACTGTTAGCAAATACAAGAAGATAGAGATACTACCTTGTACTCTATCAGATCATAATGGATTGAAATTAGAAATAAATGACAGAATAAAAAACAGAAACTTCTCCAATACCTGGAGACTAAATAATACACTATTATATGATGAATGGATAACAGAAGACATCAGGAGGAAAATAAAAAAATTCTTAGAAGTAAACGAGAACAAAGACACATCATATCAAAATCTCTGGGACACTATGAAAGCAGTACTTAGAGGAAGATTTATTTCATGGGGTGCATTCAAAACAAGAAGTAGAAATCAACAAATAAACGACTTAACACTACAGCTCAAAGAGCTAGAAAAAGAAGAGCAGACCAATACCAAAAGTAGTAGAAGACAGGAAATAGTTAAAATCAGAGCCGAAATCAACGAAATTGAAACAAAAGAAACAATTGGAAAAATTAACAAAATAAATAGTTGGTTCTTTGAAAAAGTAAATAAAATTGATAAACCCTTAGCCACACTAACAAAGAGAAAGAGGGAGAAAACTCAAATTACTAAAATTCGGAATGAACAAGGAAACATCACAACAGACACGAGTGAAATACAAAACATAATTAGAAGCTATTTCGAAAATCTATACTCTAACAAAACAGAAAACCTCGAAGACATCAACAAATTTCTAGAGACATATGAATTACCTAAACTGAACGAGGAGGACATACACAACTTAAATAAACCAATCTCAAGCAATGAAACAGAAGAGGTCATCAAAAGCCTACCAACAAAGAAAAGTCCAGGACCAGATGGGTTCTCAGCCGAGTTCTACAAAACCTTTAAAGAAGAGCTCATTCCAATAATCCTCAAACTATTCCATGAAATAGAAGAGGAGGGAACCCTCCCAAACTCGTTCTATGAAGCCAATATCACCCTGATACCTAAACCAGACAGAGACACATCGAGGAAAGAAAATTTCAGACCAATATCCTTAATGAACATCGATGCAAAAATTCTCAACAAAATTTTAGCAAATCGCATACAAATATATATTAAAAAGAGTGCACCACGATCAAGTGGGTTTTATCCCAGGGATGCAAGGTTGGTTCAACATACGGAAATCAATAAATGTCATTCACCATATCAACAGACTTAAAGTTAAGAATCACATGATTATTTCAATAGATGCAGAAAAAGCATTCGATAAAATACAGCATCCCTTCATGCTCAAAACACTAGAAAAAATTGGGGTAGTGGGAACATTCCTTAACATTATAAAGGCAATCTACGCTAAGCCCATGGCTAATATCATTCTAAATGGTGAAAAACTGAAAGCGTTCCCCCTAAAAACTGGAACAAAGCAGGGATGCCCTCTTTCACCACTTCTATTCAACATCGTCCTTGAGACTCTAGCCAGAGCAATCAGACAAACCAAAGAAATTAAAGGGATACGAATAGGAAAAGAAGAACTCAAACTATCCCTGTTCGCTGATGACATGATTATATATTTAGAGGAACCTGGAAATTCCACCAGAAAACTTTTAGAACTCATAAGTGAATTCAGTAAAGTAGCAGGTTACAAGATCAATGCTCATAAATCCAATGCATTTTTATACATAAGTGATGAATCTTCAGAAAGAGAAATTAGGAAAACTACCCCATTCACAATAGCATCGAAAAAAATAAAATACTTGGGAATCAATCTCACAAAAGAGGTGAAAGACCTCTACAATGAGAACTACAGAACACTAAAGAAAGAAATTCAAGAAAACCTTAGAAGATGGAAAGATCTCCCATGTTCCTGGATAGGCAGAATTAATATCGTCAAAATGGCTATACTACCTAAAGTGCTATACAGATTCAATGCAATTCCAATTAAAATCTGATGTACCTTGCAGAAATAGAGCAAGCACTTATGAAATTCATCTGGAAGAATAAAAAACCTAGAATAGCTAAAGCAATCCTCAGTAGCAAGAGCGAAGCAGGGGGTATTGCAATACCAGATCTTCAACTCTACTACAAAGCAATAGTAACAAAAATGGCATGGTATTGGTACCAAAATAGACAGGTAGATCAATGGTACAGAATAGAGGACATGGACACAAACCCAAATAAATACAATTTTCTCATACTAGACAAAGGTTCCAAAAATATGCAATGGAGGAAAGATAGCCTCTTCAACAAATGGTGCTGGGAAAACTGGAAAACCATATGCAATAGAATGAAATTAAACCCCTATCTCTCACCCTACACAAAACTCAACTCAAAATGGATCAAGGACCTCGGAATCAGGCCAGAGACCCTGCATCTTATAGAAGAAAAAGTAGGTCCAAATCTTCAACTTGTTGGCTTAGGATCAGACTTCCTTAACAGGACTCCCATAGCACAAGAAATAAAAGCAAGAATCAACAACTGGGATAGATTCAAACTAAAAATCTTTCTCTCAGCAAAGGAAATTATCAGAAATGTGAAGAGAGAGCCTACGGAGTGGGAGAATATCTTTGCCAACCATACCTCAGATAGAGCGCTAATCTCCAGAATCTATAAAGAACTCAAAAAACTCTACACGAAGAATACAAATAATCCAATCAACAAATGGTCTAAGGAAATGAACAGACACTTCACAGAAGAAGATGTACAAGAAATCAACAGATATATGAAGAAATGTTCAACATCCCTAGTAATAAGGGAAATGCAAATCAAAACTACCCTAAGATTTCATCTCACCCCAATTAGAATGGCGATTATCAAGAATACAAGCAACAATAGGTGTTGGCGAGGATGTGGTGAAAAAGGAACACTCATACATTGCTGGTGGGGTTGCAAATTAGTGCAGCCACTCTGGAAAGCAGTGTGGAGATTCCTCAGAAAGCTTGGAATGGAAACACCATTTGACCCAGCTATCCCACTCCTTGGCCTATACCCAAAGGACTTAAAATCAGCATACTACAGAGATACAGCCACATCAATGTTCATTGCTGCTCAATTCACCATAGCCAGATTGTGGAACCAACCTAGATGCCCTTCAGTTGATGAATGGATAAAGAAACTGTGGCATATTTATACAATGGAATATTACTCCGCAATGAAGAATGATAAAATTATGGCATTTGTAGCCAAATGGACAAAATTGGAGAATATCATGCTAAGTGAGATAAGCCAACCTCAAAAAACTAAAGGACGAATGATCTCGCTGATAAGCGGATGAGGACATATAATGGGGGGTGGGAGGGGTTAGCATTAGGTTTAGGGTTAGGTTTAGGGTTAGGGATAAGGAGAGCGGTAAGAATGAAGGAAAGAAGGACTGTATAGAGGGAAAAGAGGGGGGAAGGGAAAAATATAAACATCATTGCCCTATGTAAACATATGATTACACAAATGGTATGCCTTGACTCTATGTACAAATAGAGAAACAACATGTATCCCATTTGTAGACAATTAAAATAAATAAATAAATATAAATAAACCATCTGTAACTTTTTGTTTTGTATAAAACATTTAATTTATTGATCTTTTGGGGGAATTTGATGCATCTCCAATGAATTACAACTGAGCCATCAATCCTATAGCTTCATCAACATTAAGTGGTTCACTTTCCTGATACTGAGAACTCAGTTCTTTCTGCAGAGGTTCCAGAGAAAGGTCTTTTGAGAAGTGTGCAAGTTCCTTCGGTAAGTTCACAAAAGCTTTATTCACTCGGTTAACATTTTCATCATTCACAATGCTTATCTTCTTAAGATTAGTAGTAACTGGTTTTGTCTTGTTGTTAGCCTGAAAGTTTGTTTGGCTGGCTGTGTGCAATACATTCCTGGACTTCGGCCCTCAGCCATCGTCTCTCACCAGATCCTTGATACCCACATGTAGCTGCTCAAGTTTCCCATCCGTAACTTTGTAGACACTCCATAGCTTGTTTAAATCCTTAGTTTTGTACTCTGTTGCCAGACCAAATGACTTTTCTTCCAGAAACTTCCTAGTTGCTGACCTCCTTTCTCAAATCCACATCCTGAAACAATCCTTATGTAATTACTGAACACCACTCTTCCCATAAGACAAAGCACTTCCATCAAAACAAAAGAAACCAGTACTCCCCATGCTTTCTTCCCCCTTCATAGTCTGGACAGGGAGGCAGGCTGGCTAATGCTCTGGGTGATGTCCCTAATTAAGGAGAAAAAACCAGTCATGTCCCTTCTGCCAGAAAAGGCCTACTAACTTTGTATTATACCTTGGGTCCTCGGATCTATCCTGTGAGCTCTTAGAGAATTGAGGCTAGACCTGCCAAATTGGTCCCAGTCCTAGAGGAGGTTACCGAGGGTATGGTTGGTGTTTGGGTACTAAAAGGTGCTCAAGGACTTGAGAATAGCCCTACGTATGGGTCCTTGTGAAACAATTGGGATTCAGAGGAGCATATCAAGAATCAGAATCTGCTGCTGTGCCAGATGGAGAGGGGAGTTTTCAGCAGAGAATAGAGAGATACGCCGACCGCTTGGTTCACATTCTGGGGAGTAGTTGGTCACTTCTTTCTTAAAGACCTCAGAGCAGATGAACACTTCATCTCCAGATCCAAGAAGATACATCAGGTGAGGTGCCTCCACCATCAGGTCAAGTCAGTCAGAAGGTGAAAGAAGCAGACACTTAAAGTTATCAGGTCAACCTGGTTTGTGTTCTGCAGAGTAGACACATATCTTCACCAACATTCTACGAACAGAAACAAAGGAAATTGTTCAAGCCTTCTCCAGTAAACCTGTTACCAGTGTCTTTAGCTTGGCAGCCACACTAACAGCTTTTAAATGACGGATATGTGTCTTTTGGCAAAGAATGCTTTCCAGTCTTGGCTTTTGCCTACACTGCATGATCAGGGAATAACTGGGGCCCATTTCCACATCTCCTTTTTTATTTTTTAATGCAACCTATGCATGTCTATTCAGAAGTGTTGGGACTGGGATCAGACAAACTTTCAACTGACTGTGAGGAAACACCACAGAATGTAGAGTAAGAAAACAAACCCTATGAGATACCATGTAGTACATTTGAGCATATTCCAAGGACTGAAACCATTAGGTCATCTAACAGCTTTTCTGCAAAATTGGCAGGAGACAGCACAGGAATCTGACTTTCCTGCTTGACTTGGATATAATGATGCAATTGCAGGAGACCTAAACTAACATTCTTATGATTCTAAATTCCTATCAGATGCATATTCCTCTCTTTCCAATCCCCCTGAAAGCTATTTTATGGAACAGGTGTTAGATAAATAAATTGATAGGCAACATGGCATCGTAATTGTCTGACTTTTAGACTTTGTATCTGGTCACTTAAGCTCATGATAATAGCTTCTGAAGCATTTATTTTAGCTTCAAGTGTATTATCAATGGCCTCATCTGGAAAGGATCCTGAAGTATTTTGTGCTAAAGTGTGCTAAAGTGTTGACAGAATGAGTTTTTTGAAAGCTGTGTGCCAGAGTGACAGAGGCAGTGATTGCAGATGTAATTACACCAATTAAGGTAACAGTACCAAAGACTACAAGTCCCATGGCACAGTGTGACTGAGTCTTCTGATTTAGAAGTGCCTGAAGGACTTGCACTCCTTTTTCTTGGTACCAGTTATCTATAATGCTAGTGGGAAGCATAAAAAGGAAGACTGGTATAAATATAAAATATCTTGATGTTTGTTATGTTTAGTCACACAGTGAGATCACAGTACACTGTACAAAATATCAGTTACTGTCCATTCTTGTGATATTAGCATTTTTGTTAATAACACATAAGGAAACTGAATACATGCTCTCAAACCATAAGGGGGTGGCAGTACGACCATGGGTTACATCCGTTAGTGATAGACTAGTGAAGTTAACAAAATCTAAAGCAGCAACTAGATGCATAAATCCTTCTGAAGGCCTCTTGAACTTGTGGTCAAGATGTTACTATGAAATGCCCCAAGAGTCATGAATTCATTATGAGGACACACCACATCAAGTTGATGAGACCAGTCCAGGACATATGACTGAGACTGGGAAATGTTATGTCTTATGAGAACTAAGTTAGCACAATCTTGCAATTTGGAAACATTCCCAGGTCTAGGCAGCAGAATGAGTACAATAAGGGAGCAGAAGGTGTTTGGCAGAGTTCTCATGACTGGAATTAGGAAACCATATTTTACTAATGGTTTGCATGTATTTTTTCCAAATCCCAAGGACCAGAAATGGTGGACAAACAGTGCAACCACAGGGTACCTTATATTCCTGGGACACTTGTAAGCACACATTATTTTAATGAATAGATATTGCGTTCCCTCTGGCGGCAGAGAGAGACACGACAAACGTCTGAAGCTTTGGAAGTTTATTATGCACAGTCCCTCTCCTACACTTCTCTTACTCCCAGCTTCCGCGCACTCCCAGCTTCTCTTCTCTCAGCTTCTTCTCTCAGCTTCTTCTATCAGCTTCTTCTCTCAGCTTCTGCTCTCAGCTTCTTCCGCCCTCAGCTTCTTCCGCTCTCAGCTTCTTCCGCCCCCAGCTTCTTCCGCCCTCTGCTTCTGCAGCCGCTGCTTCTTCCGCTGCCTTACTCTCCCACCCACCAGGCTTATATACACTTTAACCAATCAGGGGGGGGCACTCGAGGTAAACCGCGGACAGCTGCAGGCATAGAATAGGTACACAAGGGGGGCATGCTCTAATCACATCGTTAACTAGCCAATCATTGGAATTCGCTGGTTGTTTACTGTATAGCTGGCCGCTTTTGGCTCAGCGTCAGGCGCCATCTTGACCGTGGCCAAGGCTAGGGGTCCTGGAAACCCCGACAGATCCCCCTTCTTTATTATTAAACTAAGGCTCGGGACCGTGTCTGTCTTAGGTTGAGTGGTCAGCATATGTCCTTACCCGTCATCAGAGCCTGCAGAGCATGCTGCAGCTCCTGTCTTAGGTTGGTACACAGCCACCTCCTTCATTACCCGTCTTTGACTACCGGTCCAGCATCAAGAGCCATACTAATGGGGGGCTGTCGGCCTTTAGGGCGGTCATGGCCTGATGAAAGATAATTTGATCTCTCTATTGGCTAGCTCGTAGATGCATGCCAAAACGAATGAAGAGAAGGAGGCCAAGGCAGAGGAGTACCACCATAGCTCCTAAGCCTGCCCGCTGTTTGACAAATCTATAAACAGAAGAAAAACCATATAGCCATATTAAATACAGAAACAATATACATCCCAGTAGTGTTACAATACGGGCAACACAAAACAGCTCTCAGGGAATAAACGCATCCCAATCCCAAAAGTTCTTGCAAGGTATCCACTTGTTCTTATAATGAGTCCACTCTCTGATAGAGTCTCTATGGTCTGCAAGGCTGCAGCTGCATTCTTGGCCAAATGATCGTTGTTATGGTTGTGTCAATGCTGCTACTGCAAGGACTGTGATGACAATGATCACGGCTGTTGCAATGTCAAAGCCTCTCCTGCTTCTCGACAATAGCACTGGCAATTCTACATCTGCAACAGAAACTAGGACTGGTAGGAAGATAGGAATGTGCATCAAAATTGCACGGGTGGCAAAAGAACCATTCCAGCATTGTGAGAGATAGCACATGGTTAGTGAACAGTTAAGAGGTGTTATTAGAAATGTTAGTTGGTAGAAACATAAAAGGGAGGAAATACACAAGCTGACGTGGGAGGAAAAGCAATATCACAGCTAGGGTCAGCAGAACGATTTGCTCTACTCTGGGTCTGATTTGTAGTATGATTCCAACGGCAAAGTGCAGAAATTCCTCCTGTTAAAGCAAAGAAAGACTAGAGATATCCTTGTCACCAAAAGCAGCACGACCTGAAAAATCATCAGTAGAATTGACAGGCTTGTAGAGGAATTGGTGAAAAACAAGAAAAGGAAGGATAAAAAATGTGTTAGTTAGAAATGAAAAATATGGCCAGGCTAACAATGGCCCATAGGTTCCGGGTTTGCCTTTCCATCTGAGTTTTTGTTATTGGAGGAAGGCTCAGGCTCGCCATTGCGAGGAGGAGCAGCATCACTTGCATGCTGCTTTCCCTCAACAGTAACCAATTTGCACTCGTTAGCCCAACGTGTTTCCCTTCTGCACCTTGGGCAAAGTCCTGGGGCATAAGGTGTAACAGATTTTACTATAGTTATCTCTTATCTTTTCTTAGGGCATTATCTCCTTGCTGCTGATTTTGTGCATCTATTGAAGCGTATTGGCCTTCTCCTATTAACATTTCTATCGGTAAACCTTGCCACTATGTTTCTGCAAGCAGTTTCAACAGCTATTTCTTGCCACTGAGCTCTCCAATTAGACATTGTTCTCCAGATAACACTGCTCTGCATAGCTGTCTCCAATAGTCTTAACTGCCTCTTTAAAGTTTTTCTAATGGTTGATGGTATCTCCATTTGCTCCTCAAATACGGGCAGGTTCTACAAATCTTGAAGCTCTTTCTATTAGGCTTAGGTTTCTCCTACCTTTTCCCCTTGTTCTTAAATTTTCACTACCACTTGGTTATTCCTTTTGGGGGTTCTTTGTGTTAGACTTAGTTCCCTTTTTTCCCTTGTTCTTAGATTTTTTGAGCAATTATTTTCTAGGTCACCACCACTCAATTTTTCCTCACTTTATTCTCTTTAAGCATTCTTTTCTGTTACTATTAGATCCTGTTCATGAAGATCCCCCTTGTGGCACACTGAGCAGCTTTTCTTCTATAAACTCTGGGTTTATTCTACTAGGGTTTGAACATATGATCATACAGTGGTTTCCTTATTTTCTAGTCCTTCCCCAGTGTTTCTACTGTAGGGTATTCAAAAAGCCCTCATCCAAAAACCAAGGGGAAACCCTTTTCACAGTACCGAGAAATACTTTAGCTGTTTTTTCCTTTAATGGCGTTCCATGGTTTTTTAATAGCTCCCTGAGGGGTTCCTGCATTCAGACCCCATTGTTACTAATTTGAATGGCTTTAGTTATGGCAGTTACAATAACAAACAGTGGCCTAGCTGCCAGGAGCAACGAGATTACTGAAAGGAAAACTATCAAGTGTGCATTAGAATTTTTATAGCGGCTTTTCACGTACTACCTACACCCTAATTGGACAGCTTCAAACGTGTTTCTACTTTCACTTTAATTGGACCGCGTTCTACGCGTCAGGACCGCTGATGGCGTATCCCGATACCTTTTAACCCGCGTTCCACGCGTCAGGACCGCTGATGGCGTATCCCGATACCTTTTAACCCGCGTTCCACGCGTCAGGACCGCTGATGGCGTATCCCGATACCTTTTAACTTTTTTATAACCGGTTTAACTTGTATAAAAAAAATTTTTTTTTAGATATCTTACCTTGTTTTCTTTATAAGGTTTTCATCTTCCCGGGTTTCGGCACCAGTTATCGCGTTCCCTCTGGCCGCAGAGAGAGACACGACAAACGTCTGAAGCTTTGGAAGTTTATTATGCACAGTCCCTCTCCTACACCTCTCTTACTCCCAGCTTCCGCGCACTCCCAGCTTCTCTTCTCTCAGCTTCTTCTCTCAGCTTCTTCTCTCAGCTTCTTCTCTCAGCTTCTGCTCTCAGCTTCTTCCGCCCTCAGCTTCTTCCGCTCTCAGCTTCTTCCGCCCCCAGCTTCTTCCGCCCTCTGCTTCTTCCGCAGCCGCTGCTTCTTCCGCTGCCTTACTCTCCCACCCACCAGGCTTATATACACTTTAACCAATCAGGGGGGGGCACTCGAGGTAAACCGCGGACAGCTGCAGGCATAGAATAGGTACACGAGGGGGGCATGCTCTAATCACATCGTTAACTAGCCAATCATTGGAATTCGCTGGTTGTTTACTGTATAGCTGGCCGCTTTTGGCTCAGCGTCAGGCGCCATCTTGACCGTGGCCAAGGCTAGGGGTCCTGGAAACCCCGACAAATAGACAAACAAATAGGGGCCTCAGCACTATACTCAGAATAAGTAAAATTAAAGTAACAAGAGGGAAAAATATGCCATTCAGATAAACCCTCACCGTAGCAAAGTGATTTGTGAACACTGGAATAGATCCATTAACTACAGGACGGTCTGGAAAATAGGTTCAAGTAAGTTTCTCCTGTCACCATATGTAGCTGGCAACCTACAGTGGCTAGCATTGCCATAAACATGGTAGCTGGATCACAGAGGCCCCTTCCATCATCAGTTTCTTGATCTGATCCCAAGACAAGGGATTTGCACTCAGTGTGCAGCTCCATTGCTTGGTTGTTTCTCTTGGCTGTTCTCCTCTTCTGGGATTTGGGGGTGGGTCTTGCTGTGGAAGTCCCTTGTTTCTGGAGCAGTCCTCAATCTTTTGAGTTGCGCATTGAGTTTGGCTGTTGGATCCATGTTGATGACACATTGCTCTCTCTGGTACCCAAATCTGCCTCTCAGCACCTTCTGCAAAGATAAAGACATTGCCTCTTATCCACATTATTACTGGAACTGGCCCACTCCATTTTCCTGACGTAAGTCCTTCCACCGTACCATGCTGAACAAACTGGACCAGAGACTTAGTCCCTCTTAACTGCAGTGTAGCCCTCACCACAATTTTAAAAACTTAAAGTAAAAAGAGCATGATGTAATTGATTCTGCAGAGATAACTATTACCTACCTCCCCTTTTTTCTTTTTTTTTCTTTTTTCTTTTTTTTATTTTAAACAAATGGGATACATGTTGTTTCTCTGTACATGGCGTAAAGGCATACCATTTGTGTAATCATAAATTTACATAGGGGAATGCTGTTTGATTCATTTTGTTATTTTTTCCCTTCCCCCCCACCCCTCCCACCCCTCTTTTCCCTCTATACACTCCTTCCTTCCTCCATTCTTACCCCCCTCCCTAACCCTAACTCTAACCCTAACACTAACCCCTCCCACCCCCCATTATGTGTCATCATCCACTTATTAGCGATATCATTCGTCCTTTGTTTTTTTGAGATTGGCTTATCTCACTTAGCATGATATTCTCCAACTTCATCCATTTGCCTGCAAATGCCATAATTTTATCATTCTTTATGGCTGAGTAATATTCCATTGTATCCCTTTTTGCTTTTGAATTTGAATCTTTTAGTGTTTTATTGGCACTGTCTACCATTGCTTGTCCTTGAGCATTGTATGGAATTCCTGTCTTATGAATAATGTGATAGGAAGCCAAATGTGTTGAAAAGAAGAAGTGGCATAAGCTGGACCATTATCAGTTTTGAAATATTGAGGTTTTCTCATGAGAGCAAAAGTGGCCAGGCCATGATTAATTACCTGTTTAGCACTTTCTCCCATTTGTGCTGCAGCAAAAATAAAATGAGAATAGTGTCAATAGATACATGAGCCCACCAATATCTTCCAAACTCCTGCATGTGAGTAACATCCATCTGCCAAATATGATTTGGCTTAAAGCCTCAAGCATTGATCCCAGTTGATAACACCAGGTGAATAATACATTTAGAGCATTGTGTGATTGTGGCCCAGGTCTGTTCCCTAGTGAGATCAAATTCTTTGGGTAAACTGGAAGCATTTTGATGATGTAGGGCACGTGATGTTTGGTCTGAAGAGTAAGGTGATACACATTACACTGATGCAACAAGATGATCTATAACTTTGTTTCCTTCTGCTCTGTGTCCTGGAAGACCTGAATAAGCTTGAATGTGTCCAATAAAACATGGGTAACATCATCATTGGAGTGTGTATTGTTAAGATTTCAAAAGCTGAATAATTCCACAGTTAGTATGTCCCATGGTAACCATTTCAATTACCTGAGATGCCCCTACTACATAAGCATATCACTGTAAATATTTATAGATTCTGATGAAAAATGTAAGGCAAAAATTATGGCTTGTATTTCAGCATACTGTGTAGAGGAAAACTTTGTCTGAAGAACCTTCAGCTCCTTTTTGCTATAAAATCTGGCCCTCCCTGAGCTGGATCCATCAGGAAAAACTGTTAGAGTCTGGGAAATGGGTTTAGTGCAAATAATTTTAGAGGAAACAAAAGTGGTCAAGGAGGCAAACTGTAAAATTTTGTTAGCAGGTTAATGACTACTTGGCCCGAAAAGTTAGCAAGTGCAATATGCCAACTTGTGAAATACTGTCAAAGCCAATCTTGTTGTGCGGTAGCAAGAGGAACTACTATAAGAGAAGGCTCTAGCCTAAGTGGTGCAGCACTTGATGTCAAGCTTTGTAATAAGTTGAGTGACTAACTCATGAAAAGGTGCTAAAGATTTGGAAGAAGAGAGTGGCAGGTGAAACCATTCTGTAATACCTGTTTCTTGCCAAAGAACTCCCATAGGGGTAGAGGTGGTAGAAAAAAGTAGTACTTGAATAGATTCATTTAGGTCAAGCCTAGGAAGCTGGGCTCTTTGAAGAGCAGACTCTGCCCAAGTCAGCACAGCTTTAGCTTCTGGCGTAAGTTGTGAAGATGGAGAGGATGGAGAGGGATCTCCTTTGAGGATATTGAACAGAGGTCTCCTCCTAATGATGTAGTTAATTTTAAAGAAGGACATCACCAATTAATGTAACCCCGGAGCTTGGGAAGTCACTGAGAGTATGTAAGGTGTCTATCCTAATTTGGAGCCACTGGGGACAAACTCCATGCCCTTAAACTTTTTAAGACATTGATAGAGAGAAGCCTTCTGAACATTTTCTGGAGCTAGACATAACCCATGTGCAATATGAGAAGTGTGCAAATCCATGAAGACTTCCTGGAGCAGAAGCAATTCTGCATGAGCAATTACAATGTCATCCATATAATGGATAACACATGCATTGGAATATTTTATACGAATGGGGGAGACAGCTTAATCTTCAAAGTGTTGGCATAAAGTAGGGCTGTTTGCCTTTCCCCGTGGCAACACTTTCCAGCAATAAGGTTTGACTGGCTCTTTAAAATTTCCTGTAGGGACACAAAATCAAAATGTTTACAGTCCCTGGAGTGCAAAGGTATGGTGAAGAAAACAGTCCTTTAGATCCAGCATAAATAAGTGATAGGATAAAGGAATAGCAGTAGGTGATGGGAGTCCATACTGTAGAGGTCCCATAAACTCCATCATTTTGTTGACTGCCCTGAGGTCCTGTAGTAACCTCCATCTTCCAGAATTTTTCTGTTTTTGTGGGGTGAGGGGTACTTGGGATTGAACTTGGGCATTCGACCACTGAGCCATATTCCCAGCCCTATGTTTGTATTTTATTTAGAGACAGGGTCTCACCAGCTTGCTTAGTCTAAGTTGCTAAGGTGCTAAGGCTGGCTTTCAACTTGCGATCCTCCTGCCCCAGCCTCCTGAGCCACTGGGATTACAGGCATGCACCACCATGCCCAGCCAGATTTTTCCTTACTTACAAAAATTGGAGTATTTCAAGGATTAAAAGTAAATTCAATATGATCATCTTGAAGCTGTTCTTGTACTAATAGTTGAGCTGCTTGAAGCTTCTCTCCTATTAGCAGACACTGATCAACAAACAGTGTTGTCAGAAAGCCAGATGATTTTTGTGTCCTGTTTGGCGGGTCAGAGAGGTGACCAAATCCCCCAATGAAAAGGTGAGCAATTATTATAGTCTATCCCTATTCACCCCTGTTGGTGAGAGGTGTGGATTGGAAGCAGTCCGCCTTTTTGCATTTTACCTAATCCTTTAATAGGATCAAAACCTTGATTTAACATTTGAGATGTGACCACTGAGTGGGGATTGAGTACTAGAACACCCATCTCAGTTATTACACCTCTTACCCAGAGATTAACAGGAAGATGATCAAGTACCTAAAGCTTAACCAATATAGTATTACTTCAGGGTCCTCCCACCTAAGGTGTCGAGCACTTTCCTGACCAATACCTTGTAAGTCTGCAGAGGCCACATCTAGAGGCCAAGCCTTTGGCCGCTGTCACAGGGGCAATGACAGAGACATCAGCCCTGGTATTTATCACACCTTGAAAAGATTTCCATTTCATTTTAATTCAAGTTCTGGATGCCCCTGTTGAATCAGTTGTGATCCAGCACACCCAAGTGGTGGTGCTAATCTTTTTCTTTTCTCAGATCAAGAGAAAGAATTTTACCTGTCAGCTTATGTAGTAAAAGAACCATTCTTACTATCCTAGTTTCAGGAAGAATTTGGACAAAAGTATTTTGTCATGACCTTAATTTCCCCTTGACAATCAGGATCTATGACTCCTGGTAACACTTGAAAACCTTTCATAGTTAGATTACTTCTTCTCAAAATAAAGTCCCAAAACACTGTGGCAGGGACCATAAACTCATATGGGAAGTCATGGGGGGGGCATCTCTGGGGTCAATATGAATCTGGAGGTGGGACAGAGTTCCAATCCTGCCCTTCCAGGGGTGGCATGGTAGAGGTCTTTGTGGATTTGTAGGTTGCCATGCCGATATGGCTGTGGTAGGGTAAGTGACAGTACCCTCACTGTCAAGGCTAGGATTGGCTCCATCAGCAGTTTCCCTGCCAAAGGGACTAAGGGATGTCCACAGCTGTGTGTGGTCTATATTAATTGACCCAGTGATTACCCCTCTGGCATCTCCAGTTGCTGTGATGATCCCTGCTCCTACTGACCCTTAGAAGCATAGAGCATGACAAACATCCTCTGTCAGTGACAAAAGGGATCAATCAAGTCTCTTTCAGTAAGCCTGCCACCTGTGGCTTTAGACAAACAGCTGCATTCTCCAATTTTAACTGGGTGACAGGTGCCTGTTATTTCTGATAGACAGATTTCTAAGAGTATAGAACTCCAGGAAAAAAAAGGAATAGTTTCATTGGTGTGTTTTACTCATCCTTCCAAAGAAGCCCCAGGATTGGCACCAAAAGATGAAACAAAAATTTTGAGATGAAGTTTGATTCTCTACTGCACACTGGTGATATTGGAGTTTTTCTGCATTTGGCAGGTGAGGTTGTGTAAGGTGCAGATCTCTGCAGCCAAGAAGTGTTGCCCCTGTCAGAGGTGAGCTGTTCCCTCCAATGTTACAGCAGACATCAGCAGCTCACTATCAATTTCTTTTTCCTGGGTTCTTGTCTTGTGAATTCAAAGAATGAATGCTATAGACCAGAATGAGTGAGATGGGTGGATAGGTTTTATTGAAGAACAGGAACAGAACTCTTGCAGTGTAAGAGGGAACCCAATAGCAGGCTTTCTTCACCCAAGTGTGCTAGTCTACATGTTTATATAGCACTTAAGTCACTGTGATTGGTCCAAGCTTATGCTAATTAGGGTTTGGAAATGTACTAATGCTACTGATCCCAATTTATTATAATTAGGGCTTGGAAAAGCAATAATGCTTTTGATTAACTTCCAGTCCCATTCAGGTTTGCCTCACTTCCATTTTCTCCTCACTGGGAAGCTGCAGATTCAAGTCATTGAATTCTGCATGCTCAGTGGTGTGTCTGGAATTGCAGTGCTGGGTGGAGTCTTCTACAGTGAGCTTCACCACTGTGCATGGGCAGGGCTGCTGCGGGTGATGGGTCAGCTAGCATTAATTCACCTTGGTGCTGAGTGATGCTTCAACCAATGTGGTCCATGTCTCCACTGCTTTGCCAGTGCTTCTTGGCAGGGACCAGAAGTTGGTGTCTGGCTTGGCAGCTGGGAAGTCATGACAATAGGAAGAGTGTGTCATGATTGTGTTGTTAGGTTTCAAACGGTGCCATGACTTCTTTCCCTAGAAGCTAGGCCTTGTCCTCTCAAGCATCCTATGCAGGAAGGCCTTGGCCATGCCGAATTTTGGTCCAGTTCGACTATCTAGCCTCTTTCACAGAGGCAGAAAGCAGCTTTGTGAAACAATGTCATCTGCATGCTGAGTTCTAGAAAATGGTTTAATGGTTCAGAAGACTAGAGGCTCAAAAGCAACTCTCCTTCTAAATGAGACAGAAGAGAAAGGACTAACACTCCCTGCGAGGCATTTAAGAAAAATTGACATCCATGGCTGCCTCAAATGTGTCACAGCATCACAGAGACTTTTCTTAGGTCACAGGTCAATCATAGATGACTTTATCCTGCAGTCTCTGTGGATGTTGCCACCATGTTTAATCTCTTCAGCTGCCCCTAGTCTGCTGCCCAAGGAGCCTCTTCCCTACCCATGGCTGAGAGAAGTCCCACAGTTACTGGAAGGATACTGAGTGTGCTTGAGCCTGCTTTTTAAGCCAAATGAGCCCTTCCCCATCTCCTTATGCAAAGAGTACCTGTACCATTTCCCCTTAGGGTGTGCAGCATAACTCCCAATGAGGCCTGAAGTGGGTGGTTATACTTTACCTGTCCAAGACTTTTATCTCAAGCACAGCAGGTGGGGCTGGTTGCACTAAGACCAGATAGCAGTGAAGTGTGCTGGCCTGAAAGCAGCCTGGGCAGGTCACCCTGAGGGCATCTATCAATCAGAGAGGGACAGCAATGGACAGCTTTGAGGAGCAGCTAAGCCTGGCTGTTAGAAGAGTTTGGGGAACCATCAGTAGCTGCTGGCTCCCCCTGCCAGGAACATAGTGGCAGTGCTAATACCACTAGGAGCTGAGGGTCACTGGCATTCAATCTCAGGGCTATGAACTCTAAGATCTGAGACACTGGCCCTGAAAACTCAGAAATGCTCATACTAAGCGAGGTGCACTCTATTTATGATCACTCTCCAGAGGGAATCACAAACCCTCAGCTGATTGGTAACAGATGTTTAAAGGACACAGATGCTGATGGGATGTGCAAGAGAGGCCCCCTAAACTACTGAAGCCATTTGAATAAAGTGATTTCTGGATTTTTAAACTTTTGATCTGTTTTTCTCCCAGGTTCAGTGGAAGGTGCAGCCTAAATTTGAAAGAAAGACCTTGGTCAGGCACCTGTGCACCCTGAAGACTGGCATCAGCAGATACTTCCTCCATTCTTCCTAACTGCACAGAGGAGCACAGACCCCACAGTGGAAGGCAGCAGTCCTGAAAACATATCCCCACTGGACTACTTTTATTCACACTGACATACAATGCACCCAGTGTACAGCTTTGCCCCAGGTATGCCTGTCTCTCCTTCTCCCCTCCCAGTACCCACCCTTTGCCTTCCTCCTACACCCCCAGTGCCCTCCTCTTGCCCATCCTTTCCTGAGGACCAGCAGGATCAGTCCTGAGTGACAAGGATCCTTTGCCCCTTGTGTTGCAGGATGCAGTGAGTGTGAAATCTCACCAAGGCCAACCTGAGGGGTTGGCAACCCAGAGAGCACCCACTAAACTTACTGTCTTCAATGACTCTTCTTTCCCTGGGGTCTGATGACTCACACTTCCTCTTGGATACTGGGCAGTTGGAACCAGCCCTAGGCTCACATCTTCCTCTCCAGAGACCTGAAGACTAGCCCCAGAACAGGGCATCTTTCCTACATGGATTGAGAGTCATGATGGAGCTCACTTCCTAGCCTTGGCAGCAGGAGAACAGGGCATGCAGATCTGCTTTGGGGATGTGGTGCTTGGGGTGCTCTAACTGTGGAAATGAAGGGGTCTGTGAGGGCCCCAGTTCTGGGACAGTCCCCAGGACACCAGAAGTTTCTGGGAGGCCAGGAGGATGTCGAGGCTGTGTAGGGTCATGGTCATGTTCAGTAAACAGCTTTGCTGTCCCATGTGCTCCCCCCAGTAGGAGAGGCTCTTCTGGGATCCACCTGACATCTGTGCCCCAGGTTCAGGGAGGAGTTTCTGTGCTCCTGGGGAGGGTTGTGGACTGGATGGTGCCCAGTGAGGAAGACTCACAACAGCACAGGAGGATACCAGTGTGCTTCAGTCTCAGGACCTGTAATTCTGTGACCCTGAATCTCTTAATTTCCCAGGAGATGATCTGTGGGTCAGATCTCCATGTAGACCCCTTGACCAATGCCATGGCTATGTCTGTACACCTTGGCCAGCAGCTGACTTAGAAGAACTCAGTGCAGGGTATACTGTGACATTGGGTACCTGCACACCTCCTTTCCACTTCAAGGGCAGTAGGTGCTTCTCCACCAGCTGCTGAAGGAAATGGGCACTGGCTCAGTCTGCATCAGGAATAAGAAGAGCCAGAAGGACTCACGAAGGGTAAATTTGAATGGGAGGTATCATCTGTCTTGGTGTCAGAGGGACAGACAGAGGTTCTGCTGGCCACCCTGCTGGGTGAGTCCTTCCTCCTGCTCCAGGTCCTTGGATAGGGTCAAGATGTCCATGTGTGGTTCTAAGGAAAACAATATTTTCAAGAAAGGGCTGGTGGTGGGGAATGGTGGTCTCTACTTGGAGGAAAGAGTGTGTGTGTGGCCTTGGTAGGAAGGGTGCCCAAGTCAAGGAGACCTCTAGAATTTATAAGAACCAGTGATGACCACTTACTGGTCCATGCCATGGGATTGTTAAATTATAACCATGAGCTACCCCAGCCAAAATGCACACAGTGCTGAGAATCTAAAGGATGAATGGTAATTCCAGGAGTCTGGGTGGCTTTCTCCAAATCTTTTAGATACCAGTGTTCCCAGCCCAGCCCTCCTTGGAGACAAAGTCCACTCGGAGCACAGATCATCAGTGTAGGTCAGGAAATCTGGATCTGGTACAACTTGTCTTCTTTTTGTTGTTACTCCATTCCATTCTCTTCCAAGTTTCCTATGGACTCCTCCGTGGCCTCCCACATGGTGAAGATGGGAGACTCCACCACCTTCTTCATGATGTCCATATACCTTTATTGCCTCAGGTGTGATCTCTGGCTACCACTAACATTTGCCTGCTGATAGGTGAGCCTTAGGGCCAGTCTTTCTGAAGATGCACACTAGGATAGAGTTTAAGAGAATGGTACATATATGGCAGATCCAGATTTGCTCCAGCCATTTGGTGGAGGGAAGGTTCAAGGGACATAACCTGGTCCAGGATGGTCCAGTACACACTGACATAAGAACCCATGAGTGGCAACTGCACCAGCAGGAGAATGTACGTCATGTGGGCGGACATTGGGTACACCCATGTTCCATGTACTCTGACCATGCAGACTCTCATGTCCTGGGCAAATGGTGTGTTGATTCTTTGAACAGGCAAGGGGAGAGAAGATGAACATGAAGTAGACCATATCCAGTTCAAATCCAAGGGCAGCAGGAATCCCAGATGCTAGCTGCTGTTCTGCCTGCAAGATGAATCTCCTGTCCTGAAGAAATGTTCACATGTGGGACAACACACTCCCTTGGCATATTTTTTTCTTTATCGTGGATTCCTGTGGGAATGTGTTCAGCTCTACCTGGCTGTTGCACAACATCACGGACTGGAGAACTTGGAGGATACAGACTCCACAGGATTACAGGAGGCTGGCTCTGGAACCTGCCATCAATTGCATCCTCCATCTCTCCAGCATCAAACTCCACAAACCTGGCAGGTAAGCAAGGCACACACTTAGTCATCAGGAAAGCCAAGCCATAGCTTCATACCAGTGGGGAACTGGTAGCAGGGATGGGGAGCAGTGCTTTGACCTGGGCTGGTCCAGTCCCAGGAGGGATAAATTCCCAAGGCAGAAACAGTTCTGGGAACATCCTACATCACTAAGCACCTGAAGGGAATCACATGGGCCTCCGTGAACAGGGCACATTCCTTTACGTATCCCCTCCTTATTCCAGGCTTCTCATGTCCCTGTCCTGAACCACACAGGAAGCCAAGCATCATCATTTTTGACAAAGATGTGATTTATGTAAGATAACTCCATGGGTCCTCTGCTTTTCTACAAATGGTGTCATTGGAACTCTTAAACCGTAGAATAAGGACCCAGGGGACAAGGACCCAGGAGAGGTCATGAGAGAGTAGAAGCTCTTCTGTGAAAGCTGGGTTGCTTCCAAAGAGGGCTGTTTTTGCATTTGTTTTTTGTTTGAATGGCAAGGATTACCTGGAGCAAAGACAACAAAGGCCAGGGACAGGTGCTCAGGGGATCTGAGACACAGGATTTCCCTAAACATGTTCTTCAAATTCCAGATCTCTTCTGGAACATCAGGGTATGACTGTGGCAACTTTCATAAGCAGGGGTGACCCATATGCTGTCAAAGGGTTCACTTGCCACGTGGGTGGCCAGCACCAGGCCAGGAAAACTTGAACCATGTGCGCAGCCCTAACTGCTGAAGGAGACCTCCTGAGCTTGGCTAGTTACTCCTCCACACTGACCCTGAACCTCAAGGCAGTGGTGGAACTAAGAACATTGAGGCCAGAGCTTCTGGGACTAACAGAGAATACCCAACTCTCCAAGTAGAGAGAGCCAATGCTTGGAGAGCAAGGTGCTCAGTGGTTCTCCCTGTGGTAGCAGATGCCCCTCATGGCCAGGTATAGGTGTCAAGCCACACTAGAGCCAGCTGTGCTACCCATGTTCCCTAGTGCTTAGGCCTAGACCAAGGCCTCTGATGCACTTTTCTGCCATCTCATAGAAGATCATCTGGTCAAAGTTGTTTGTGTGTTGACATTCCTGCAGACCCCTCCGCAGTCCCTCCTCCAGAGTCATGGTGGGCTCCAGTTCAGATAGGGGCTAAAGCACTGGGCTGGGATTCCTCAGGACCAGTCACATTCCACAACCCGTACCCCATTGCCAGCTGACATGGCCCAACACACACCTTGCCTTTCCCTCCTCTGCCTATTCACCTCCCACTGTGGGCTCCCTGCATCCAGGACATGCTCTCATACACTAGAGAAAACACCAAGTATTACACTGGCATCTCTGACTTTCCCTTGAGTTCTTGTTGTTGTGTATTATGGTGTGAGTGATTTTGTCCTCCAGAATTAATGTGTGTACTTCCTATCCTCCAATGTGATGGTGTTTGGACATGGTGACTTCAGTGGTTCTTAGGATTTTAATGAGGTCACAGGGGAGAGTTCTCATGATCGTAATTGTGCCCCTCCAGGAATAGGAAGGGATGCTGAAGCTCTCTCAGCCATAGGAGATCACAGCAAGTCAGCCATTGTCTCAAGCCAGGACAGCACTGACTGGATATTAAATTTGGCACCTTTTTCTGGGACTTCCCAACTTCAGACCCGTAAAAAATGAATGCCTGCGGTTTCAGCCATTCAGTCTGTGGCATCTTGAATGGCAGCCAAATGAAATGAGTTCTACATCACCTCAATATCCAAAACAGAAATTCCCCAAAACTATGGTTGGGTGTCCACAGAGACCTGTTCTGGAGCTTCTACCCCTACCTTGAACACCAGTTGTGATGTTGTCTGCCATGAACAACCAGGTCTATGCTAGAAAGTGAAAATACTAAGTGAAGGGACAATCATGGAATCAGAGAACCAAATCCAAATCCTTGCTCACGTTACTCCAGGAACCTGTTCTGACCTTGAGACCTCCATGTGATGGTGATGATCCCTGAAAACAAAGATTGCTGCACTCACAGGGCAATGAAGGGCAACTGAGATAAGGCACATTTCATCCCCTGGTGTGAGATGAATGCTGCGGGGAATGTAGGTCTCTCAGGTTGTACCCCACCCTCAGGACCTTCCTTCCAGTTCTCCTACATCCCAGCCTCCTTCTTTCATCCCCACTGTCAGAGCTCTAGGAGGATTCTGGTCCCTGGGGAGAACGCTCACAGGAGGAAGCAGGAACGTGCTGCTACATCTGGAATGTTAGGAAAGTGCCTGCACACCAGGGATTGCTGCCAGCATTGGAAATATTCATAAATGCTCTGAGGTCTGCTAGAGTCACTGGTGGCACCACAGCCTGGAAGGTGGGCATTCCACCCTCCCCATGTGCTTCATGTCATTGCAAGCACTTATTGGGAAGATGAGGGGGCTAATTGTGCAAATGGTGTTGGTGATAGAGGGCAAAGGCTCAGGTGCCAGTGGCCCCCATAGATCCAGGTCTCCCCACTGGCTGTGGCAGGCACAGTGGTCCTCAGGGCAGACACAGCTATAAGAAATGGAGCAGGATGCACAAAAGGCCCCCAGGGTACTCAGTTGAGGTGTCCCTGAGTGTGGGCAACATTCTGAATTTAAGGGTGCTCTGCTGGCTTCCATTCTGTCCCATGTTGTCCAGAGTTGAACTGCTCAGCCTCACAGAGTAGGGAAGTCAGATCCTGCTGACAGATATTCCGGGGAAAGCAGACTGCACCAGAGGGTTGCCCTCAGATGGGTGTAGTCACATGAGGTGCCAGGGGCAGCTTCCAGAGTGGATGGTGTGTTGGCACAGAGGCAAATGGAAGAAAGGGCGGGCCTCTGAAGGGAGACATGGGGGCACCAGGTTTGAGGTTCATGCCTGGTCTCAGTGTTGGTGATACTTTGGAGGCAAAGAAAAGGGCAGAATGGAGGAGGGGAAATGGCAGCAGGAGTGAGGCTCCTCAATTCCTTAGTGGGAATCTGAGGGCAAATGGCAAGAACTCAGGGTCCTTTGGGCAAAGAAACTGTGAAGTTTGCAAATGTCCCCAAGTGAATTTTGGGCTTCATTCCTCCAATCTAAAGTTATACCCAGGGAAATCTTGTCCCCAGTACTTGAAGATTCCCTGAACATTGCCCACAGTGACAACTCAACTCTTCTTGACTCAGGCCCCTTGGGCATTCTTTGCTGACAGTTGGTCAGCCTCCGGGGCATCTCGCTAGAAACTGATTCTGTTGAGCAGTACCATTCCTCTTGGCATTCTCACCAACAGCAAGGGGACCTGCTCCCAGGCACTCCAAAGTTTTATGTGAAGGTGACAGGTCCAAAATTTGTGGCCCCCATCACCACCTCAACTTCCATTTGCTGATGCCCCTTATAAAACCCTTCATTTCCTTCCTAGCCTTGCACAACTCAACAAAAGCAGCTAAATGAAGTCTCTCCCCAGCTAGAGCCTGAGCATCCCTGGAGGTCTCCCAGGAGCATATTCTGCCCAGTGTGAGAGTACTTCTTCCAGCACTTCTGACTAAAATCCAGTGGGTGCGCAGATTCTGGCCAGCCATTTCCCCATGGCCATTGGTATTTGCATCACAGAAGAAGCTCTCTTTTCAGGGAAGAGGTCTCTGAGATAGACAGTCAGATAGCTGGGATCTTCTCTTTGTAAGCCAGCAATGGCAGCTGAGGTCTATGAATGCCAGTGGAAGGGTGGGCAGTAGGGCTTTCTAGAGATTTTCACAACCACTGGTCATGTTGGAATTGGGCCTGGGAATTGGAGTCATTCTGCGGTGCTTTTCCTTTGCATTCCCAGAGTCATATAAGACATGTGTGAGCCAGCTGCAAGGTTGTGTGGAGGTTCTGTTCAGCAGAAGCTCATGCAGAGTCTAGTGAAGAAGAGCAGGTTCCACACTACCTGCATCTAAAAGCAGTACATCTGTCCTAACTTCTAAATATAATAATTGCAGTGTTGTGGTTTGGATATGAGGTGTGCCACAGATGCTTCAAAGGCAAGGGGCAGGCTGTTACAGCCCTTTGGAAATCACATGTTGCCACCAAGTGCTCCAGATGCTGTATGCAGAGTTACAGAGGCTGCTTGCCTTACTGGGATTTGGTCCTGTTTAGGTCCCATCCTTGTTTCTATATCCAGATTGCTCCCTGTTAGAAGGGCATTTTTATTCTGTGAGATTGTATTTTGGAGATTTTTGTTTGTGTGTATGTATATATATATATATATATATATATATATATATATATATACTTTTGATTGTTATAGGGTCTCACAGCCAGTTTGTATCTCAGAGTTTGAGTCTCAGAGACTTGGATTATGAGGCAGTACTGAATGAATTAAGATTGTGGATACTCTTCTATATGGACTTAAATCCATTTTGCATTTTGTGATGGAGATTGTAGAGGCTGGGGTAGAATGTTATGGTGGGGATGTGCAGTATCTCCCAAAACCTCCTGCATTAATGCAGGGGTGACAGGATTAAACTATGAAAGCTGTAACTAATCAGTTGATTAATAATTTAGATTGATGAGTAACTTAATAGGCTACTGTAACTGTAGGCAAGTGGGGCATGGCTAGAGGAAGTAAGTCTTGGGCTTTCTAGAAGTTTTCACAATCACTTGTCCTATTGGAACTGAGCCTGGGAACTGAAGATTTCAGTTGGCCATGGGGGATTACTTCTCTGTTGAATGCTCCTCCTCTCTGCTTTCTGACTACCATTGGCTGAGCTAAACTCCATGCCCTTCCCCCATGATGTTCTGCCTTACATTGGTCTCAGAGCATTGGAGTCTGTTGACCATGGACTGAAACAGTAGAGGGCGGAAGGCATGGTTAAGGTGGGCAGATATTCTCTGGTAGGTACAGAAGAACCTCGAGTTTCCTTCAAATACTACAGCGGTAACACATTTGGCAAATGCTTCTTCGCCATGTTGCAATTGTTTCTCAGACTACAGCATAGTCATTTTATCTGTGTCCCTCTATTATAGTTCATCAATAATCCTTGTTCAGTTTTCCAGATCCCACCCTGGATTGCTCTTGTAGTTGGGCTCTTCATTAATTTTAACAATGATTGTACCTTCTGAAGAAAATTCAGTATATGAACTTGAATAAAAAACACACAGGTTTTTAGGGAGGCAGCAGGGGGAAATGAAAGAGGATCGCCTCAGTGGATTGTGTTTTATAGGAAACCATCTTTGTGACTCCCACTGCCTATTACTGTTATCTCTACATTCTCCAGAAATCTAGTCTTAATAAACCCCTTTGCTGGAGAGTTCCACTAGGCTCAAAGAACCACTGTGTATCCTGCAGAACCCCCCCAAAAACCCTTTTTGCTTTTCAGAGCATCATGTTGTCCAATGTTTCCATGCAATAAACACACTCAAGTCAGAGTCTGGACTCAATTCCATAATACAAGTTGCAGATTTCAAAAGCGTGGAAGATTTTCTGATGATATTGTATATGGAGTAGCATATACTATAAGTATATACTGTACTTATCTGGAATTAGTGGAGGTAGGGACAGATATAAGGGGCAAGAGGGGATAAACCCTTGTCTTGTTAATGTAGAGGGACTTCACAATCATAGAGTGGTGACGTCTCCAGCACTAGCAATCACTCCCCATGTACTGGACTTGCTTTTTGGATTCTTTCCACCAATGCACACCCACTCATCTAAATCTTAGCTCTCCAATCTGATGCTGGGGTCACTATTCATTAACCTTCTTCATTGCTCTTCTTCATCTTACACCACTGCTCTTTGGAATTCACTTTCTTCCTCGCACAAACTTGGTACAAGAATGTACAATAGTTTGACTTTAAGGTGTTGCAAAAGTGATATGCATTTGTTAGTATTGATGCCTGGAATTTTGTATTTTGGTGTTTTCTTTGGCCAGTGCAATTCATTCCTGCACTCTGTCAATGCTGGGCAGGTGTCATTAGCTATGACCCTTATCAGCCACTCAGTCATGGGGATAGTGAACACATTGTACTGTGGTTTGCATTCTTTATTGTGTTTTTTCATCCCATCATATCTGCAAAACATGTGACTATCATGAGATATTCAATACTTTGCTTATTTCACCTCACTAATCTGCTATTTCCCACAATTTTTATTTACATCTTTGATGTAAGATTTGAGTCGGTTTATATTTATTTCTGGGGCCAGTGATATAAATTTTTCATTGTTGAAAAACCTTTTTACTCCCAATTTTGTGATCAGTTTTATTTTACACTACTTCATAATGCTAGATCCCAGATGCACATATAATTAGCCCAAGTCAGTTAGAGTCATAGAAAGAGGCAAACATCCTTTTTGCCCATACTGTCTGCTCATTGCTATTGTAAATCCCTAACCTAACACTGATCGCTGAGCAAAGAAAAAAAATCTGATCATGGATGATGAACTTCAGAAGACAGAAGCTCTTCCACTGAACCAGGGAACTTAGGAGGAAAGGCAAAGGGTCCTGTCTGTCTCCTACTGAGTGAGGCTCTTGGCAGTGTCACTTAGGCCTGAATTTCTTGCCAGCACTGTTCTTTAATGGAAAATATAGACAGACTAAGAGGAAAGCACACACTGGGTCTTTGAACAAGTGAACAAAAATGAAAGGGTTAGCGCAAAGTGGGTAAAAACACTGGGCCCAGCACGAGGAACATATGCTTCAGGGTAGAGGACTTGGAAGTTTTGCCCCAAGGATGGAGTAATGCATACATGGCAGGTTCATAATACTGAAAACCATGAGTGATCATTTCCAATACACTTGCTTAAAGGAGGGCCAGCTGCAGAGGCTCCCTGAGGAGGCGTCACCTGGCCCAAGAAGTCTAGCATATGCCCTCACACACTTTGTCCTCCTCCTGCAGGCCCATGACTTCATCCAGTGATGAACACCAAGACCAAGGGAAAAGTGACCCAGCCCAAATGAACAGGGAGGGATGCCCTGTGGCACACCTCTGTGCCTGTTTTGCAGATGAGAAAATTGAATCTCAGAAGTTAACTGATATGACCCGAGATTTCTGAGCCTACCAACCTCCAGCTCTGGACCCCAAAGAACCATCCCTGGTGCTGTCCCCTCCACCCAGCTCCAGGGCTAGACCCAGACCACCTGTCTTGTTCCACAGTCCCACACCTGGGCATTGTTGGGGATTTCCACCCAAGTAAGATTCTCACCAGAGTGGGCAACTTGACCTACCTAGATTGATGTCTCTGGGCTTCCTGTATTGGAGTGGATGTAAAGAGAAGATACAGGGACTCCTGGCACAGCACCTGACCTCAGCCAACCCCCACCACAGCCTTTTCATCAGGCCCCAGGTCCCACCAAAAGAGCCCTAGGCCCCTTTGTAAGTGGAGGGGAGCAGTAGTTTCCAGGATTTCTTGCCCCATGAAGTCACATCTATCTCCCCCAAAACCTCTGAAGGGATGGAGGATGGGAGATGGTGGGTAAGGACAGCCTCAGGTTCAGGGACAAGAGGAGCAGCAGCAGCAGCGGCAGAGCCAAGGGCCAGGCCTGCCTTGAGAACACACCACCCATGCATCCATCAAGTTCGGTGATGGAGGAAGTGATCCACCTTGACCTGAGCCTAAGCTGTGTGCATGACAGACACCCCAAACTGACCCAGTACCCTACCCAGACAAAATAAAAATGTTCCATAGAAGCACAAATAAAAGGCTTTATAAGCAGGAAAAATACTTAGCTATTTGCAAAATGACAAGTGTAATCTTCAAATAAAGTTCGAAGTATTTCATAACTTTGATTTCTACATCTCCATCTTAAGATAATCATTCAAGTTCATTTAAAATTAAGTTGAAAAAATAGATTTTTGTGATAAAGATTACCATAACCCTAAAATAAACAAAATTACTATATACACATATCTAAGTAAAGATTTAAAATTACAAAAAGTCACGTTCCTTGGTTCATAGCTATTATAAAAATTGCATGTTTTTGTGGTATTTTCTTTACAAACTTCACATTTATTGTCTGTTAATACTTTATGTAAGTACAATTTCTACTATAACAACCTAAGTCAATTTAGGATAATAAGACCATTATTTATAAAAGAAACAAAATACAAAGCTAACTTTCAGTGTTTATACTGACACCACTTCATAATTTTCTTACTCAAAACAAAAGTTACACATTTGGTGAGAGCTAGGTCTTCTTTCACTGTGGTGCCCTCTTCAGCTGAACAACAACTTTAACAATCCTCACACAGTAAGAGTTAGCTTTTGCTAATGTTTCTGGCCAAGTGAACAATCATTGTCCTCAGGATAAGTTCTTTCAATTTGCTATTTTAACCTCATTTATTTTCCCAAAGATTGTAGGTGCTCAGCCAATAGATGGGGTTAGTGACAGTGTTCACTGATGGCTCCAGTTTAGGAAGAACTAGTTTTTGGAGTCATAATCAGGTGGTGCAACTTTCCTACACCCCTACAAAGCAAGCAAAGCTTTAAGCTCTAATTTGTGCCTTACTTTATTTTGCTAATAAATCAGTTAATATCTGCAGTGACAGTTCTTAGAGAGGAGTTGCTGTGTGCATTGAAAAAGCTACAACTGGACATGTACAGTCAGAAGAGTTATTTCATGCTTTACAATAAACAGTTCAAGTACATCAATGTCTTTGTTTTATTGGTCATACTAGAGCTCATTCTAAATCTCATCATGCTAAGGTGAATACTTGTTGCAGCCTGTCAACAAATGTCTCCATAAGACTGTGCTCAAACTTCTCATTCTTCACTTTATCAGAATACTTCCAATATGCACAAAAAAATTCACATTACGGGAGATCAAGCTCACACAAAATTATTCATTATTGCCCACAGTGTGTGATTCATACTTCAGCTTCACCCACTGGGGTTGATCCCTGTGGTTTATGGCCAAATCAACTGTGCAGATGGATGTAACTCATATCCCTTAATTTGGCAAAGCATGTTATGCTCATGTTATTAGTGACACTTGTTCTCATTTCCTTTATGCCACTGTTCACATAAAAGAAAACAGTCTTCGTTATTTCTCATTGCTTAGCTGCTTTTGCAGTGCTCGGCCATTCTCTACAATTTAAGGCTGATGCTCCAGGTTATACCAACCCTTCAACAACTTTACAAAACAAGGGGGGAGACAATACCCCACAAAGTTGTTTCTCATGCTCCCCTTGTTTTAAGATACTTAAATAGGTAATGCTAAAAGTCTCACTGCTGCTGAGCGATACTTGGCTCTTACTACAGTAGGCCTATCAGGCATAGTTTGGTGGAAAGACAAACAGTACAATGGAAGGGAACAGATTCAGCAATGATACAGGTACAGGCTTTCCAGAAAGCTCAATCTGCCCTCATGCAGATAACTGAAGGACCTGACGTATCAGGCCAAGCAGATGATTGAACAATAGGGAGGCACTAAGTCTCCAACCACAATATTTGTGGCTATGTTGGCTCGATTGAACAGTTAGGTAAGGGGAGGTCATGGGGGAACTGACTGGACCTATTTCCCAGATCCACTTTTGGCACACCCAGACATGTGGACTGGAGAATACATCCTAGTATTTACTGATGATACTCATGATGGGAGGTTTCACAAACATGTTACACATGTTCATGTAACAGTATTTATACTGGATATAGTGGAAATATACTTACATGTTGGTACCAATCTTAGAACCAGGTCAACACTTCGGATCATACCCAGGAGGGACTGGAAACAAGATTTTAACCCATATGCCATAGTACCCAGGATACAAGCTCTTACTAAACCTCATACATACATTTACAAATTACATACATTTCCTAATAAGGTAAAAAGGAGGTTGCAAGGTATTCCTAAAGGAAATCATCCCTAGTTTGGCTTACCAAGATCCCTACAAAGTGACAGTGGTCCAGGTTTTATGGCACAAATTACCCAGCAAGTAGCAAAAGCACTGGGGATACAGTAAAATCTACACCTTCCAGCCAAGTAAAAAGGGCCAACCATTCCCTTAAGAGAACTTCAGCTAAGCTATGACATGCAATATCCAAAACCAAATGAATTTATAACCCATTTTCCTTATGAGAGTCTGAAAGTTAATCGGATGCTACTTCCATATGAGATGTTACATGGCATATCTTTTCTATCAGTAAGTATAGGCCAAGACTCAGAAGTGAATCAGATTCTGCAGTACCTGATTAATCTGGGATAAGTTCAGGTCACACTCCAGAATAAGGAAATGCCCATTGGCTGTGCACAATAATTGCAGAGAGATCCAGAAGAAAGGAAAGCCAGGAGACCAAGTTCTTAGTCACAACCTGGAAAGAGATGGACCTAACAAAACACCTACAACCTAGATACAAGGTATCTTACATGGACATTTTAGCTCCCCCTATGGCCATAAAGGTACTGGGCATACCAATGTGGATCACTCTCTCTTGGGTGAAAACATCCCTCCCTCTGGATCCTGATGATACTCCAGACTCACAGCCTCAGAGAATTCATCCTACACCTGTGAACTTCTCGAAGACCTCTGCTTACTCTTCTGATGTAATAACTCCTCAAAATCAGATAAGCAGTTCATAAACATGAAGTGAACTTTGCTTTTCCCTTTGCTACTTCACTTCTTCCTTAGGACAACTTCTCCAACTACATGCAGTGGCTCAAGCCTTTAATCTCCCCCTCCACCTGGCTGTGCCCTTCTGAAACTCTGACCAAAAGTAGTTTGCACCATGTCTCCGGAAACAGTTGAGAAACAAATCTTCCACTTCTTCTCAACTTAGTCAAGTTCCCAAATGAAGCTACAAAAAACACATTTCTATCAACATTTTCTGCTCTTATGCAGTGATATTCATATCCCCTCACTAGCAGTAGCATCAGGGTCTGGTCCTTTTGAGTTCTCAAAGCCACCTTCCCAGTTCCTTCTTTACCTCAGGGCCTCCCATTCTCATGGGTCAGCCCACTGCCCCTTTCGAAGGCACATACTCATCTCCTTCAACATCTGCTTTTCCATCCCTCCAGATGGAGACAATATTTCCTCTACCTTTAAATTCTTGACCTTCACTATCCAAAGATCCAGATCCACCTGTGCCCTTCTTTGGACAATTCCTGTGTCAGGATTAGTCTCATGTCTTGCAGGAATCCCGACACCACCAGGCTACCACCTGGGCACCACCTGTGAAGAACCACAAACTCTTGCCACTGGTACACCCCCAACACCAAACCCAACACACAGACTAACTCTGTCTTGGCCTCTCAGCTCAGAGCCACCTCCCTGGATGCCACAGCCTCCCTTGCCCTGCCTTCCTGGGACATTTTAGTGCTGTCAGTTTACTCTTTGCTCCAGATGGAACCTGATTATAGGTCCCTGAGGCCCCTGACTTCCTTTTGATAAGAGCATTTACTTTGGAAAACTTACAATTGTAAATCCTTTATCTGCCTGTTTGAGATGTAAATCCTCTACAACCCAGTAATGTCTTTCTGAAAGACAAGGAAGCCAGCCCTTTGAAGTCTAATCATCAAGAAGAGAGCACTAATGGCCTGAACTCATCAATCAAAAGACATAGACTGGCAGAATGGATTAAAAAGAAAGAACCAACAATATGCTGCCTGCAAGAGATTCATCTCATAGAAAAAGACATGCACAGACTAAAGGTGAAAGGATGGGAAAAAACCTACCATGCACATGGACTCAGTAAAAAAGCGGGGGTTTCCATCCTTATATCAGATAAAGTGAACTTCAAGCCAAAGTTAGTCAGAAGGGATAAAGAAGGACATTTCATACTGCTAAGGGAACCATAAATCAGGAAGACATAACGATAGTAAATATTTATGCCCCAAACAATGGTGCATCCCTGTACATCAAACAAATCCTTCTCAATTTCAAGAATCACATAGACCACAACACAATAATTTTGGGCAACTTCAACACATGGCTGTCACCACTAGATAGATCTTCTAAACAAAAACCAACCAAAGAAACCATAGAACTCAATAACACAATCAATAACCTAGATTTAATAGACATATATAGAATATTCCATCCATCAATGAGTGGATACACTTTCTTCTCAGAATCACTTGGAACCTTCTCGAAAATAGACCATGTGTTATACCACAAAACAGCCCCCAGGAAATGCGAAAAAAAAAATAGAGATACTGCCTTGTGTTCCATCACATCATAATGGACTGAGAGTAGAAATCAATGACAAAATAAAAAAGGGAAATTACTCCAACACTTGGAGACTAAATAATATGCTATTGAATGAAACATGGATAACAAGAAACATCAGGGAGGAGATTAAAAAATTCTTAGAGGTCAATGAAAACAATGATACAACATATCAAAATCTCTGGGACACTATGAAAGTGGTACTAAGAGGAAAATTCATTGCATGGAGCGCATTCCAGAAAAGAATGAAAAGTCAACAACCAAATGACCTAACATTACAGCTCAAAGTCCTAGAAAAAGAAGAACAGAATAACAGCAAAATAGTAGAAGACAAGAAATCATTAAAATCAGAGCTGAAATCAATGAAATTGAAACAAAAGAAACTATTCAAAAAATTGACAAAACAAAAAGTTGTTTCTTTGAGAAAGTAAACAAAATAGACAAACCCTTAGCCACACTAACAAAGAGGAGAGAGAAGACTCAAATTACTACAATACATGATGCAAAAGAAAATATCACAACACCACTGAGATACAAAACATAATGAGAAGCTACTTTGAAAATCTGTATTCCAACAAAATAGAAACTACTGAAGACATTGACAAATTTCTAGAGACATATGCTCCTCCCAAACTGAACCAGGAGGACATACACGATTTAAACAGATCAATATCAAGCAATGAAATAGAAGAAGCCATTAAAAATCTACCATCCAAGAAAAGCCCAGGACCAGATGGATTCTCAGCTGAGTTCTACAAGACCTTCAAAGAATAACTCATTCCAATACTTCTCAAAGTATTCCAGGAAATAGAAAAGGAGGGTACCCTACTGAACTCATTCTATGAAGCTAATACCACCCTCATATCCAAACCAGGAAAAGACATATCAAGGAAAGAAAATTTTAGACCAATAACCTTGATGAATATAGATGCAAAGATCCTTAACAAAATATTGGCAAACTGTATCCAAAAACATATTAAGAAAATTGTGTACCACGATCAAGTGGCATTCATCCCTGGAATGCAAGGATGGTTCAACATTCGTAAATCAATAAATGTAATCCATCATGTCAATAGACTTAAGGATAAGAATCATATGGTTATTTCAATTGGTGCAGAAAAAGCGTTTGACAAAATACAACACCCCTTCATGCTCAAAACACTAGAAAAAATAGGGATAGTAGGAACATACCTGAACATTGTAAAGGCTATTTATGCTAAGCCCATGGCCAACATCATTCTTAATAGAGAAAAGCTGAAACCATTCCCTTTAAAAATGAGAACAAGAGCAGGGATGTCCTCTTTCACCACTTCTATTCAACATTGTCCTCGAAACTCTAGCCAGAGCAATTAGGCAGACTAAAGAAATTAAAGGGATACAAATAGGAAAAGAGGAACTTAAGCTGTCACTATTTGCTGATGACATGATTCTATATTTAGAGTATCCAAAAACCTCCTCCAGAAAACTTCTAGACCTCATCAATGAATTCAGCAACATAGCAGGATATAAAATCAACATGCATAAGTCTAAAGCATTTTTATATGCAAGCGATGAAACAACTGAAAGGGAAATGAGGAAAACAACTCCATTTGCAATAGCCTCAAAAAAAAAAAAAAAAAATACTTGGGAATCAATCTAACCAAAGAGGTAAAAGATCTCTACAATGAAAACTACAAAACATTGAAGAAAGAAATTAAGGAAGACTTTAGAAGATGGAAACATCTCCCATGTTCTTGGATAGGCAGAATTAATATTGTCAAAATCGCCATACTACCAAAAGTGCTATACAGATTCAATGCAATTCCAATTAAAATCACAATGACGTACCTTACAGAAATAGAGCAAGCAATCATGAAATTCATCTATCAGAAAAATTGGTAGCATATTTAGATATTTTTTCATTTTATATTAAACAACATGCAGTTTACATTTCGTTGAACTTTAAAATGGAGCAGTTATAAAACGAATCAACTTCGCAGGGTGAGCTTGATGATGAGAACTCAAAAAATGACGAGATGCTGACGCGTAATTTGTCACTAATAAGAAATTGAGAGGAACACACTGTCGTGGTGCTCCTAGATCTAATCAACATCATTCATAACATCCTGAAGAGGAAAAAATGGAAAAATGAAAACACAGAATGGCTACCCCCCCAAAATGGAGTAAGCATAGACTGGATTGGGCTTGCCTGATGCACTCTTGTGATGTCACTTGGGACAGGAGTGAGCAGTGTGTCCAGGCTTTGTCCAATGTTCATCCTCAGTTCCATTTTTGGAATGGCGTCCAGCAGGTGATTCCTTGTGCTTTGATTCCTGAGGCATCGGGGAGAACTTCTGCAAGCTGCAGTGTGTTCCAGGGTGCCTCATTTCCCTGGGGTCTCCAGCCTTCCCCACCCCTGCCTCCTCCTCCCACCCACCTTCCTCCTCCTCCTCCTCCCACCTTCCTCTTCCTCCTTCCCCCATGCCTCCTCCTCCAACCCACCTTCCTCTTCCTCTACACCCCTGCTCCTGGAAGGAGGGCCTCTTCCTCTGCAGCATATCCAGGCCCCTCTCTGTCTGGTTTGAACATCATGCCACTGGCCAAGGAAGGCTGCTGAAGGGGCTCAGATCCCTTTTGCAGATGGCACTAACAAGGATGAATTTGGAGCTAACAGGCACTCAGCTCCTCTTTCGAGCACAATCTTTCTACTGGAGGAAGCCAACATGTCGGGTGCTGAGGGCCAAGGCCCAGGCTGGCAGGTTCGTCAGTAGGAGCAGCAACTCGATCAGAAACAAATGGAGAAACCTTAGTAACCTGCTCGGCTGAGGCCGTCGTCCTGTGTGGGGTGTGTTTAAAACTCATGTCTATGCACACAGGTTACAATTTCAAGGTCATTTCCTATTTAAATACAGAGCAGGTGCTTGTCTCTCAGGGGCCAAGCCACAGTGGGCTGCCATCCGTTTAGAAGCAGATTACATAAACATGTGCTCATTAAGGTTAAGGCAAAAACGTGCATGAGATTAAGGGGGGGGAAAAGATGATTTCTTATACCTCCAGCAGGAGCAAGCATAGGCATAGCTCAGGGTTCAAGTGCATGGCCTGATTCACAAAGCACCCATGCCAGTCTCCTCACAATGGCAGGGTCAAATTCAGACTCCTCTGGGGACACACAGCACCATGAAGTTGACCCTCCTGCCTCTCTGGCCCTGACTGGAAGGTTGACCCTCACTCCTGGGGGTGGGGAGGGCAGTGGCTGGCAAGACGCCTCTCTTTCCTCTGAGCTGCTCTTTGTTTTAACCTAGGTCCCCCTGCCTCCTGCTGGTGAGTGCCTCATCATTATGATTCAGCTGGACTTTGATTTCTTCCTTCTCTGATCCCTTCTTCCCATTGCTTTCTGTCTTCTGTGTCTCAATCTCACCTGAAGTCCATAAACACTCAGCTCTCGGCAGGCAGGGCAGTGTTTCTGGTGACTGTCCCCTCTGGGAGCATGAGTTGGTGGCACGGGCCAGGGCACAGCAAGAATCTCTGACAGATGTAACCATCTGGATTTGAACTTTGTCCAACTGTCTGTCACTCACAAAACCCTTACTGAGTATTTACGAAGCTCCATTCAGGACAAAGTAACGTGCTGATGGGAAGAGATGCAGGAAGCTCAAGGTGAGATTCCCAAACTGTCTCCGCCGATGACAGCCAGAGTAGAGATCACGTGCCAATGCTGCCATGTGTGTGCAGAAAAAGATTGCATCTTACTGACCAGATATTGAAAGACATTTGATTTGGACCATAGGAGAACAGAGACTAGAGAAGTTTTCAAGAGCATGAAACTTAAGGGTGTAAATAAATGAATTTGAACTATCA
The DNA here is from genome assembly GCF_902686445.1 of Sciurus carolinensis. Classification (NCBI taxonomy): domain Eukaryota; kingdom Metazoa; phylum Chordata; class Mammalia; order Rodentia; family Sciuridae; genus Sciurus; species Sciurus carolinensis. The sequence continues at coordinate 1,338,645 of NW_025920124.1, read as the reverse complement.
TAAAAGGAGTTAGTGCTCATTTAAAAAATGCAAACAATGCAAAAGTAATTTTACTTATTGCTCTCCAATCCTACACCTCAGAGAGGCATTTTCACATCTTGCAATATTTGCATATGTAACATATGTGTATTATATTGTATGCATATAGAATGTATCTTTATGCCCTGGGGTTTGGGAGGCTGAGATAGGAGGATAGTGAGTTCAAAGCCAATCTCAGCCACAGTGAGGCACTAAGCAACTCAGTGAGACCCTGTCTCTAAATAAAATACAAAATAGGGCTGGGGAGGTGACTCAGAGGTTGAGTACATCTGAATTCAGTCCCTGGTACTGAAAAAAAGAATATATCTTCATGATTATGTGCAGTTTTGTTTTTTATAGAAACATGATCATACTACATGTTTTTCTGTAACTTGGGCTCACACCGTGAACTTCCATATCACTACACCTAACTGATAAACCTATATAAGCGTATTTTGGAGTTGGATGTCCAGGAAGTAATTATGCTTTTTCACAGAATGATGGAAGGAAATTGAATTATCAAGTTTATTGTTTTCTATGGTTTTCATATAAGAACATACACACTCATGTGAAAAGCAACCTCCTACGTTTTCTACCCAGGATACGGCACAGAACGTGTCAGGTCCACCCATGGGATCTCTTCTAAGGTTTCATTCTAAGGTTTTTATAAAGTTCTCGCACATGATATGGAGAAAGGGCCTTCATTCCCATGTGCCTAGAGACTAACACTGTGGCTCTGGGTTTTTGCAAATAGAAAATGCCTTCTCGTGCATTCCAGAGGTAAGGATGCTGGGAGCTGTAAGCCCAGCTCAACCTTCCTGATTGATTGGCAGGGCAGGCTTGCTGACTGGGTGGTGAGAGGGAGTTTAGGAGTTTTTTGCACATGCTTAGCCATCATGCCAGCTCACAGGTCACGGTTCTCTGGGGGGAGGGATTATGCTCCATGTGGGGGATTTTGATGTCAAGAGTACATTGGCTGAGCAGGCTACTTCTGCACATGTCCATTTTTGAAAAGCCAGCTTCCAACCATCATGGAATGGGTTTGGAAGGTTTTCCTGAGAGACAGCTAAGTATTTTGTTATTTAAGGAATGAATGTACATGCCCATGTATCCAGGCCTTGGCCAGTTTTAACAGAGTCATAACAGGTTTTGTGAGCATCCCAGTCGGATGTAGGAAGGGCTGAAACGAGGAGATGTGACTGGGAACACCACTGGCACGCTCACAGTGATGTCCGACTCCACCAGCACCACATACTGAGGTGGAATCCTTGGCACAGTGAGGGAGCAAATAGATTTAGCCTCTGATTTCTTTAATTGGTTCATGTTTGCCTCAATGCAATGGTAGAATGATTGTCTAATTGCTTTAAGATATTAGTTTCTTTAGGGAGGAAAAAAGAACATGTACGAACTATTTATATTTTATTTTATTTTCCCCAGAATGAAACTCTGGTATTTTGGTGAAATCTATTAACTTTTTAGAATATCAGAATATCAGTGAAATTTGGGAATAATAGCAAAAAAAAAAAAAAAAAAAACTACCAGAAAAGTCAATGCAAATAATCCTTTCACAAAGCAAGAATTCTTCAAATTTTGACGCTTCCAAGGGCACTGGGTAGAACCACATAAAACTGCCAATATGCAGTCATTCTTTTGGATCATAAACATTTCAATTTCATGATTTAAAGTAATCCACCTATAAAAGAATAAAGGCTTTAAAACAAGGCCATTTAGTAGGCATGTCTATTTTTACACCTCCATTAAGAAAGTATGCTTAAAGTGGACTCCAGTGAGAAAACCAACCAACCTGAAGCCTAACTTTGATGTGCACATTGATATGCAAGGTCAGGTGTTGCCCATGGTAGTTCAAATGAAGGTAACCAGAGTGTTAGTCCATGAGAGAGAAAAATCTAGACATGGTGTAACAAGCATGTTTTCATTAGCAGTGTACTGAACTTAGAAATTTCCTGCAGTGGTGCTTGCCTTCAATCCCAGTGGCTTGGGAGACTGAGGCAGGAGGATTGCAAGTTTGAGGCCAGTCTCAGCAATTTGGTAAGGCGCTAAGCAACTTTGCAAGACCCTGACTTAAAAATTTCAAAAAGCACCCTTGGGCTCAATACGTGGTACAAAAAAAAAAAAAAAAAAAAATTCCTCTTAAGATGTGTTAACACTTAAGAGGAATCCACCTATAAAAGAATAAAGGCATTCAAATAACAAACAGGCCGGAATTGTCTGGAAGTACACACACATTTGCTGAAATGAACTCTGTGTGGGGTGGAGTCCTGGCCTCAGACTCTGTGGGATACCACGCCGCTTGACCTAGAGCCAGTTCCCTTTCTGGGAGGGATGCCTCCCTGAGATGGATGCCCTGCAGGGTGATCTCTGGAGTTTCTCGTGGTGCTCAGTCCTGGGCTATTGTGCATTCCATCCCTTTGTCCCTGTGAGGCCAGGCAGCAGGCTCATCCACAGACCTGCCTCTCTGCCTGAGAATGTGCAGTTAGAACAGCAGCCAAAGGAACTGGAGTGAACTGCTTGACCCTGCCTGGTGCCATGGAGGCCAGTGACAGCTGTCTTCATGTCCACCCTGGGGCTGGTCCCTGCCTCCCTGGACCTGCCAAGCAAAGTTGAAAGAGAAGGTTTCACTTCTCTCCTGGCGGCAAGCATCCTGGGGCTTGCGCTGGCTCAGGAGCTCCCCTTTGGAGTAGGCTGCCTGGACTATGCTCTGACATCCTTCACTTTGTCACTGTGCCCAAATGTCTAGTGGGAGTTCATCTGTTTCCCCAGCACAGTGAAGCCAGCAGACTTCCCCGGGTGTGGTCAGCGACTGTCCTCTGACCCCTCACTCAATTTGGGGTGCTTCCTGGTGGTGGGAGGCAGGAGGCAGACTGTGTGCCTCTGAAGAGTGAGGCCTATGAGGCTCATTGCTCTCAGGGTCTGTGGGCTGCAGAGAGGAAGAAGGAAAGGTGGCTCCAGACCCCCTCCAAGAGCCACTTGATTCATGGGAACACTCTGGCGGTTGGCAGCCCTGTTATTTGTCTAGGGACTGTAGCAATCAAGAAAGGGTCTGAAGCATATAAAGAACAATGCATTTTAAGGTCAGAGAGCAGATGCTCTTATTAAAGATATTGTTAGTGGGATTGAACCCAGGGGCGCCTTCCATTCCCAGCCCTTTTAATTTTGAGGCAGGGTCCTGCAGAATTGCATGGGACTCTGCTAAGTTGTTGAGGCTGGCCTCAAACTGAGCCTTCGAGTGGCAGGGATCGCAATCCTGGCACCACACCCTGCGGAGGGTAGATCCTGCCAAGCAGCATTCGCTCCCGGTTTCTTCTGCACACCTGCCACCTGCACTTCAGCCACTAGGTGTCAGCAGGGCACCGCGCGCTCACGTGCCAGACCCAGGCTGGCTCAGGCGGGGCCCAGGAATTTCATTCAGCAAGAGTTAGCAAGGTTTTGTGATTTCTTCTTCGTCTGCCCTGTGATTGTCTTTTCACTGCTGTTTCTTCGTTCTCTGACTTGCTTTCTCTCACGGGTCAGAATATCACCCAGTGGTTGGAAGGAGTTTTGAAAGCGTTACACCGCATTAGCTCAGTTCTCTGCAGGAACCTCTGACACTGTCATGATTCGACCTTCAGCGCTCCTTTCCTATAAAAGGGCTTGCTTTGTCTTTTAAAATAATATTCTAGTATTGTTATTGTTATGTTTATAATTTGGTACTGGGGGATTGAACCACTGAGTCACACCCCCAGTCCTTTTTATTTTTTATTTTGAGACAGTCTTGCTAAGTTGCTGAGGCTGGCTTTGAATTTGTGAGCCTCCTGCCTCAGCCCCGGGAGCCACAGGGATTACAGGTGTGTGCCACTGCTACCGGCTCCCCCAAAATTTTAACATGAATTGAAAGGGGAAAATTTTCCAGTACCCTAAGTATAAAACAGATGAGGAGGAAAATCAAAGATATTTAGTTGGCACAGTATGTAATTTAGTTGCCACAGTATTTAATTTAGTTGCCTGTCATTAAATCAACATATATGGATGGAGACTACTGTGATCAAGTGGGAGTAAAAGAAATCACAATCAACCCAGCATGAATCAGAACCAGAGTAAGCACAAGCTTAATAAAACTTAAAATCTTTAGAACATGAGAACTTACAAATATTTTTGAGAAAAAGATGTATTAAGCTTGTGTTGCCTCACAACAGTGGGGTAACTCTAGTTCTCTATAATGTGTTACATATTTTATGATTAACTAGAAAAGAGAAACTCAAAGGCTCCAAAGAGCAAGTCATGATAAGGAGCTTACAGTGCTCATTACTCCAATTTGATCGGTACATTTTTTATAAGCATGGAAATATCACAGTATATTCCATAAATATGTACAGTTATTATGCATTAATTTTTTCATGTTTAAGGAGAGGGAAGTGTTAACTACTCTGATTTGAGCATTTTATTTTGTATATATGTATCAAATATCTCACAGTCCCATACATTTACACAATTAAGATGATAACTATTGGAAAATATTTATAAAACTAGCTCTATTGAGGTGCAGTTTATATCCCATAAACACCCATTTGAAGAATGTAAGTCAACCATCATCCTAGTATGGTCTTAGAACTTTCATTACCCCCTAAAAATCCCTCATGCCCCTTTGCACACAATTAGTTTTTAAATTTGGTTGCTGCAAGATGCACTTGCAGAAAACCAATATTTAATTTGTTTACTGGGAGAAAATGTTTTTCTTCCTCTTGTCAGTGTTTCTCCAAATCCCCTACTCAAATTTAATTCACAGCCTGTTACATCCAGCAGATTTCTCTCCATGTCCCCACAGTCTTGTGGCCTCATTCGCCACTCTGGGCCTTCGTCCATGCTAGTATCCTTGCCCAGCACCCTTGTTATGGTTTAGGTGTGAGGCGCCCCCCAAAAGCTCATGTGTGAGGCAGTGCAAAAAGGTTTAGAGGAGACATGATTGGGTTAGGAGGCCTTAATCTAATCAGGGTTAAGGATTATGGCTATGGATTAACCCGGTAGTGTGGCTGGAGGAGATGGGTCATCGCGGGGTGTGCCTTTGGGGTATATATTTTGTGAACTGAGCTTAGTCTCTCCCTCTGCTTCCTGATTGTCAGTATCCTGAGCCACATTCCTCTCCCTCACTCTTCTGCCATGATGTTCTACCTCCCCTCCAGCCCAGAGCAATGGAGTTGGCCATCTACAGACTGAAACCTCTGAAACCATGAGCCCCAAATAAACTTTTCTTCCTTTAATTGTTTTTGTCAGGTTGATTACAGAAGCAAAAAAGGTAACACAACCCTCCTTGGTCCAATTCACTTACCAGATCTTTCTCTCCATTAGACTGTAGCCCAGAGTGCACCATCTCCAAACAGCCTCCAGTATGCACCTTCTCCTACCACAGCATCACACCCCAGCCTCCTGCTTCATAGCCTCTGGCTGATGGAACCTGTTTGGTAGAACCTGAGTATATTTCATTTCTCTTTGGTTTCACTTGAATCCTTTGAGGTTAGAATGATCAGATAACACTCCTTTGTCCAGTGTTCCTGAACCCCTGGGGCTCAATTCAACAAACCTGAGTTGACTAGGCATTTGGCTGAACAATTGACCGAGCAGCGGAAGGATAATGTTGGTAAGAATGGAAGTGGTCGACTCTGCTGAACACCAAGCAGTCAGGTCAAATTCAAGATTAGAGGGGAGAATGGATTTGGTGTATCTAGTGACCTTCTAAATTCTAAAGGGGAGAGGGAAGGAGTAAAATGTGCCCAGGCGCTATTTGCCAGATTTTTTTTTCCTTACCATATTTTACATAAATCTGAAAAGTTTTTGGAAGACCTAGGAGTGTGCCCTTCAGGCTCTGCCCCAGTGCCTTTTCCTTTGCTTCCTTTTGCTGTGATAGATCTTAGCCAGGAGCAGGATTATGTGTTGACCACTGGGAGTGCCTGCACCAGATCATCAGACCTGATCTTGGGACCCTCAAAGTGGGGGAATGGAAAGCATTATAGTTTGGATATGAGGTGTCCCTGGAAGAACTCATTTGTTAGGCAATGCAGGAAAGTTCAGAGGTGAAATGAATAGATTATGAAGCTGTAACCTAATCAGTGCATTAATCTATTTGATGGATTGATTATTTGCATGGATTACTGGGTGGTAATTGTAGGCAGGTTGGGGCGTGGCTGGAGGAATTAGGTCACTGGGGGTGTGCCTTTGGGGATTTTATCTTATCCCTGGCTCCTTGCTCTCTGCTTCCTGGTAGTCATGACCTGGGCTGCTTTGTCCACCTTTCCCTTCTCCTTTGAGGCCCAGAGCAATGGAGTTCACTGAACCTCTGAAACCATGAGCCCAAAGTGGATTTTCCTCCTCTAAACTGTTCTCGTCAGGTACTTTGGTCACAGAGACACAAAGCCATCTAACCCAGGAAGCACATTGCATGATTAAAGAGCAAGGTTTGACTGAAATGTAAGGGACTCATAGGAAAAAATGCTAGAAAAGCATATTGTAAATGTCCTACCAAATATATCTTTGGTTTTCAAATCAAACTCATTCCATTTCAGTTAGGGAGAACACTTTTTGTGTGATTTTCATTCTTTAAAATGTTTTGAATTTTCTTCCCATAATATGATGCAGGACATGATTTCTCTCAGTGACTGTTCCTTGTTCAAGTATTCTGTTCTTGTTGGGTGGAGTAGTTTGTAAATGTCATTAGATCTTGTTGGCTGGTGTTTTTGTTCAGTTCTTCTGCATCCTTGCTGATTTTCTATCAACTTGATCTATCAGTTATGAAGAGAGGAGCTTTGAAATCTCCAACTTTAACTGTGAATTCATCTGTTTCCTTTCAGTTGTATCCTATTTTGCTTCATCTATTTTGAAACTGTCTTGTTAGGAAGATGCACATTAAGACTCTTACATCTTCTTTGCAAATTGTCTATTTTATCATTATGTAATTAAAGTTCCTCTTTATCCCTAATAATTTTTCTTGCTTAGAAACACTTTTTCTGAAAGTTGCTCCACTTTCTTTTGATTAGTGTTGGCATGGTACAACCTTTCCCATCTTTTGTTTTCAACCTACCTACTTTTAAATATGCTTGAAGTAAGTTTCTTACACACAAAATATAGTTAGGGCATTTTAAGAACCTGTTCTGATGATCTCTGTCTTTTAATTGGTGTGTGTAGGCCATGTATATTTAATGTTGTTATTGATGTGTTTGTATTCATGTCTGTTATTTTATCATTTGTCTTCTGTCTGTTTTGTATCTTTCCTCTCCTTTCCCCTTTTCCTGCCTTCTCTTTGGTAATCCAAATAGTCTTTAGTCTTCTATTTTAATTTACCAGTTGAATTTTTGACTACAGCTTGTTGTATAGTTTATTTTTAGTGGTTTCTCTAGAGACTGCAATGTTAGTATTTTACATTTCACCATCTGCTAGTAGTTAATAGTTTTACTACCTTAAGTGGAATTTAGAAGCCTTACAAATATAAGTCCTTTTATTCTCTGGCATTCATTTTGTAGTTTTCCTGTGTATAACATCAGCACATAATACAGAAAATTCTATCTATCAGGCAACACAACATTTCTTTCTCATGTTTTCCTTTCAACACTCATAGTACTTTAAGGAGTTCAAGAGAGTAAGGTAATATTGTATTGTATTTATATTTTGTTTTCTTTTCTTCTTTTTTCCTCCTGTACTGAGGGTTGAGCCCAGGGTTGCCCTATCACTGATCTACATCCCCAGCTTTTTGCATTTTAGATTTTATTTTGAGACAGTGTCTGACTAAGTTGCACAGGCTGACCTTGAAGTTGTGATCCTCCTTCCTCAGCTTCCTGAGTAGCTGGGATCCTAGACATGCCCCACCTTGCCCGGCTTGTTTCTCTTTCTTCACACCTGATGATCCACGTTTCTCTCTAATATCATCCAGCGTGTATCTGCTGGTGATTAATTCAGTCATGTGAAATTGTCTTTATTCTACCTCATAACAGAAATATTTTCACTGGATATAGAACTCTGGCTTGCTATCTGCTTATTTATTTAGTCCCTTTAAATTGTGCCTTTTTCTTTGATTCTTCATAGCTTCATAGTCATTCTGATCATCATTTCCTTGTATCAAGTGCACTATCCATGGATTCATTTGAATTTAGAGTTTTGCTTAGCTCGTTGAATCTGTAAGTTTTCTTTGCCAAATTTGGAGTTTTCAGTATTTATTTCTTCAAATACATAGCTTATAAATCTACTGTGTGTCTGTCTGCCCATCTCTCCGTTGCTCACTTGATGCCTGTGCCTCTCTGTGGATCTCGTTGACAAAGGTCCAGCCTCTTCCTGCTGCTGTTTGGGTCCTGGAGGTTTTGTCTGTTTTTTCAGTCATTTCTTCTCTGTTGTTCATATCAGACAATTTCTGTTGTTCTGTCTGATCTCAGTGACTGTTTCGTCGTCTCAATGCCATTACAGAGCCCTTCTTGTGAATCTTTTATTTCAGCAACTGTAGTTTGATAATTTGTATTTAGTTCTTCTTCTCTTATATTTCCATTCTTTTGAAGAAGTTTTGCCTTGTGGAATAACCAAAATCATCCAGAAAGAAGAACAAAGTTGGCAGTTTTGCATTTCTTCTTTAAAGAAATTTTTAATATAAATATATTTTTAGTTGTATATGAACACAATACCTTTATTTTTATGTGGTGCTGAGGATCGAACTCAGTGTCTCTCACATGTGAGGCAAGTGCTCTACCACTGAGCTACAGCCCCAGCTGCAGTATTGCACTCCTTAACTTATTACAAAGCTACAGGAGTCTAAACAGTGTGGTACTGGCATACAGACAGATAAGTAGACTGATGGAATATCAGAAATAAGAGAAATCAAGACGTAAGCCTTCACTTTAAAAGTCAAATGATTTTTGATAAAGGACCAAGACCATTCCATGCAGGAAAGGGCAGTCTTTTCAAAAAATAGTGGTGGGAAAAGCGCATAGCCACAGGCAAAAGATGAAGTTGGATCCTTACCTTATGCAAAAATTAACTCAAAATGACCTAAAGGCCTAGATATAAGAGTTAAAGCCATAAGACTCCTAGAACAAAATGGCAAAACCGTCCTGATGTTGCATTTGGCAATGATCTCTAGATATGACCTCAGAGGCTCAGGCCACAAAGGGAAAAGAATAAACAAATTGGATTCATCAAATTAAAAAAACTTTTATGTTATCAAGACACTATCAACAGAATAATAAGACAGCCCACAGGTTGGGAGAAATTTTGGCAAATCATATATCTAGGAAATTAATATCCAGAATATATAGAAAACTTGTAAAACACAATTCAGAAAACAAAAACTCAATTGGAAAATGGACAAAGACCTTGAATAGACATATTTTTTTAAAGAAGATACACCCAAGGATGATAATAAGCACATGAAACAATGCTTAACCTCACTATTAGAAAATTGAAAATCAAAACCATAATTAGATGCATTTTTGCACTGATTAAGATGCCTGGTATATATGGAGAGAGAGAGAGAGAAATACTGACAAAGATGTGGAGAACCTGGAAGCCCTGTGTACTGGTGGTGGGAATCTGAAGTACTGGGACCACTGTGGAATACAGTTTGGTGTTCCCTCAAAAAATTAAGTACATAATTATCTTCCTTATTCCCCTTCTGGATACATTTCAGAAACAGCTGAAAACAGGGACTAGAACAGACATGGGTCCACCCACGTTCACATCAGCATTATTCGCAGTAGTCAAAGGGTGAATGAGCCCAGGGACCCGTTAACGGATGGAAAGACAAGCACCACGTGGTGCAGGCAAACACCAGGACGTTGTCCAGCCCTAAGGTGAAGGCGATTCTGACACACCACAATGTGGGTCAGCACTGAGGGCGTGGTACTGAGTGTATGCAGGCAGCCACCAAGGGATATCTATTTTATCATTCCATGGATAGTTAATTTATAGAGACAAATAGAATAGAGGACACCAGGAGCTGAGGAGGGTGGTGAAAGAGGAGCTGGTGTTCAATGGGAACAAGTGAAAATGTTCTGGATACTGGGCTGGGGTTGTAGCTTTGTGACAGAGCGCTTGCCTAGCATGTGTGAGGCACTGGGTTCCATCCTCAGCAGCACATAAAAATAAATAAATTAAATAAAGGTACTGTGTCCATCTACAACAAAAAATATTTTTTAAAAAGTTCTGGATACTGATGGTGGAGGTGGTTGCATAACAATGTGTCTGTGCTTAATGCCACTAAAAAGTGCACTTAATGGTGAAGATGGTAAGTTTTAATATTATGTAAATAGTCACCCTCTGTATTTGCAGAGTCCGCAGGTTTTGCATCTGCAGATCCAACCAACTGGACATGGAAAATATTTGAAAAAAAAATTCCACAAAGTTTCAAAAGGTAAAACTTGGATTTCAGACACACCAGGCACTGCCCAGAGTCCCTGTGAATGGCGTGGGGTGCAGGCACATCCTGCCGTGGCTTCTGGCCATTTCACAGGTCAGTTTCTCTCCCTGATGGTTGAGCTAAGTTCCTCCCTCTTCTTATTCCTGGGCTGTTTTATTAGGCCTGCCATGGCCCTGCCTGCACTAAACATATGCAGACAGGTTTTTTGTTTTTTTTTGTTTGTTTGTTTGTTTTTTTTTTTTTTTTGTCAATTTTCTCTAAACAATGTGGCCTAACAACTATTTACATAGCATTTGCGCCGTTTTAGGTAGAATAGATTATTTAAAATAAATTGGTCGATGTGTGTAAATTATATGCAAATATTTTATGCAAGGGACTTTTGAGCATCCATGGATCTGGTGTCCTTGGGAGTCCCGGAAGCAATCCCACGTGGACACTGATGGGTGACTATGTTTTACTACAATATAGAAATATTTTGTGAACTTAATGAAATTGAACTTGTTAATTCAATGACATTTGTGTCCAACACCATTGATATTTATCGGTAGTTACAATATTTCATGGAGTATGATTCTCAATCAGAATGAGTGGGGGGAATCTCCAGAAGGGACGCCCCAGCATCTTGAGCCTGCTACCTAGCCTGAGAGGAGTCTAGCGGAAGGAAGCTTTTGCTTCTCCAGTTAGACTGAGGCTTCTTCCAGGTGTAAACCGCGTAGGCCAAGGAAGGGAGGGCGACCTCAGCAGCGCTTGGGGCCCGGAGAGCAAACCCTTTCACTCTTCAGCTTTCAGCCCAAAGCGTGTCCTGTCTTTCACCCTCTTTGCGGCCTTCCTGGGTGGGTCTTCTCCTGCCGCGACCAGAACTCATCCTCTGACCCACACCGGCGGGAGACTTCCCGGGACGGTGGCGTCCATGCAGCCAGTTGGAGCGGCGCCCCAGCGCCTCCTGCGAAGGCGGGAAAGGGCTGCACCTGAAGTCAGCGCAACCTTATTAGAGTACATGCGACTCAGCTCACTCTGTAAACAACGACCCAACACGCAACGCGACCGGATTCCCTCGTTTCTTAGGTCAGGTGGACAGAAGCGGGAAGCCCTGGGCGCCACTTGCGCTTGGCGGGAGGTCCCGGGGGACACACGGGGCGTCGCCCGAAGGCGACTCCACCAGGTGGCGCTGTGCGCCCGCAGGATGCGCCGGAACGCGGGAGGGCGTCTCTCCTGGGCGGGTGGGAACCGGGAATCCGAAAGGGCCGGGGAGAGGCGGCCGGTCCCGTAGGCCCGGCAGCCCGCACGCCTGCAGGAGGCGCCCGACCCGTGCCGGTGGCCGCGGTCCTCAGGGACAGGCTCTGCGGGGCGATGGGGAACGGACTGCCCGGGGCGAGCGGGCCGCGTCCAGGGTGGGCGGGCTCCCAGGAGGAGCGGCGCCGGCACCGTCAGGTGAAAGTCGGAAGCAGCCCGTCCTCTGCGCCCCATCCAGGAGCCCGCGTCCTCCTGGCCGCCTGCCACCGGGCGCCCTTGGTTCTCTAGGTCGCTGTCCTTGCTGTCGCGCCCCTTCCCCTTCCTCCCCCTGTGCTTCCGCGCACCTGGGATTCTCCCCTGGCCGCCATCTCCAGAACCTCCCTGGAGGCTGGAGGCTGGAACCCGGAGGCGCGTTTGCTGCTGCCCACTTTGAGGGAGCTGCTGTCCAGGCACCAACTCCCGAGGCTCATCAAAGAAACACGGTCTGGTGTTGCTTTCTAGGTGGTGCTTCACACACACACACACACACTCACACACACACGGTGCTTCACACACACACACACAGGTGGTGCTTCACACACAAACACACACACACAGGTGGTGCCTCACACACACACGTGGTGTTTCACACACACACACACACTCAGAGGTGGTGTTTCACACACACACAGGTGATTTCACACACAGACACATAGGTGGTACTTCACACATACACACGTGGTACTTCACACACACAGGCAGTACTTCACACACAGGTGGTACTTCACACACACACACACACACAGGTGGAAGTTCACACACACACAGGTGGTACTTCACACACACACAGAGGTGGTACTTCACACACATGTACTTCACACACGTGGTACTTCACACATATACAGGTGGTACTTCATACACACACAGGTGGTACTTCACACACAGATTCATTTAGTCGGAAAAGAAGTTTAAAGCTTTAAGGTTTTTGTTGTTGTTCATTGTTTTATTTATATTGTCAGATTTTGTCTGTCTGGGTTTTGAATACGGGTGGGGAGGTTTCCCAAGCATGGGTTTGGGGTCACCTTCCTTATGAGCGTCATCCACTGTGCACATCCAGTGTGCCACTGAGCAAGGTTGGGGTGAAGTCTGGTTCTCCTCCCACCCAAGGTCGGGTCATGATGGCTTCGGGACAGGGGAGTCCTGGGAAGCGCATCCCCGGGTGATCTTGTGCGAATGGCGTGCACTCACACAGTCCTGGGTGGTGTGGTCTGCCGCACATCTCGGCAATCTACTGCGTGGCTCCCGGGACACAGCAAGCAGGAAGACGCAAGATGGACAGGACAGAGAATGCCACAGTGAGGAGGCTCAGGAGCACAGGACAGGTGCTGCCCATGGCACCTCAGATTCTGCAGGAGGCTCTTTTCTACTAAGTCGAAGGCGTGCACGCTACAGCACCGATCAGAGCGCAGCACAGTGAGCACAGAGCTGAGCCTCGCTCACCAGGAGCAGGACGCAACCGGGCCTGCTGGCACCTGCTGTCCTTTCCTGACCCCTGCACAGTGGCTTGGTTCACAACAGCTCCCCACAAATAGGTGATCATGCTGTGACCTCTGCGGCGCCCTGGTGATAGGAATAGGAGCTCCTTTGTGATCTTCAGGGTCACCGTCCATCCTCAGTGAGCTCCATCCTCCACCGCAGTGTCATCGTGCAGGGCCACCCCTTCTTGCGTTTCTCTGTCTTTTAAAACACGAGGAGGATAGGTGGCGGAAGACCAGCCCTGCCTGTGATCCGCAGGTTCACTGCTGGCATCCACGTAGGCTGGAGAGGGTGAAGGGAGGAAGAGGGAGGTGTGGCTGAGAGACGCTTAAGCAGGGCTCATTGGCTCTGCTCCAAGGCCCTGTCACCTAGGAGAGGGTCACCTAGGAGAGGGGCGTCGCTCATCTGTGTGTTAGCTCATCTCCCGCAAGACATGTCCTCATAGCACCTTGTCACCGCCATCGGCACAAGGAGTGCCTGCGTTTCAACAAGTGTGACAATTCGACTGGCACCTGTCTCTCCCAGCAGACTGTCATCCCTGCGAAGGAGGGCATGGGTCTGTGTGCCTCACATATGCGTCCCCGCCACCCGGCCCAGCGCGGGCACAGAGAGGGCCCTCAGTGCTCTTGGGGTACAGTGCAGACCTCAGTCTCTGAATGGCTGTGTCCTGCCCTCCAATCTCACCGACTCCTTGGAAATGCTCTAGAGGAGGTGTGGGTGCCGGTCAGGAACGGGGAGAGCAGCCCGTCCCGAAGGCACGGACCCACTGGGTCTTTCAGCAGATATTTACTGAGAAGTCTTAATGGGCTGGATGCTGGGGAGATGGTGGGATATTCAGGGTCCCCTCCACCTGTCCCCTGCTCTTTGGCATTTACTAGCTAGCGAGGGACACAGGCCTAGGGAAACGCACCCAAACGTGGGTGTGCAGTCACACTGAGTCAGCCCCTCCACACAGTGAGGCCAGGAAGTGGGCGTCTCTACAAAAGCGTCCACCGGTGGGTGCAGCCTGGAGCGGAGGACTTGAGAAGCCTTCCCACAGGTGGAGAAGTTTCTGCTCGAAGTTAAAGGAAGCCTGAAGGGGCCTCTGCAAAGAGCTTCCTCGAGACCTGAGAAGAGAAGATGACTGGGACCCGGTCAGCAGGAGAACCTTGTGCCAAGAGAGGTGCAGAGGTCAGAGAGGCCCCTTGGGGTCAAGGGTTTTAGTGATTGTTTTTTAAGAATGGGTGATCTTGAAATACAGCAGAGGATGGCAGGAGAGCTGTGTCAGTTGTCTACTGCTGCGTAACAAATTACCCCAAAACACAGTGCCATAGGACAACTGGCATTATTACCTCAGAGTTATGTGGGTCAAGAATTTGGTCATGGCTCCATTGGCTCCTGGTCTCCCGGTCTCCCGGTCTCCCAAAGGGCTGGAATCGGGAATCATAGAGCTGCAGATATCTCAGGTCTTGACTATGTGAGGGCCCACATCTAAGCTCGCCCACATCGGGTGGCTGGAGACATCCGTTGTCCTTGGGCCTCTCCATAGGGCTGCTGGTGACTGGAAATCTGATTCCCCCAGAGTGTGGAAGGCAAGGGGAGGAGCTGGATGGGCGAGGAGAGGCAGAACAACCTTCCTGTAGCCTAATCTGAGGGGGGACAGCCCATCATTTTTCCCGCGCACTGTTCATAGAGGCAGGTCACGTGATGCAGGTCACTCTCCAGAGGAGATTGTACACAAGGGTGGACGCCAGGAGGGGGATCACTGGGAGCCACTGTAAGGGCTGCTGCCTGCAGTGTGGGGAGGGACTGGAAGGGTTGGGGTCCCTGTGGAGTAGGGACTTCGGAGGCCATGGCAAGAGCCTGGACCAGGGTGTCCACCAGGGTCCTGGTGAACTGGTGGGTGTGTTGGAGGGATACTTAGGAGCTACAGCTGATAGTACTAGGTCAGAGTTGGGTTGGATTGGGGAAGACAGGGTCCTTATGGGGCACTCCCCGGTCTCGGTCTTGTACACCGGGCAGACAGTGGTCCCTACCATTCACAAGGATGGGGAACAGGAAACGAGGTTCAGGCTAAGGGAGAAAGGATGGGAGTTCCACGTCGGAGGGACTGGCCTAGGAGCCATGCACAAGACACTCTGGGTCACCTTCCTGGACATGCCAAGCATATGGGCAGGGTCTAAATCCTGGGCTCCGAGGTGAAGTCCGTGTTTGAGATTTAAAAGTGGAATCATCAGCACGTTGCTCCACACTGATGTGAGGAACGTGTGGGGTGATGAGAGATGGATCTAGGACTGAGCTTGGTGAACTCTGCTTGCCATGGTGGGCAGAGAGGAACCTGTAAGAAGGCAGATGAGACAGGACCAGAGCGGACAGAGATCATGAAATGACTCTTTCTAAGCCAAGTAATCTGCTTAAATGCCTTGCATCTGTAGTGGGGGCAGATTTACTCCTAGGCACACTCATGACAAGATCCATTCAGTCCCATTCAGCCATTGGTTGGGCAACCGTTATTCTCCTCATCCTATAAGGGGGAAACAGTCTCAGCCACAGGGATCTGGGCACAGGGCAACCGCTCAGACCTAGGAGTGGGAGCCGAGCCAGGCCTCTCGGGCCTCTACCCCATCCACTGCATCACAGTAGCCTTGGGATTTTTATCCAAGGGGTTTCCCAGACCCTTTTGACCTACTGATCTAGACTCTCCTGGGACTGGGATTCTGATGTCTGTTTTTAAAGATGTTTCCCAGTCCGATGCAGCCAATCTAGGGGCCTGCAGATGGAGCCAACACCCCTTCAGCCACTCCCTGGGCTCTGGGAGAAAGCCAGATAATAAGAGTCTGTCAGTATTTCATAAAGAAGAATGAGATGATGGCATTGCTAGTATGTGGACAGAACTGGAGACTATCATGCTAAGCGGAACAGGCCAGCCCTCCAAAACCATATCTCTCTGATATGTGGGTGTTGACTCACAATATGGCGGGGGGGAGGAAAGAATAGAGGTTCATTGGATTAGACAAAGGGGAACGGAGGGAAGGGTGGGGACGGGAATGGCAAAGACAGTAGAATGAATGAGACAGAACTTTCCTGCGTTCACATAGGAACAGACGAGCAGTGTAACTCCACATCACGTGCAACGGCAAGAATGGGAGGTTATACTCCAAGTGTGCATAACGCATCAAAATGCACTCTACTGTCATGCGTATCTAAGCAGAACCAATGAAATCTTAAAAAGCAGTCTGGCAGTATTTGATGTGGCAGTGACCCCTCTGTGGCTGGGATTTTTAGCATCCTGTATCAGTGTGTGCTTGATAGGCATGTACCCCTGAGTGGGACCCTCAGAGGCCCTCACCCTACCGGCCTCCCAGCAGCCTTTGACGCTGTCAGCCACTCCCTCCTTCCTGAAGTCTCCTCCGTGGGCTTCTCTGTGGTGTATGAACCACAGGCTCTCTGGGCAATAAGGGGCTGAGGAAATATTCTTGTAGCTTCTTGAGTGACATCCTGAGTGAGGTCTTCATGACACCAACATATGGTGACATCATGGAAAGACTGCTTTCTGATTGAACAATGGTGACCTTTGTGGTACTAATAACCAAAAGAAAACCCTTACTGACCCATGAGCCAGCAAAAGGAGACTGTGACCCCATCCCCGCCCCCTCTCAGCATCCCGAAAACAAAAACAAGCAGCCAGCCAGTAGGGAGACAATGGAGCACTCCTTGAACCTGCCTGAAGAAGCAGTTTAGGCAGCCTGGGCATATGAGTAAATCAACCCCGCCCACCACAAATGCAAGGCATTTCAATATGCGACAACCCAATTACTCTGGATTAGAAAGCTTATTCAGGAGCTAAATGCAAATTGCTTCTAGGTGTGCTTCCTTAAGCCAGCTGTTGAGGATTTTCAAGTGCAAAGGGTTTGGCATCCTAGATCGCTTTTGGTGCCCATCCAAGGGTGCACTGTTTTGTAAGGCAGGGGTTTTGAGCGCATCTCTCAGAGCTGTAGATTTCAGCTGCACAGCCAGAGCATTTAGGAGGATGATCCCGAGAATGTGGTTTGAATGATGGCATGTGCTCACAGTTTCGCGGAGGGAGTTGTTTGTACGGTATGTAGTCCAGGTGGGGCACAGGCTGGAACTGTTTTAAGATGACTGACAGTTGCAGCAGACTCCTCTTGAAAAAGCAGAGAGATGATGCAGTCTGAAATTATGCAGTCAAAGAAATCAGGAGAGGAATTCTGAGCAGGGAAAGGAGACAACTGAGAGGGTAGCTAGAGGCCCCATGTTCCCCAGGAACCTTGACTTCAACAGACTCTTCCTCTGTCCCACAATCACCCTAGTACTTTCCCATCAAAAATATCATTACCACAAGGGACAGGCACTAACATTTATTTCTACTTCACATGCCTTTTCTTATTTAATAATCAAACAACCCTATGAGGTCATTATTCACATTCTGAGATGTGGGAATTAAGGTCCAAAGTCTTGTGGTCAGAGGTGAGGGAGACAAGATTTGCACTTGAGAAGCCTGTGGATTTGCCGCCATGGTGTTCCACCTCTGCCCCCAGGGGCTTGCTCCCCGACACAGCAGTGGCTGGGCTGGTGTGTCCCACTTCTGCCTGTCACTTCTTCTCATTGATGATGGTTCTGCAGCCACACCTCTCTGAGGTCATGTCTTGTCCCAGAGAGATGACATAATTTAAAAATGTCATTTTGTACAAAATAACCAGCCAGGTATGGTGGTGCAGACCTGTAATCCCAGCAACTCTAGAGGCTGAGGCAGGAGGACTGCAAGTTCAAAGCTGGCCTCACAAACTTAGTGAGGCCCTAAGCAAGTTAGTGAGACACTGTCTCAAAATAAAAAAAAACAGACAGGGTTGAGGATGTGGCTCAGTGGTTAAGCACCCCTGAGCCCAAACCCCAGTATTACAAACAAAAACAAAACCAAAAACAAACAACAACAACAAAACAAAACCCAGATGGCAAATGTGTTAAAAAATTTAAAATGAAAACCAGACCCTATGTTTCCTCTACATCATAGACCACCACATTCTGAATATGTCATCAGGTCACATAACTACCCAGAATCTTGTTCCTAATCAAGGGGTAGTGAATGATGTGAATCTCTGTGTATTATTAGACAGCTGATCACGATGTTGTTTTAGCACATATAGCACTGAAATATAGCAACAAGCTGTGCATGCTTAGTGTTGGACTATTTTCTTTTTTCTTTTTTTTTTTTTTTTTGTGGTACTGGGGATTGACCTTGTGCCAACTAAGCTATCTCCCCAGCCCCTTAGTGTTGGACTTTTAATTCAACCTCATATAAAGGCACATTTCTAATGGAGACTGTTAACACTTTTATGATCCCAGGTGATAAGCACCCTTGCTCTTCCCTCCATGCATTAATTCTGAAGTGAAATAGTCATAATTTTTATGTTTTATTTTTAAAAGAAACTCTTTTAATTCATAGTAAGCCATTATCTAGCTTTTCTGGTAACTTTATAAACTCTTCTTTCCTTGTGAAGATGCAGGCTACAGGCAGCATCCACACTCAGTGAAACCTGCATGCGTAGATGAAAACTTAGTCCTTTGTTTCAAGATTTTCCTCTACTGAACATCTTGGAACTTGCCTTCCCATTGCAGCATGAAAGTCTTCTTAAAAAACCAAAGCATTGTTAGTGGTTTCAGAAACTTGAAAAGTGTGTAAACTAGATAATTAGTTTCAAAGAACCAGCAGTTTTTGTACTAGGGAAGTAATAGAGAGCAAATGTTTTCATAATAACTCCTAGTTTTAAAAAATCAGTACAAATATTGGCAAAATATAGTAGATAGGCTTTGGTTGGAGTTGGGAGAAGGGATAAGAAGTTCACCTGAGCGGGTCTTCATTTCCTCACTGTAAAATGGATGATTTGCATCAGTTAACTCGCACATCTTTCCTGCAGCCTTTGACCCCCAGAAGAGCTGTGTTCTTCACTCTGTTTTACTGGACATGTCGCAGCCTGTATGAAAGGGTAGAGGAAAACATGTCATCACGTAGGTTCCAGAAAGGAAGTGGCTTGAAGGATTCTCATTCTGGTTCTAAGCACCTCCGTGGTCCTTGCGAAATTCACTTAAACTCTTTGAGCCTTACATGTTTTTCGAGAGTCAGAAATAAATACATTTATTTACCCATAGTGAAAGCTTCTTATGCCATTCATTTGCAACCATTAACAAAAAGTGACTTCACTGAGAAGACTCACCTTCACTAGGAAGCTAGTGAGGTCTTTAAATCATTCTGAAAAAATATGAAAGATTTCATGATACATCGGGTGTGGTGGCCCACCTGCGATCCCCGTGCAGGGGAGGCTGGTATGGGAGGGTCACGAGAGTCCAGGAGCTCTAGACCAGCCTGTGCAACATTAAAAAAAGTCTACGTGGTATAATGATAAAGTGTCATCCTGTCATTGGGATTTATGATTTATGTACTTATGTGGATGCAAGACAGGAAAATGTGGAAGTATGAGGAGGTTCAGGAATTGACTGCTCTGAGTGTCTTCGAGTCACTTTTTGATAATTGTTACAAATGAATGGTGCAGGGAGCTTCAATAGGTGTAAACTTTAAGATTTGTAAGACAATGTTTGGTTCATATATATTTTTTTAAAATATATTTTAAGTTGTAGATGGACACAATGCCTTTATTTTATTTACTTATTTATATGCAGTGCTGAGAATCGGACCCAGTGCCTCACACGTGATAGGCAAGTGCTCTACCACTGAGCTGCAACCCCAGCCCCCTGGGTTCATATATTTGATCAATGTACTCAGATTTTATTGTGCTAGATAGGCATTATATTGTTCTAATGTAGTATGACCAAATCAATGAAATCCTTGTAACATTGGTGACATGTGCTCATTTCCTGTCCTAGTGCTAGTAATAAATGAACCATTTGTTATGAATAGAGATTTACATTATTTCAGATGCTTGCTGATCTCACTTCATACCACAACTTTGTCTTTGGAATGAAAAGATTCAATGGAGAGGAGAGATGGTTTCAAACCTCTTGGGGACTGTGTGGCACCTTTCATTCTGTCGGTTCCTGTGTCTGCTTACAAGGGTGACTGGGAAGGAAGCATCGGCCAGCTGCCTTTCTGCTGCCTTCCCGCACACACTTCTGTACACTCGAGTTCTCTCCTGTCTTCCATCATCCAGGAATGAGCTAGTTCCATTCCCACTTCCCTTTCTACCCTCTACCCAATACCCTCCCTTCTGCCCTGATTTTTTCAACTTTCAAAGCTCGGGATATTGGTGTGCTGCTTAGCAAAAAGCCCATGCAATGACCTTGCCAGAATCCTAAAGTCACAAAACCATGAACTGTTCTCATTAGTGTGAAGTATCAGCTTTTTTCTGCTGGTGGTTTGCACAGAAATTAAGATGCTACTTTTCAGTGGATAAATTTGCCTCAGTGCCACCATTTAGAGGAAAGAAGAAAGGTAATACCTCAGAGCGGCTGATGCTGAGTGACTTCTCAAGTTTCTTCTGTGAGAGCAGAGCCATAGCTTCAGGGGGACCAAGGAGGGAGCCGGAGCAGCCACAAACGAAGAATGATATTGAGAATATGCCTAGGCTTGCTTTTTACATAAAACTAATGTTAAAGTTCCTTAATCTAGGCTGAGGAAGAGAGAATATCAGAAACGAAAGAGGGATTCTCATTATCGATGAAATGGGCATTAAAAGGACAAGAAAGGAATATTAGGAACACTCCTATGTCTACAAATTTTATAACATAGAAAACGACCAATTTCTTAAAAGATACACTCTTCTAAAACTCACACAAGAAGAAAGAGATCATCTGAATGGTCCTTTATCTATTAAAAGAAGTTGAATCATAATTAATAACTTTCCAAAACAGTAAACACCAGGCTCTCGTGGATACACAAGCAAATTGTGCCCAACATTTGAGGAAGAAATGATGATAGTTTTCTACAATATGTTCCAGCGATAAAGCAGAGGGAACACCATTCTGACTTATGAGACGAGCATCACCCTAACACTCAAAGTGGACAAAGACATTGCAAGACAGGAAAACCACAGACCAATACTTCTCATAAACACTGATGCAAATATCCTTCACAAAACACTAGCAAGTCGAGTCCAGCAGTATAAAGAAGGTTGCATATCAAACCAGGTGGATTCATTCCAGGTCTGCAAGGTTGGCTCAGCATTTGACCAACAAGTACTGTAATCGAACAAATCAACAGGTTAAATGAGAAGTTTACATAGTGATGAAGAAAAAACATTTTGACAGAATCCATTACTGACTCACTTAACTGCAAGCAAACTAGGGATAGAGGGAAATGCCCTCAAGCTGATAAGAACATCTACAAAAACTCTGCAGTGAACAACATGGTCAATGGTGAGAAAATAAATGCTTTTCCCTAAAACTGGGAGCAAGGCAAGATGTTCCCTTTCACACTCCTGGTGAATGTTACACTGGAAGAACTAGTTAATGCACTAAGATAAGAAAAGGAAATTAAAGGCATATAGATTTGGAAGCAAGGAATAATACCATCTTTGTTCACAAATGACATTATTGTTTCAGTAGAAAATTTGAAAGAATTCACAAAAAATCTAGAACACTTAAGTCATTGTAGGAAGGATATAAGTTTATACACAAAAGTCAATCATATTCCTGTAGCAGAAATGGATAACTGGAATTTAAAATTTAAAATAAAATACTATTTATTACCCCCAAATGAAATGTCTAGGTACAAACCTAACAAAATATGTATAAAATCTCTATGAAGGAAAAGTGCAAAAGTCTGAAGGAAAGAATAAAAGACTTAACTAAATAGCTGTTTTATGTTTGTAGCTAGGATGACTCAGTATGGCTAAGATGTGACATCTTCCCAGCTCAATCGATAGATTCAATGCAATCCCAATTAAAACCTCAGAAAATTACTGTGTGGATATTATCATGCTGATCTAAAGTGGGTATGGAAAGATGCAGAACTGCCAATGCAAAACTGAAGAAGTGGGAGGAGAACTGAACCCAACTTCAATGCTTACTGTAAAACTATCGTTATCAAGGCAACCTGGTATTGATGGAAGAACAGAAAATTGGGTCATTTGTTCAAAAGAGAGAGTTCCCAAGTAGACCCAGATAAATGCAGTCAACTGAGGTTTGACAAAGGAGCCAATGCAATTATGGAATTCAACAGAGAAAGGACACTTCGTTTCAATAAAGGGTGGAGAATCAACAGGACATCTGCATGCCAAAAAAAAAAAAAAATCTAGACACAGACCTTATGCCTTTCACAAAAATGAACAAAAATGGATCATAGCCCTATGTGTTAAACATAAAACTATAAAAACCATAGAAGATACCATAGAAGAAAAATCTACATAACCTTGGATTTAGTGATGAATTTTGACACAAATCCATGAGAGAAAAATAATAGGTACATTGGACTTTATTAAAATTTAAAACTTCTGCTTTGTGAAAGACACCGAATGAAAAGGTAAGTCCCATCCTCAGGAGCACAGGTGACTGGGAACAGACACAGCTTGCTTCTTGAGTCCCAGCACCCTCTCCCTCCTGGCAGGGCCCCAGCTCCATGGGGGGAGATTCTACTTCACTTTTGATGTCCCTACTGTAGATGAAAACATGTCACTAGAAACACAGTTCTTAGTAAAAGTCCTGAGAGTTTGCATCCATCCATGGTGCGAAGATTTTCATGTGTATGAAATTTCATAGAAGTGAGGGAGAATACAACAAACACTTGAGGTGTTTTCTGTAATACATGGAAAGCAAGGTGATTTTGGAAAATTTGGAAAACTTTCTAAGGAATAGGGGTGAGCACAAGGAAAAGAAGAATATCGGGTGATGATTTTTTATTTCATGACTTGATTACACTCCCCTGGACACTGCCGGGCTGGGTTTATTTGTTTGGCAGAGTTAAGGTCATGTTCCATCTTGCCCACCTTCCTCTTCACGATCAATGCCACGTGAACATTTTCCACCCCTGAAGTATTGAGAGAGCTCTCCTGATTGTTCACGAAGTTATCCTTCCCAACATACCTACCATTAAAACTGATCATTTACATTCTGCATCCAAATCTGAAGCCAGGTCTTCATGGTTTTGATCCTCCAAACCATTTATCTTGGGAAAAGAAATCAACTGGAGTTCAGTGAAGAAATACTTGACTTTGGTAGTGGATAGAACGCACGTATGACATGACTGATCACCAAATTCACTTAATTCATATGCCACTCACACAATTTTCTATGTCCTATATTATAAATGTATTTTAAAATGGTCTCAAGTTTTAAATAATACATTTTAAGAGGAAATAGCACATCATTACTGAAAGCAAACATGGGATCACTGGCCACAGTGAGTCACAGTGGAAATGAAATAAAAAGTAAAAGTACTATGTTCCAACTTAAAACCAGTATCTCCAGGGTGCCACACTTTGGGGAACACAGACTAGCTGAATAGGATCCACATGTCTGACTGGGCCTGGCACCTACCCCTTCAGAGTGGCCAGATGCTGTGTGGGTTTGCCATGGAGCTGATGAGAACATCCAGGCCCGTCCACAGAACCAGCAAAAAGGGACTTTAAGGACACCTTCCAGGCCTTGTTCTCACCCCATTAAAGGAATTAATCCATTTTCAAACCTATTATCTTATCTGAGGAGTGAATGAGAGATTCTCCAGGCTGAGAACACTTTGACTCTCTAAAAGATAGCAGAGGTCCTGAATTGACCCATTTGTCTGTGGCCCCGAATGAGTTTATGTACCAGGCTGTGATTTGAGGCCAAGTTGTTGTTGTTCTATTGCTACAGTGAGAACTTAAGAGTGGTCATGTTGGCATCCAAAGAAGAAGGTGGCAGGATGTGATGTGTCCCCCAAAGTTCATGTCTGAGACAATGGAAGAAGGTTCAGAGGAGAAGTGACTGGGTTCTGAGACCCTTAAGCCATTCAGAGAATTAATCCCCTGATAGGAATCAGGAGGGTGGTAATTAACTGTAGACAGGTGGGGTGTGGCTGGAGGAGGTGGGTCCCTGGGGTTTATATTTTGCTTTGGGGGTTTATATTTTGTCCCTGCTGGGGGGAGCTCTCTCTCTGTTTTCTGGTACTATGTCCTGAGCAGCTCTCCTCCTCCACACCCTTCCGCTATGATGTTCTGTGTCACTTCTGGCCCAGAGCAATGGAGTTGGCTGACTGTGGACAGAGACCTCTGAAATCGAGAGCACCAAGCAAACTTCTCCTCCTCTAAAGATGTTCTCCTCAGGTCTTTTGGTCGCAGCAGGGAGAGAGCTGACTCAAACAGGGTCACCCCTTTTTTCTGTCTGTTTTTCTGAGTTAGAAGGGCTGTGTTCTGATCACTTATGAGAAGCCTGTAAGGTCATCCTGGGATTTCCTTTTGGACTTGCAGGGTGAGAGGGGCAGGATCTCCCAAGGTGGATGCAGCCCTGGGCTGGCTGGTGACACATTGGCACTGTCACACAAGACTTCCTTCATGGATTGCTTTTTCAGAGGGGCTCGTGTGTGTCACAATAGCTGTTGGGGTTTTAGGGTAAGATAATAAGTGTGCATTAAGTGTGTCCTTAGAGCGATCTCAATGTCAGGTGTTGCTCCTGGTGCAAGGATTTAGCAAACAGTAGTGGCGGCCCTTTCTGGCTGGTTGACAGCTTATGCAGAAGTTCTGAAGGTGGGAACGGGTAGTGGTTCTTGTTACCTGTAAATTTGACTGGATGCTGTTCACAGCGGAATGAGATAACAAACAAGGTGTTCCTGGTGGGGAATCCGATTTGCAATAAATAATAATCTAGAAGAAAATAAAAAGTGGCTTTCATGAAGAACACCATAAACCTTGGCAGATCCTCATGAAAGACATGGCAAATGGCAAGAAACTATGAATATGATCAAATTCGAATCAACATCCCAGGGGAGTTTGGGGGTATTGACAAGGTATTGCCAAAATCCTCTCATAGGTGGACATTAACTACACTGGGAAATCTTGGAATCAGGAGTTCTGCAGGATTTTAAGTTCATCGTGGATGTGCATACAGCTAGGGTCTATTATAAAGTGGGAGAGCGGGGACTGTGAGGGGTGCTGTTTCCGTCAGCTTTTCCGCTGCTGTGACTAAAAACCCACGCAGAACAACCATAGGGGAGGAAAAGTTTGTTGAGGGCTCAGGGTTTCAGGGTCTCCATCTGCTGGCACAGGTTCCATTCCTGGGGTCAGAGTTGAGGTCTGAAAGCCACAGGCCTGGTGGGTCAGCCCTTTGCTGTCCAGGAGCTTGGTGGGTGAGGCAGACGTGAGGGCTGAGGAGGGGCTGGCATGTGTGTAAAGGCGGGGTGGGTTTCTAGGAGTGGGCAGGCCCTGGGAAGCACTTTGCCTGTCTGACCACATGCATGTTGAGAGGCACTGTCCTGAGGACAGAGTCCTGGTTCACAGGCAGTGTCGGGGTCAGTTCCAGGTTCCAGTGTCCACAGTGGAGTCCGTGTCCCCTCAGTGCTAGCTTGGACAGGGCAAGGCTGCTGATGGTATCTGAAAACGAAGGCTGTGAGGTTTTTTGGGTTTTTGTTTGTTTGTTTACATAGATGGTTGATTTCTAATTGGAGAATGGAGGATTTTGAAGTGGTTCAAGGCACATAAGACAGCTTCACTTCATAATTGGTGCTATGGTTTGGATAACTGTCCCCAAGAGTCCCATGTGCTAAACTTGGTCAACAGCCTGGAGCACTGTTGGGAGATGGTAGAACCTTTAAGAGGCGGGGACTAGGGAGAGAAATTTAGGATACTAGGGGCACACCCTTGAAGAGGATGTTGGGACTTAAGCCTCTTCCTCTCTTTTGCTTCCCAACTGCATGAAATTAATAACTTCCTCCATCATGGACTCCTAACATGATGTTCAGTCTCACCATAGGCACAAAAACAAGAGGCCAACTATCCATGGGCTGAAATACCCAAAAACATGAGTCAAAATAAACCTTTCCTCCTTATAACTTGATTATCTCAGGTGTTTTGTTACAGTAGCAAAGTTGAACAGCTGCTGTGCATGATATTCATTTTTATCTCTCTAATTCATTTATTCTTTCTTTGCCCAAATGCATTATGTTCTGTCATCCTAAGATGTTTTAAAATAGACTTGACTGATTTTATGGAAAAAGGACAGTTATAAAGACTCAACCACTTTACACCACGACCCTACTATTTCTTGTATGATCCTACAAGAGAAGAGACAACAAGATCAGGCAGAACAACATGTTCTCAGAAAAGGAGTCTTCACAAAGTGGGCCCAACACATTCGTTACTACTTTAGAGTTCAAAGATCCTGTCTGTTCTCTTCTCAGAAATTTTCAACATTTACAGTGCTTTAAGGCAAAAGTCCAGGGAGAAACTGAGGACATATCCACGCCTGGAATGCTTCAAAACTATGGCAGAAAAAGCCATACAGGGTCGAATACCTGTAATCACAGCAAGTTTGGAGGCTGAGGTAGGAGGATCACATGTTGATGGAGGCCAGCCTGGGCAAGTTAGACAGACGTTATCTCTAAATCAAATGAGAAGGACTGAGGTGTAGCTGGTGGAAGAGTGAGGCCCTGGGTTCCATCCTCAGCACCACACCACACAGTAAAAAGAGAAGCAGGAAGGGATATAACATTACCTTGGTGAGATCCAACTGGAAAGGCAGGGGGAGCCACAGGGTTACTTGCTGGGAACTCGCATTTCTAAAAGTCAGAGGGGCCCTTCTGGGATGGGGACGTCTGACCTGGCTCTGCAGTGTCTGTCATCAGGAGCACCTCTGGGGCACAGAACCCTGTGACTAAACCACTGCCTCTGTCCTGAGGGCTGAGCACTTAACATTCCCTCAGAAGAGCTCCAGACTAATGCTAAATCTTCCCAGGGCTGCAATGCTTTAATCACGGTTTCTCAGATTTATGTTTAAAGCAATTAAGAAAATCTGTGAAGTAAGGACACAAATTACCAGATGAACAGTTGACATTTAGTGCCCATTATTAGTGATTAGGGAGCACTCACAGCAGTGGGATTGGTGGACTCGTAGAAAGCAATCTCGAGTTATTCGGAACTGGAATTCTGGAGCAATTAGAGATCTAAATAGAAAAGAGATTTTCTCCATTAAGACAGCTCCGACTTGGCCATTATTCAATTATGGATGAGCTGGAGTTGGAGAGGAAGGAAACCTTTCTCATAAAGAAATGGGAAGGAGGTGAAAAGTAGCACCAGTGACCAGAACCCGGACCTCTCTTTGTATCACCTAATCTAAACCCTGGAAAAAAGTGACTGAGTTTCTTGTGTGAGCTCAACCACCTCTTCATTATCTACCAGCATCCTGCATTTTAGCTGTAGATTGGCAATTACTAAGCAAAACAAAATAAGCACCCAGTGAGCTGGAAAATAAATGAAGGGCTTAAAATACTTGTATCAATCATTGTAAAAGTCTGAATCCATTATTTGATCAAATGGTTATCATTGCTATTTTTGTCTCCAAGTGGGCTGTGGCCCTGAACATCACCTGAGGTATTCGCCATACCTGTCAGAAGCAGACCCCATCAGGGTGAGTGACAAAGAACCCCCCAAAAGTTCACCTCAGGGGACCCCACCTCCTCAGCATGAAATTCTTCTCACAGGAGTGGACACTGAACCCCAGCAGAAGTGAGAATTCTAAAGGCATCATCCCACAGGCCCCAAGGCAGCATGGGAGAGCTGTGAACCAGGGTTTGGAAATGTCACAGATGGTGACTAGAGGAGATTGGGGGTATAAAAAAAAGGTGAATTTCCTTGGAAAACAACGGCAGAAAAGCTTGGGGGAAGACAGTCGACAGCTTACTTTCTGTGATGCCCCACGGACACTTTGTTTAATAGACAAATCCGGGAATCCCCTGCCAGGGATGCGTCAACCAAACACCCAGCTCCCTGGATGGCTTGTGGTGAGGACCGAGCCCTCTCATGCTCCTTTTCTTGGTTTATCCCAGGGGATGGGGAATTCTTGCTGACCTCCTGCTTATGAAGAATAGTTTTCTCCCAATTACATGCTAGTAGGTTTAAAAGCTAGGGAGGCAATAAGAAAAGTCATGGCATCTCAAAATAAATAGCCAAAGGATTTGTTAAAAAATAAATAAAGATTTCAGTGTAATCAGAACCCTGAAAAAGCCTTCTAAACCCTCCCTGCTGTTCAGATCACTGGGTGCTTCCCTGAAATAACTTCAGAAAATTAAGGAGGGAGAAGCCCAACTCTTTTGGAAAAATGCCTCTTTGCCATAAGCTTTCATGTCTGTGGGGTGATCCAATCAATATTTCAATAATACTAGGAAAAACAGAGCCAGCAGCTATGCATGTGGGCACAGGATCCAAGGAATAATGGCCTTCTGGCTCTCCTGCCTCTGTCCTTGTTTACATAGCAAATGAGACTGGTGTCACCCGCCCTTGGAAAGCTGCCCTTTCAGATCTGACATTGAGTTCATCTGGTACAAATAGAAAACCTTGAGGAAATGTGAGTCTGTCTTCTGCAGAGGTCACCGACTGTTATGTACACAGACAGCCCCTTTCCTGCCCTTGCTGGGTCCACACGCCCAGCCAGCTGCTCCCTGGCCCTCCCTGAAGCTGGATCTGCAGTCATCTCTCACCCCTGGGGTCCCTGGGTGATGGTCCCAGGACGCTCCCGTGCTCCCCAGGGCCATTCTCCTCTGGCTCGGGAGAGGTCCTGTGCTGCGTGGACTGTCACTCTCCGTGGAGGCCTGAGTTAACCTGCCCCTGTTCACCACTGTCAGTCCAAGACTCATGAGGAGGAGCCTCTGGCCAGTCACAGTGGTGCACGCCTATAATCCCAGTGGATTGGGAGGCTGAGACAGGAGGATCACAAGTTCAAAGCCAGCCTCAGAAAAACGAGGCACAAAGCAACTCGGTGAGACCCCGTCTCTAAGTAAAAAATACAAAATAGGACTGGGGATGTGACTCAGTGGTGGAGTGCCCCTGGGTTCAATCCCCAGGACCCTCCCCCAAAAGAAAACAAAACGGAGCCTCCACACCAGAATTGCAGACCACTGCCTCACTGTGGAGATCAACCTGGTATCCAGAATGTCCCTGTGCACACATAGTGTCCTGGTGTGGGTCTTACTGTTTGAAAAATTGAGAATGACCCCAAACATCTACATGAAGGAGCAACTAGCAATTAGTCAATTGAGGTTTTCTTTCTGAAATATTGGACGGTCACAGCCCTAAAAGTGCCCAAGGAAGAGTTTGCCCATGATAATGGAAAATGGAAGGGAAAGAAGAAGGTTAAGTGACTGTCATTCATCATTAGGCTACTGCTGCACAGTCTTTGTCTAGTTGTAGAAATATGCCCCTTCCAGGTGTGTTCCTCTTCCATGTCTGAGTCCTTAGAGTGTGACTCTTGAGATCAGGCAAAGGTGCATGTGCCAGGAAGAAGAGAAGAAGCTACCCTCTGTTTGCTCAGCTAACTGGCTAAGTGTACCCTGAATGAGAGCTGGGGACCTTAAAGTCAGTCACTTCAGTTTATTTGGAGCAAAGTAACATCTAAAGTCACATTAAGGGCTGGGTGTAGCTCAGTGGTAGAGCATGTGCTTAGCATGTGCAAGGCCCTGGGTTCGATCCCTAGCACCCCCTCCAAACAAAGTCCCCAGAGCATGAACACATCTGCAGCAGCCATGGAAAAAACACGATTGGAAGTTGTCATGCAATCTTTGCCAACAGGATCCAGTGCAAAGATGGCATGCCCCGATGACCACGGACCAGCTCCGGAGGCACCCTCCTGAGCTGTGTGATCTGTTGCAGGTCCCCGAATGTCTGTGGGCTTCAGTGTCCTTGTTTGTTCACAATGAATGTGAGCCTCTTGGTTGCGGGTAAGAGTACGTGTGATAATGAATTTGAGGGCACTTAGCAGGTGCCAGGCAAGTGTTCTCATTTTAAACTTTATTGCTTTTAGAGGTTTGGGAATTAGGTGTTGAGACATTTCAGAGTTCTTCACCCCATGTGCAGAGTTCAGCAGCCTGACTCAAGATGCTGAGTCACAAATGCCAGCCACGCCCAGCCTTGGGACGGCTCTCAGGCTGTGGCTGTGAGATCTGCCCTTTCTGCTGCTGCCCTTGGTACTTGGCTGCCTGGATCCTCTCCCTTCCATTTCCCCATGTCCCTCCCCCAATTCCCAGCCCCTAGCACAGAGCCCTACTTCAGGTGTCACGTAGACAAGATAGATTTTTGTGTTCGACCTAAACTTTTATCATGAAGCATAATTAAGCTTCCTTTTGAGGAATCTTGGCAATTTCCACCACAGAACTGACAAACAAATACACATTTGAAGTCAGCATTTTTGGAAACTGAGGTCTGCCTGGGTGTTGTTCCTCCATGTGCAGATCTGGTTTGATTGTTTTATCAGTGAGATAAGGAAGGGTCACAGCCACAGGCAGTACCCTGGCCAGTGTGTGCACATTGTGTGAATCAAACAGCAGAGTCATGAAATGATCCCACTCACAGTTCTGTCGCCAACCTTAGTCAAAGAGGAGTAGATGGGAACTTCCTTGACCTGTTAGAAATTAACTGGAAAAAAAGGTGAAATGCTGGACATGTTGCCCCAAGTTCAGAACGAGGATATCTGCTTACACCACGTCCATTCAATGTTGTTCTAGAGGTCTTAGTACAAAGTCCAGAAAAGTAAGCCCAAGTTATAAAGACTAGAAAAGAAGAACTAAAGCTGTCTTTATCTGCATATCATGATTTGTGCATATAGAAAATTTTAAAAGATTCACATGTTGGGACTTTTTGAGGTGCTGAAAAATGCTAAGTTTTGAACTGGATGATGTTTATCCAGGTGTTTATCCAGGTAAAGTCACTGATATTTAGATTTAATGTGAATTTTGTTTTATATAAACTGCACCAATGCTTTTCAAACAAGTTTGCAAATTTGACACTCCTCTTGGACATGCAGAGCTTAATTCTCCTCTGCTTGAATGTGGACTAAGTGATGCACAGCAGGTCGACAGAGGTGGCAGAAGCCATGCTGGGTGGTTTCTGAAACTAGGTCATGAAGTGGATATAACTTCCACCTGACGCTCTCTCTGTCTCTCTGTCTCTGTCTTTGTCTCTCTGTCTGTCTGTCTGTCTGTCTCTCTCAGAATGCTCACTCATGAAGACACTCCAGCAGCCTGGTGGAGGTGCGTGTGGCCAGGGACTGAAGCCTCATACTGACTTCCAGCTCCACCTCACCAGCCGAGGGCACTGGCCAATCTTCAGGTCGATTCCCCAGCTCCACAAGCCCTCAGACCCTTGCACTCCTGCTGACATTGTGACTGACACTTCATGAGAAGCCCTGAGCCGCAACCTCACCTAAGGGGCCCTATGAACAACTGTGAGAGATGATAAATGCTTATTGTTTTCTAAGCCAGACAGTTTTGGGGTAATTTGCTACACGCAGTAGATGATACTCTGTTCAGTTAGTTATTTTTAACAAAGATACTTCATGACTGAGAACGGTTGAGGTGTTTGAGCTTCTTTTCATTTTATAATCTAATCTGTAAAACCAGTTTTGCGTGCCATGCACAAGTCTTTATTGAAATGAAAACATACCTAGGCCTGAAAATATAAAGTCACAAGTAATATTATATTATTAATTTTCTAGTTCCCTTTTTCCAGGTTGGGCCCTGTATTAGTTGGCTTTTTCAATACTGTGACTAAAACACTGGACAAGAACAATTTCAGAGAAGGAAAAGTTTATTTGGTGGAGGGAAGCAGCTCACATGATGATCAGCAAGCAGAGAGGGACTCCACCTGCCAGACACAAAATATGTCCCCCAGAGCCATGTCCCCAGTGACCCGCCTCCCCCAGCCACGCCCCACCTGCCCGCAGTTTCCACTCAGTTAATCCCCATGGGGCATCAGTTCCAGGATTGGGCTAAGGCTCTCCTAACCCAATTATTTCTTCTCTGAACCTTCTTGCACAGTCTCACACATGAGCTTTTGGGGGGAACACCATAACAGGCCCCAAATGGATCCAAAGCCTCCTTATTTTTAGAACAGGTTTTCTGTAGCCACAGAGGGTGACTTTGGAACAAATACTGAGTGAGAATAACACAGCTGAGGAAATTTCCCACCGTGACAATCCACGCATGGCAACAGGGGCCTTTGCCAACCTGCCTGTGTCTGAAAGAACAGGGAGGGAAGGCTGCCTGTCTTGATGGACATTCTTTGGCCTCTTGCTAGTTGTATTTTGGTCTCATTATATTACTTTCATCTTTCTAAACTAGATGCTGAGTCCTCTTCTGGTCTATGCTTTTGAACTGCCCAGAAATCAGGTTTGTAGTCACTGAATGATGACAGGACATGGTTGGGACAGCATCCCCAGAGCTGCCACCAGGGCTCAAAGGGCACCTTCGGCTCCTGCTGTTCTTTGTGCAAGACAGAGACTCATACATACACTGAATGATCATCACAAAGCACAGTGGTCTTCCTCCTTGCTTAGTTCTCAGCACTCTAAGGCAAAATTTAATTCTCAAACAAAGGCCAGAATTCACAGCCAGATTAAGAAAGTTGCCTGGTACCTTCCAACTCAGTGAGTGTCACTTCTCTGTGCTCCTTTCACACCCTTTTCCTGGGTTCTATGATCTCAGCCTAAGTTTAAGTGAATACTTTAAAATGCATGATCATGAAAAATTCTAACAGCAGAAATGGTTTAAACTAGAGGGCTGGGACTAAGGAACACCCAACGACCGACTATTGCTCCTGAGAATTACCCTCAAAAAATATCACCACCTCTCTCCAGCCTGTGCGTTGTGTGTGTGTGTGTGTGTGTGTGTGTGTGTGTGTGTATGTTAAGGGCATTGATCTTACCTAAAAAGTCAGGAAAAGTTCAAGGACAGAGGAAATGCATGAATGGGCAGCATTGCCCTGTGCCTCTGGGAGGACTGTGGTCACTGACCACAGTGATCCTGATGCCGTCACACCTGTGTCCTAGGTGAAGTCGCCACGCAAAAGACACACACAGGGAAACATGAGCAGGAACAGCCTGAGAAACACAGAAACCAGTGGAAATGATCTGTAAGCTGACAAAGCTAAGGTTTGACAACAAAGCCCTTAACTGAAGGAGATACACGCCCAGAGTGCTTATGTCAGGAGAGAGAAGTGTGTGCGTAAGGATCGGAGTGGAAATCAGTGTGGAATAATAATTGTGATGAGGATGATGTTAGAAATTTATGAAAAGAACATGATTATCACATACTCTGTTCCCCTCTGGACATTGGAAGTCCTTCCAGAATCCGTAGAAGGTGAGACTCCTGAGGTCAGATGACAGAGCCTGGGAAGATTTCCTTTGTTTTAAACAAAGGGACATTGGAAAATCTCCATGGAGGTCAATTACAAAGCTTCTGTGTGTTGCTGTTAGTATGAAGCTGAGCTGCCTGTTCTGCCCCAGTGGAAGCTGTGATCGTGGACATGGAAACAGATGAGCCAGGCCAAGGCCGAGGAGGTGAGGGTCACGGAAGGGAAAAAGTGGTGGAGGTGATGAAAAGCAGATTTGTAGATCAGAAGCGGGGAAACCCAATGGGACATGGGAAATGTGGGGTGCAGGAGGTTTTGGTCACTGGAACCTTTGGCTCAGTGGGACCAAGGCTGGGTGCGGTGCTGGTGGCAAGGGACAGCTGTGAGGAGGTTTCAGGCGGTGACCTCACTGCGGGCGCCTGCCTTTCTGTCAACACCTCCTGGGCCAAGAGCCTGTGGAGTTATCTCAGCACGCACTGATCCTGTGGAGGGGGCCTTCTGTATTCTGATCCTCCCTTTGATCCAAGAGATTAGTGTGTTGTTCTTCACCACTTTCTCCCCAGGAGGGCAGGGCAGCAGGATCTGGAGGAATCCCCTGGGGGTAACTTGGAAGCAGAAAGCATCCATCCTAGCTTTCCCCCAAGATTAAGTGAAACTCTGCAGAAAACCAGGACAAGCTGCTGCTCCAGCTTCAGTTTGGGGCCTGCAGAGAACATT
This sequence comes from Sciurus carolinensis, assembly GCF_902686445.1. NCBI lineage: Eukaryota > Metazoa > Chordata > Mammalia > Rodentia > Sciuridae > Sciurus > Sciurus carolinensis. Next base: position 1,304,523 of record NW_025920124.1, on the reverse strand, counting down.
CCAGACACGGGACCAGGCCAACCTCGGATGTGGCTTGTGGGGCTGGGGCTTGGGTTCTGCATGTTACCGGACAGTCCTTGCCATCCTCAGGTGCCACTTCCCAGACTTGTGAGCAGCTGGACAGTCAACACACACTGAAAAACCATGGCAGGTACAACCCAGTACCAAGTGTCCCAGGGCCTAACAAACACAGGTCACATTTCTTGTACTGCTCATGGCTTTGCCTGTGGCACAAACTGACAAAGTGACAAGAAGATCTTTTTTGGTACCTCTCCAGCTGCCTTGGTAGACGTCACCTCTGAAAATGCAGTGGTGACTGTTACGTGGAGAAAGTGGAGCTGAGCTGTTCATGCCAAAATCAGATGTCACATCTGACCCAGGCCCTGCCAAGGGTTTTTGATGCCTGCACATTTCCCCTCATCTGTAACACCCAGGATGCTGTCGTTGCTGCTTCTGCTGTCAACCTCTGATGTCATGGGCAGTGCCCCAAGCAGGAAGGGTCATGTGAACGTGGGCCGTTCTTGCAGCAACAGGGTGCGTCACAGTCCTTGGGCCCACTAAATCTCAAATCAACCTTGTCTGGCCCCACAGGTGGGTTTTCTGGAATCAGGCCTGACTGGGTTTTCCATGAGCTCGGTGGTGGTAGACACATCTCAGTTTCCAGGGAAAGCCATCTCCACACCCCATAATCGACCCCAGGTGGGGGAGGTGGCTTCTCTGCAGATTCTGCAGGGCAGGATCCTGTTGAGTGTCTACTGCCAAGGAAGCTCTGCATTCGTTTCCAGAAATTACAGACCACTCAAGAAGTCTGATTCTGGGTTCAATAGATTCAAAACTTTGATGACTAGAATCAAAGGGAAACCTACTATTTAAAAGCCAACAGGGGGTTTCCTCTGAAGTTCAGACTAATAGTTGTGGAGAAACTGCTCTTTTGCTTGAGACAAGAAAGAAAAGGACACCTCACTGCTGGTTTTGGTATTTGTTCCAAATACCAAAAGGTGAAGCCATGATCAGGCACTGTCCCGTGTTCAGGAAATGCAGAAGCACGTGGTTTTCTATCGTATGTAAAGGTGGTCTTCGCCAGGGGCAGGTCTGCCTTTTTTCATTTGCATCCTTACTCACTTACTGAACTAAGGCCCACCACGTACTGGGTGGTGACGGGAGGGTGACAGACACCATCGATAGTCACATAATTCCTGATGAGGGGCTGAAGTCAGGGCGAGTGGGACAGGCCACCAGCCATAGTCTGGGAAGGTCTCTGAAGAAGCCACTTTTGAGCTGAGATCCAAAGGACCAGTCAGAGTTCATCAATTAAAGGGAGCAGAGTCCACTTCCACAGAGTCGAGGGCAGAGGACAGGCCTCACAGCACCTGGGTACTGATCTTGTTCCTGAGACTAGTGGGGTGACTGGAAGGCTTTCATCAGGGTGGTGATGTAATTTATGTTTAATATTATCCCCCTGGAGTGGGGCGGAGAGCAGACGGAGGGAAGGGGCCATGACTGATCCGTTGGGAAGGCATCCGAGTTCATCGGGAAAGGGATGGTCACCACTAGGGCTAGGATGTTGAGGCTGAGGGTGGAGCTGAGAAAGGTCAGAGGGCAAGTGGCTGAGCTTGCTGATGGGTCGCTGATGGCTGATGGGTGGGCGAGAGAAGGAACGGTCAGGAACTAGCTCCCAGTATCTGGACAGATGGGGTGGCCCGAGTCAGGCTGGCAACACAGAGAAGGGTCGGAGTCAGGGACAATTCTCATGATGGACAGGTCGACCCTGAGCCGTTGAGATTTGCAGTTGCCTGGGAGCAGGATCTGGAGCACTGGCGCGTTGACTCAGGTTCAACAAGTCCACACTGAGCATTGGTAGGGACTTTGGCAATAGGCCCTGATACACAGCATGGCATTGTTTTCTCCTTTGTGTGTTTGTGTGTTTTTCATTAGTGCATCATAATCCCATGTCATAGTGGGACTTTTTACATACCCGTGTGTGCACGTTACTTGGTCAATTTAATTCCCTGGACCCCTCCACCCCTCCTTCCCAGGTCACCTTTCTCTTTACTGCTCTCCCTTCTGTTTTCGTGGAACTCCCTGCACCCCCTGCATGCACACGCAGGACCCCCCCACCCTTTTTTTCCTCTCTAGCTTTCCTGGGTGAGAGAAAACACGTGACTCTGGACTTTCTAAGTCTGGCTTCTTTTGCTTAACATAGTGTCCTCCAGTTCCATCGATTTCATAGCAAATGACAGTTTCATTCTTCCTTGTGGCTGAATAAAACACCATTGTGTAAACATGCCACATTTCTTTATCCATCCGACTGTCGACAGGCACCAACTTGTTCCATGATTTGACTCTTGTGGATCAGTTGCTCTAAACACAGGTATGCATGTGTCACTGTCACAGACTGTTTCTGAGGTGTGACTGTGGCTTGGCCTGTGAGGACTCAGGACCCCTCCCTAGAGAAAATAGGGAGCGCTCTCCAGTCTTCCTGCATGGCAGGCAGGTCCCTCCACTGGCAACTGACATGCAGTTCCTTCTTATGGATGGCTGCTCCCAAGGAAGCCAAGCTGGCTTTGTGACAGAATCCTGGCTGAGCTGCCCATGGCATTGGTGGCAGATGACATGGGGTTGAGTGCACATGGTTGGTGAGCCATCTGTGTGTCCAACCCTGGTGGGAGGGCCTCAGACAGCTTCTGAAAGGACACCCTACAAGGTAGACACCGGGTGCCAAATGGTGGAAGCTGATGATATGGATGGTCACAGGCTGGAGCGTCTGGGACAGCTGCCTTTCATTGAATGATCTTGGAAAAAAACAGAACCAGGAGATCTGCCCGAGGCAGAAGTGGCACTGTGTCTGCCAGCTCCTCCCTCTGTCTCCCTCTGTCATTCCCAAGACCATCCCAGCCTTTCGCAGAATGAAGCCCATTTCTCATACACGCTCCCCTGATGAAAGACGTGTAAAGGCTCCCACTGGACAATCAGATGTCAAGGAGATGACACGCAGGCCACACCGCCAGGCCACAGAGCATGTGATGAATGCCTGCGATTAGTCACACGTGCCTCAAGTAAACATGCTGGATCGAATGGCAGGCAGCCTTTTAATTGTGCCCCCGGGCAGAGTCTGCAGTGTAGAGTGTTTGGGCCAAATTCTGGGGCACGTTTAGAATTCCCTGCAAGTGGCTGGTCCTCTTCAGTTTAAAAGTGGGTAAACATATGAGAAAAAGCACATGCAGTGAGGCCTCACCCTCAGATCTGAAGGTAATCATGTGTTGAGGAAAACTCAATCTACAAAAGTCGAACAAGATGACCTTGACGGGTCCCCAAGAAGACGCAGTGGCATACCAGTGAGGCTGCACAAACATGGTGGGCTGTCTGACAACAGGAGACTGGTGGGACCCTGGAGCATGGTGAGGAGGACCCAGGCCTTGCAGCCCACCCCACATGCAACAGCACCAGGGGCTTCCACATTCAGCTCTGTAGGGAGCTGGTCAAACGATTGGTTGTCACCTAATCAAAATAGTCCTTGCTCTGAATTGCTGCATGTCATTCAGATTTACATAAACTCTTCACTAGGTTAGTGCCAATCTGTTCAGGAGAGTCTAAACCACATGGGTCATTCCCACGAGTGCCCAGATGGTGGGGCTGCTGGGTGCTTTACTCTTGCCATTAACGGTAGTTTAGTTAAAAAGGACCATTTTGAATGTGAGTTCTTGGTCTCCCTGGAGTCCCATTGTGTAATTATTCTCTTGCGATGGCTCTCAGACAAAAGCTCAGTCTTTGAAAGGTCCAAATCCTTTCTACTCTTCTCTTACCGGGTGTCCCTGAGATAGAGGTCTGCTGTATAATTAAGAGTCTGAGTGGCCATTGTCCCTGGTTCCAGGGCTTTGAAGCTCTGGAAGACTCTGAGCCACAGGAGTGTCTTTGTTATTCAGGAGCCCCTTGGATCATGCCCAGTTTACCCTAACAAGATGACTGGGGATGGAGCTGGTAACTGGAAAGATCAGCTATTTGACTAGAGGGTGGGTCCTCCAGCCAGCCCGGCCTCCAGCAGGGAGAAATGGCATGGCCAATGGTTCAACCAGCCATGTGTACATGATGGAAGCCAATGCACATCCAGACTCTGAAGCTTGGTGTGACCCTTCATTAGTGGAATGTTGATGGATGGAAGCTGATGTTCCCCGAGGCTCCAGGGAGCAGTAGGTAGCTCTGTGTTCAGGACCCTCCGCACCCCGCCTGTGCTTCATCTGAGCCCATTATAATAGGACTTTTTTCATCAGTGTATTGCTCTCTCGAGTTCTGTGAGTTGTTCTAGTGAATCATCAAAGTGTGGGGAGTCACGGGAACCTCCTGGACTGAGACCCAGTTAGTGGAAAGTGCGGGTGGCCTAGAGAGCCCCAATGTATGACTGGCATCTGATCCACTGCTGTGCAGGACCCTGCCTTTAGCCTATGGCATCTGATGGTTACTCTGGGTGGTTAACATAAAACATGGACTGTCTGCAGTAGACAAAGGCTGTGCTCATGGCGGGGAAGGAGACGTCCCGGCGTGCCCTGGTCCCATGGATTGCTGTGGGGCCACGTGCCCCAGGCAAGGTCAGTTTCTCTGAGCTTCATGCCATCATGTCTTTTGTTGTGAGAGGCAAACACATCTTAGGAAGGATTTGTGGATGTGTAAATTGGCATTTTGCTTATTGCTAGGTCACAGAAACAGCTGGTTACTTAAGCGGATAAAAGGCACAGTTTCTCAGGGGGTCTGGAAGCCGTGTTTTCCAACTTTGGTGTCCGTGTGTCCCTGTATGGACTGTTATCCATGACGGTGCTGAGCAACTGGTGCCAACACTTTTCTCTGAAGAACTTAAACCCAGGATTCATCCTTGAAGGGGCAAATGGAAGGACTCAGATCGTAGAAGCTAGCTCTGCTGTCTCAAGAGACAAACTCCCTGCCATGTGTCACTCACAGGCAGAGCAGGAGATGCGCCCCTCCACTACTCAACTCAGCCTGCCTGTTAACACACTCAAGAGGCCTTCTGCTCCACCCCTGGAACACCTGTTCTCCTTGGAAGCTCCTGGAAACAGAATCTTTTCCATTGCACGGCACTAGTAAGGGTTCTCCATCCCCGTCTTTATGATTTTCAGAACACTCTGGCCTCAAGTCTTCTCTGTTATATGTGACAAAACATACCCTTCACTCCAAGACCTGAATCTTCCTTCTCCCAAATGATGTACCCAGAAGAACAGGGCTCCAGTTTTAAAGTAGATCATGCACATTTTTTTTTCATGTGATCCTTCCAAAGTAGAATTTTTCACCCCATATTGAAGACAAACAGGTTTGTCAGTTTTCTGCCACTATAACAGAAGACCCAAGGAAAGTAACTTATAAAGAGAAAAGGTTTATTTTGGCTCACAGTTCTCAATAGGTTGGTCCCATTGCTTTGGGCCTCTGGTGAGGCAGCACTTCATGATGTTAACTTATGGCAGAGTAAAACCAATTGTATCTCAAACCAGGGGACAAAGAGAGGAAGAGGAAGAGGTTAGGGAACCTGGAACCTAAAGACCCTGGAACCTAAAGACCTCCCACTAGGCCCCACCTCTCAAGGTCTCCACCAGCTCCCAATGGCATCGTTTTGGAAACCAAGCATTTGACACATGGGCCTTGGGAGACACTCACGATCTAGACCATAGTAGCAAGGAAACTGATGCTTACAGAGGCTAGATCATGTGCCCAGTGAGTGACAGCCCTGAGATTAGCTCCCAGATCCTATGGACTCCAAAGCCCAAGCACTTAATCTCCTGGCTCTGCAAATAACAACTGGTTATTTGTATTTGAGACTCGGTGACAGGCCCAGCAAGCAGCACTTGGAAGCCAGATTGGTAGATGTCTGTGCCTTTGCTAATCACTCTTCCAACCGCTGCTCCACACCAGGTAGGCACAAGGTGGCTATTGACTGTGATCACTGAAAGTTTAACTTTAAAACACCGTGAAGTTACTCTCATGGAAATTCTTGGAAGAGAAACATGACCAAGATGTACTGGGCTCAAAAATGAACCCATGAACCCTTGTTAATCTCTTTTTTGTATTTTTAACTGAGTTTTTGCATCCAAACTGGATCACTTGGCGTGGTCCTTGCACTCATCAGACTTGGCAGGGAAAGAGCGAGTGCAGATTCAAAGTGACCCCTCTACGAAGTCCACATGTCTGCTCAGCATCATCCTTGGACGGCCCAGTGAAGTCGGTCAGGTCCCTGCCCTGTGCTGCGTTTGGGGTGCTTGGCTGTACTGCCCATGGCTGAGCAGACGGTTAACGGGGATATGGGTGATGTGGGACTCATGACGTCTCATCTTCGTGTCGAATGCAGGATGACAGAAGGATGGATAGAATGGCAGAGGAGGCCAGCCCAGGGAGGCTGGAGGAAAGTGCTGCTGTCAGAATAGCCCTGGACTCTGGTTTGTTGGCTTCTCCCCGTGAGCATTTCCAACCCAGCCCCGCAGCCACCTCGCTCAGTCTTGATGCTCCTCCCATGGAAGAGTCCTTGCATTCTAGTTCAAGTTCAAGAGGAGGCCTGATAGGATGAGGAAGGGCACTCTGCCCTCCTGGCTTGGACACTTTCGGGTGGGGGCCAGTGGGAAGGTTGAGCTTCCTCCTGACCTTGAGGGTATGGCGGTCCTCAGGGTCTGCAGCAAGACTCCCTGGAGTCCTGGCTCTGTTCTCAGCTCTGCTTATGACCCAGTCCTAAAAGTCAGTCTCAGTGTTAACCTAAGCTGGGGCCGAGGATCTGCTGGGGAAGGGAGGGAGAGAGGCTGGCTCTGCCCTGTGTCCCTCTGCACCTTTGAATTGCACCTCGCTGTGGTGTAAGCTACTATTTGAATATTTAAAATATTGAAATAAAGGGTCAACTGCCCGGAGTTTGCTTTGTGCTCCGGAGGGACAATTTGGACACTTGGTCAGGTAATCAGGCCAGAGTGAGGGAGCCTGCCCCTCCCCATGCTGTGGAGCGGGCCCAACCTCTGCTTCCGCAGTATCATGGACTCGAGGTTGACACATTCATGTGCCATCTGTCGTGTTATTTGTTTCATGTCATGAAGATATGTTCACTTTTAAAAGTTCAATTTAACACACTTCAAAAATACCTTTTCTAGCTCAGTGGACTTTTACCCATGTTTTGTTACACAGCTACTAGATGTCTGAACAAACCTTTTACCACTGTTGCTCTGACTGCCACAGATAGGAAATACTGGTGATGAAAAAAAAAGACTGAGAAAACTCCTCACCAATTAGGACCAAGCACAGGGAGCCCTCCCGGACTCATTCTTAGGAAGGGCCTGGCTAGTAAAGATGCAGCCCTGAGGGTGACACCCGGGGCCATCAAGGAAGTATGGGAAGAGATGAGAATTTTCACACAAACAGGAACCCTACCACATTTTGGTACCAGCCCCAAATAAATGACATATAGAATATGGACCCCTGGCAGGAGCTCACAGGAAGGGGCACCTGTCAGAGACGGGGTTCACACCACAGGATCGTCTCTGTGGGCAGTAATCTAGGGTAGCCTCCCCAGTGGCCCACCTGGGTTCCCTTCCACCAGCCCAAGTCAGCATGTGGGATCGCAGGGCCGCACCTCCATCCACCGATCCTACACCCAGAGCCCTTTTCCTTAAAAACACTGCTGCAATGTCAGCATTCTGAGACTGAATTCCCGAGGGCATTAAAAGAGTAAAGGAGAAACAAACTTATCCCAAAGCACAGCTCTGAGTAAGCCTCTGGTGAGAAGAGCAGTGTGGGCAGGAAGGGCCACCCCGCATTTGGGCAGATGTGCCCCGAGCGCAGTCCACGTGGCAAGAACGTCCCCGGGGAGGCTGGTGGTCCGGGCGACCGTGAAGAAGCAAGTTCAGGGGTTGATGCTGAGGGGGTAACAACTCTGTGTTTTGGGTTTCTCAGGTCCTGTGCACCGCCATCTCCCCACCATCCTGAAGGTAGTTACTTTAGACATGAGGGAATGAGGCTCAGAGAGGGTAAGGGCCTCGCCTGGCATCCTGCCTGCCACTGACCCCCACATGCTCCTTATGCTCAGCACACTCAGACTGTGCAGGGCCTTTGAGCTGACTTTGCCACTAGCATGGAAAAGATTCTGAGGAACTCAGCGGAAAATCCAGAAAATGTGTTGCTTGCATTTCTGCATTCCAGCGTTTCTCATTTCTTTGTCCATCAACCCCCTTGCTTTCTTAAGATGGGGTTATTACTCAACTAGAGAGCCGCGAGGCAGGGTGCGGGGTTCTCTTCCCTGCTCAGGCCTGGGAGCAGCTTTCTTCCCAGCCCCCTGCTGTCTCTGAGCCTTGAGCGCCCCGCCCAGGTTCTGTCAAGCTGTGGTCAGGGGACAGTGGGGCTTGGACAGGATCCCTCGGTGCAGGCAGGGCTCTGTGTGCTGGGGCTGCACCTGGAAAAGCACCCCCACCTCACTCTCCAGGACAATTTAAATTGCAAGAGAAAAAGAAGTGGTATTTTTGTTGTTGTTGTTATTTGTCACAATTGGGTTGAAGGAGATGAAGTTGGTTCCACATCTGTCTGGGCCCAGGGACTAGAAGTCTGACTCTCTGAGCTTGGCCCTCACAGGCAATGGCTTCCTTCTTGGTACCACTCCCCCACGTGAGGACGGTGGCTCCAGGTTCCATGGGCTCCCACCCTGGAGTTCCAGGCCAAACCCAGGCTCGGGCTCCTCCTGGGCTCAGCGGGTCAGGAACCCACCTCTCAGCCAGCTCTGGCACCAAGAGGATGGCCCTTCTTTGATTAGCCAGGCTGTACCGCATGCCCAGGAGGGGCTGAGCCCCACCTTCACCACATGGAGAGCGAGCAGGGACAGGCATACCCTTCCTGCCCATCCTTCACAGTCTGAAGGAGAGAGGGGACGGACCTGGGCAGATAAAACCTACAGCGCACGCAGTGAGGGTGGGTTGGGGAGCTGGGAGCAGCCTGCTCTGTGGCTCCCCTTCCACAGCCCTTCCACTTCCTAGAGCTGCTGGCCAGACCTACCTAAGCAGGTCATTGAACAAGTGCAAAAAATGGTGTGCAAACATATAACATTGCTTATAGTAGAGAAAAACTAGAAAGTCAGTCCAAAGAGAATTGTTTAACGAGTGATGAAGTATTCTTAAGGGTTTGTACAATCTTTTCACATGACCACATCTGCAGTAACATGATCCTTTGCAAGGAATCCTTGTAAATTCTCCTAAAGTGGAACACGCTCAACTAATCATCTGTAATAGGTCTGAACTCTTATTAAAACTTTAATTTTCATTTAAAAGGGAATTGTATGAAAATGGAATTTATTAAGACAGGAATAATAATTAAATCACTCACATCTAAATACTATGAACCAATAAAAAATGAAGATCTGTATTTGTTTATGTGCACTATCCACAACGTATTACTGAAAGGAGAAACTGGTTCCAAGAATCACCTCATGTTGGAAAGATTGTTGACCTTTCTTCTTGAGTCTGCATGAATAAAGAGGTTTTAAATCATTCCCCAAACATTAGCAGTGTTGATTGCTGAGTTGGAAGCGCTATGGAAAATTTTTATACTCTTACTCCTTTCCTGAATTTTTGCCACAGATGTGTATTTTTGTCATCAGAAAAAGTCAAGTTATTTATTATTTTCAAAGAAAACTCATTATAGTCTTAGCTAATGTAGGACTCTGTCACACAGGTCAGTCCTAAACTGTTCATAGAATCTGTATATTCAAGGACCTTATTGCACCAGCGACCACTAGGGAATTGCCCTGGGCTCCTCCTTCCTGAAGTCCCCTTCCTGTGTTTGCGTGGTCATCTGGGAGGCCTGGCTTGGAGCTTGCCTGCGCTTCAGGAGGGTTTCCATCTCAGGTGTGCTGGGGAGGTGGCCCACTCTTGTAAACACACCTCAGATTTACCTGGCCCCCTTTGGGTTCTGACATCTCGTCTGTATGCCTGGCACAGTGAGTCTTTCCTACCCAGTGTCTCTCCTGTCCCTCCCCATAGACAAGGCTCTCCAGTAGCATGGCCACCAAGGGCCATGTGTCTCCTCCTCTGGGCACATGAGCACCCAAACCAGCCTGAGGGCTTGCACGCTGGTCTGGAAGTTGAGAACCCTTTTCAGTCTTGCCGTTAAATTGCTTTATGAAAAGGAACGCTCTCTGCTCTGATTTCCTGTCACTGACACTGAGCTGTTTTTTAACTGTCCAAAAGACAAAAGGACCTTCCGCTGCAGCTCTTTGTCAAGCATCTGTCATGCCTCCGTTTAAAATTCACGAAAGCTTTTCCGAGCAGTTGAGCTCACCTTTAGGTTGCTATTGGGCCTTGTTTTTGCCATTCTTCGGTCCATGTTTCACATGAAGTTATTATTAAAGGAAAAGTGCTAATTAATTTTGAAATAAGAAGCTGGAAGTTTCAAGGTGTTTATCTTGAGTCACAGCATAAGGCAAAATGGCCCTCACGTGGTCCCCACAGCATAGTACTGAGACCACACTCTCATTTGTACTTTTGCTCAACTTGAAAGAGTGGAGGATCATGGGAAGTGGTATATTTTCCAAAGAAAGCTGTTTGGATGGTCAGAGTTTCAGCAAAGCCAATCCTGGCATCTGTAGTGTCCATTCTCCATGCTGCTGCCAGGTTGGTTAACTAAGTTACTAAGGTGAGTTCTTAGCAAGTCACTCTGCTGCTTACAAACCTCTGAGTGACCCTTGCCCATGCAAGCGAGTCTACACCCCTCACTGCAGCCCTGCAGATCCCTCCCCACTCAACCCAGCCTGCCCGCCCCTTGAGAGCACAGAAGCCATTTCTCACCTGTACATAGGTGACCCTTCTTCCAATGCCTGCCCACCAGGCCTCCCTGAGGCTGCAACCACACAACCCTCACATTCCCTGCAAGGCCTGGCCATGTAGACTCAGAGTCAGTAGCTCATCTTCACTAGATTCCATGGGAGAGCCAAGGCTGAGCACCTTGGCTGAGCACCAGGGTCTCCGGGGCATTTTGAGAAAAATACAATCTCTAACCCCCATCAGACCAACAGCATTAGAACCTTTCAGAGAGGTGCCCGGGAGTCCTATGAATTTAAAACAGTTTTGCAGGGGGTTTGGATTAATAGGCAGGTGTGGGTACTGCAGGCCATGCACTTTCCATGGGCTCAGGCTGGTGATGACCAGGAGGAGGCAGAGACAGGTGGGGAGGCTGAGAGCTCAGGCGCAGCACTGAGGGCTGTCTCTGGGCCAGGCTCTGCTCCAGGGAATTCACACCTGCTCTTGAGAAATAGGTGTCAGCATGCCCATTGCTGCAGATGAGGAATCCAAGACTCAGGGGGTTGGGCACCATGTCCCAGACACATTGGTAAGAAATGGAGCTCTTTGTTTTTTGTACCAGGGATTGAACCCAGGAGTGCTTAAACTCTGAGCCACGTCCCCAGCCCTTTTTTATTTTTTATTTAGAGAAAGGGTCTCACTGAGTTGCTTAGGGCCTCGCTAAGTGGCTAAGACTGGCTTTGAAATTGTGATCCTCCTGCCTCAGCCTCCTGAGCTGCTGGGATTACGGGTGTGTGCCCCACACCCCACAGTAGTGGAGCAGTTGCAGAACCGGCTCTGCTCTCGATGGGCTTGTGTTCTTTTTCTACTTAACCCTTGTTAAGTCGGTATTGGTTAAAATAAATGAACACTATATTTTCAAATTCTGGGTGCCTCACTCCTCTCCATTCAACCAACCCACAAGCCCCCTGTGTTCTAGGGCTCATGTCCTTGCTCTGTCATGGAGACCTAGAAATAGACCCAGACTTCCAAAACTGTGAGCTGAAATACATCTTTCCTCTGTTTAAGCTGATTTATTTTGTCACAGCGATTGCTGACTTACACACATGGTATGATTCTATTTGTACATTTCCATAAAATTCTATGCACATGTGTTTGCATATTTGAAAACTGAGAAAAATTAACAATGCAAATGTAGGCAGTTCATTCCTCTACCTGCCGATGGCTCTTTCCTGTCCTGTGGGTGAGTCCAGATTCTCTAGCCTGGCTCCAGAGGTCCCTGTTCCCCTCTCCACTCTCCTGCAGCTGAGGGCCTGCCTCTTTCTCTGTGTCGCAGAAACACATTTCCCTGTCCTTCATCTCCCTGGGGGCCCCCAGCTCCCTGCCCCTCTGCTCCCCTTTGCTGAGATACCTCCTGTTCCATTTTCCTGGGTGATTCTCACCCATATTTACTTGCGTGTATTTAGGGTGTATGGCATGGTGTTCTGAGGTGCGTATCCATAGTGAAGTGGTTATTATTATGGTCTAGGTCTGGCTTAAGCACCAGTTTCTTGGAGGGCTTTCAATGGCCCCCAGAAGTGTTTGGGTGTCCTGGTGTTTGTTCCTGTGGTTCTCTGTCCTTACTGAAGTTCTGTTTTATTGTTAGCCTCCTTGTCCATACTTTGCTCGGCTATTGTGGTGGGGGTCTAGAGCTTATCTGTTGTATGCAGATGAATAAGAGCCCAGATCAGGGGCTTGGGCATCGAGCATCGTTCCCCAGATCTCACTGTGATGGGGGCAGTGGAATCCTGCTCCGACCCTTCTTGCTCCCTGTGGCTCTCAGCCATGATGAGGTCTCTGGTTTTCCAGAGCAGCAGGTCCTGACCACACATGTCATCCGTGAGGCCTGACGTGTCCTCCCCAGCACTGTGAAGCTGTGCCCCCACCGCCCCTCTGTCTCTCTGGCCCCTGTGTTCCTTGGAGGCCCAGGCCTCCCTGCTGTATGCCCTCTGCTTCTGTCTTGCAGTAAGAGCTCCCGGGCAGAGGAGCGCTCTCCAGTGCCACTATAGATGTCCATGACCTGGGACCCACCAGGAGGCTAATGTGGGATGGCTTCAACTTTCAGAATGTGTCTGGGGCAGCTGATGCTGACACTTGCTGTTCTATGAGAAAACTGGCCAAGGCAGGTGTGTAAGGCCAGGGCAGGCAACGTCAGGGCAAATGCCCAGGGCAGGAACCCACTGTTTACTTAGTACTGCTCTGCTTTCACCCCTCCCTCCCTCCCTCCCTCCCTTTCTTCCTCCCTCCCTTCACCCCTGCCCCACAATGGAGAATGAACTTGCTGTTTAGCCACTGAGTTGCATCCCTATCCCTGGCCCTTTTTTATTTTGAGACAGTCTTGGTAAGTTGCTGATACTGGCCTTGAACTCACAATCCTCCTGCCTCAGCCTCCTGAGCTGCTGGGATCATAGCTGTACACCCCTGCTCCTGGCTTCTGACATGTTATCAATTAAACAGGTTTATGAAAAACCAAACCCAGATTCACAGGAAGAGAAAAAAATAGAGTTCACTGTCAAACCATCCTGTTCAATTTTTAACTTAATAATAGCTTTATTTCTGGAGGCAATTCCATCTCTGTATATGTAAATGGGGGAAAAGATAGCAGAGGGCCTTTTTGTTGTGTTTTGTTTTGTTTTTGACTTTTGCATTCCAGGAGCTATGGGGAAGCCCAGTTTCCATTGAGATCTTTACCTTCTGGAAGTTGAGAGGAAACATTCAGATTTCAGAAGGCAAAGAGGATGGGGAGCTAGTGTATGCTACATGGATCTTTGAAACCAGGGGGCTGCTAATTCCAAGAGCTTTTTATATTAAACAACCAAACTTGTGATCCCATTTGCAGTCACCCCATCTCTGTGCAGAGAGGACTGAGCAGGATAGTAACTCCCATTAGCACTCAGGGTGGGGGGTTTCCCATGTAAATCCCTTCACAGGTGGGTGAGCAAATGGAGCCCCTGCTCAGTAACTCAGCATGACCTGGGTGCTAGCTTTTTCTCCTAGAAAGGCCCTTGGTGTCTCGCTCTCTTTGAAGCTGGTGAGGCAGGAAGTCCTCAGTGCACAGGGTCAGCCGGCTTCTCCTTCTCATCTGGACTGTCCAGCACCCTTAGCCTCTTCTCCAGCCTCTGCTTCCATTCTTCCCAGAGCCTGGGGAGGGGACACAGCACATGAGGTCGTCAGCACACTTGTCTCCAAGCTGCCATCCCTGCAAAGCGTCTTCTTTTTCTTCTCTGAAGTATTTTTAAAAAGAAGCCCAGGGATTTTATAGGAATAAAGGAAAGGAATAGAAAAATGGGTGAAGACTGTGAAGAGGTAGTTTCCCCCACATTTAATCTTTCCCAAATTAGTATTAGACTTCATGCAATTCCTATCAAAGTCCAAGGCAGGCATTTCTGTAGCGACTGACAAGCTGGTTGCCAATTGTGTCTGGAAAGCTGCGTGCATATAGTCCCAGCTTCTGGGAAGCTGAGGCTGGAGGATCACTTGAACCCAGGAATGTGAGGTCAACCTGGGCCTCAATAATATAGCAAGACCCCATCTTAAAAAAAAAAAACAGCAAAAAAATACCCCTATAATAATTTATATTGTCTTTATACTTAATATAAGTTAATACAAATTAATCTTAATAGTTAATTTATATTGTCTCAAAATCACTACCTGATCACTAGTTGATTAATATAAACCTGGGATCATTATAGTGTGACCTTGGCAAAGGAACAGGCAGGCAGGTGTTGGCACAGAAAAGAGTCCAGAAATACACACTAATGTGGCTAATTGATTTGTGGCAAGGAGCAGAGACAACTAAGTGGAAGAAGGATAGTATTTAAAAAAAAATGGGTGCTTCAACATAGTTAAACATCTATGTTAAAAAAAAATGGACTTTGAGTCTGCTGTGGTGGGAATACTTTTCCCACACTCCCCCCAAAGCATGTATTGAAATCCTAACCAGCAAGGTGATGGTGTTAAATTTTCTCAATTATGGACTTGGAAGAAAAAGGAAAGGATCTGAAGGTGCTGGGGTTTAGGTAATAGAACCAGCTTAATACAGAAAAATCCAAATGTATAAAAAAGAACAAAGAAAAATTAGATGCGTGTTAATTTTCCACTCTTGTGAATAACTCTCAAATGAATGCAATGCTTAATACTCTTTCCATCTTCCAGTCTACTTTCCTGAGAGAGATTCCCCAGGTGAAATATTGTAACTTAGAGAAGATAAATATTTTGAAGGCTCTAGGCACCAAATTGGCTCCAGGAAAACTTATTTAAGACTCTGCTCAATTATGGGCCCAGGAAAGAATGGAAATGGAAAGAATTTGGAGTCAGCCTGTTGTTTAGTGGTGCTCGTGGTTGAAGCACGTTAGCAACCAAAGACTGGAGTTGAAGTGTGCACAGAATGAGGGACGCAGGGGAAAGTCACAGGACATCAGCTGTCATCTTCCTCCACGTTAACTTAGAACAGAGGTCAATGACATTTCAATAGGCCTTGCCTGCTTGAAGAGGGGACAGAGGGCCTGGAATTGCTGATCTCAGAGGGGGAAGATGGCCTAGAAAAATGTGTCGAGCTTCTAGAACCTTCTCTTCTGATGTCCACCTATTAGTAATTTTTATGATTATATTTCTTCACTGGGTTGTGAACTAGTCATTCCATGTTGTAATTTGTAATCAGCTTCTCCAATCAGGGAGAATGGCCAGATTTACAAAAGCTCCCTCGTATACATCTCTGAAAGGCCCTGTAACAAAGTCCTCTTCTACCTACATTGACTTTTGTCACCTGGGCTCTTCCACCCCTAACCAACAAGGTTTGCTGCAGCGGTGGCATGGAACTTGATGAACTTCTTAACAATGTGGATTTGTTCATTCACAAAAGGAGATTGGCTCTGACTTGGGGCAGTGGCCATGAGGACTGGGCAGTCGGATGTGGCCTAGGCTGACTGGGGGCTGCGCTACCTGGGCAGCTGCTAGGGCTCTATTGCAGATATGCCTGTGTCTGCCCCCCAGGCAGATGCCAAGGCCAAACTTCCTGCGGGCTGCCCCCAGCTGGTGACCCAGCACCACTGAGCACAGCCATTCCTGCAGCAGCAGAACTTCTTTCCCAGGTGACTTTGGCTCAAGGTCTCCCCATCAGTGTGGCCAAAATTTATGAGGCCTGTCCTGCTGTCCACCCAAGACTTCTTCCTCCCCTTCCTCGGGCACAGAGGTCAGGCCTGCATCAGGGTTTGAAGACTCTTGCCCCCTTCTCGGGTTTCCCCTGAGGGATGTGCTGGAGCTGGCTTATGATACACAGTCTGTGAGGGCTAATTATTAATTAGTAGATTTTTGAGTTATTAAATACAGACACTATTAAAAGTAAATTATAGAAGCTTATAGTTAAATTTTATCAAAACAAAAAGTGATAAATATACAGAATTCACCACTTCCTATTTTATCACGTCTCACAGACCTCTGTGCTCCACTGGGGTCAAGGTCTACTGCCTCTGTGTGATGAGGGCCGTGTGTGATGGGGAGCCATAGCCTAGAGTCGCCTCAGAACTTGTCTGCATGGACAGCACTGGCAGCCTGAGTAGACTATGGTGGTAACATTCACAACATGCAAATCAGCAAACACTGTTAAATACAAGATTTGGTTTACTTTGTTCACTGCCAAACAAAGAACTGTGTCTCTGGTCGAATTTAGATAATCACTTGTTTTTGTAAATAAAGTTTTATTGGAATAGGGCCCTATTTATGTGTTTACCTATTTTGTTGACAAATGGCCATAGTTGCTTTCTTGGTACAATGGCAGAGTTGAGTCATTGCTGCACAGATTGTATGACTTATTAAACCAAAATATTTACTACTTGGTCCTTTTGAAAAAGTATTTGCTGAACCCCTGGTCTACATTTAAGAGAGCCATTGAGGAAATTTTAATAATGCATTAAATTTAGAAACATGTCATATCTATAGCTAATATTTTGGAATTCAAAATAATTGATGAAAGTGCTCTTTCAGAATTAAAAAAAGTTGATTATGATCAATGACATGAACTTTGCTGAGCTGGATAGTAATCAGACACTTATTTGTTGTCTGATTTTGTCAGTCTTGGTTGAATTGCATGGTTGGCTGTAGATACAAGAGGGTGGCAAAAACTCATAAAGGCAGGCTGGGAGAATCAGCTGGCTACCTAAAATTTCCAATAAAGAACATATTGTGTTTTCCTGTTATGTGTAAGTGTGTGCTATGGGGCCTTTGTACCAGTGAGACCTGTAGCAGACTTGGGCGTGTATTTACCTGTGTGCGTTCCCCAGAGCCGGCTGTTAAGCACTGATCAGCTCACCTCCACCTCTGTCCTGCTTTTCTTCCATAGGTGCTTCCCCCAGTAAATCTATGCACACCTCATCTCGCCTTGCCTCTGCTTCTTAGAGGACCTGAATCAACACATTTGGTCTGAGGCATTTGTTCTAGGACACGGCTTAGAAATCTGGGATTCAGAACACATTCATTCACTTTTTATAGCAGCCCTGCCACTATTTATTGCCGAACAGTGAAGGATTCAGGTCCCCATCTTCCCCAGTGACCTTTAAATCCTGGTTTATGAATATTTAGACTGATTGTGGCTCCTTTTTGGTCAATACCTTTCATCACTGTGTTGCTTCTGCTTAATTTCAGGTTCTCAGTAAATTGGTGAATATAAATGGAGCTTTTACTTTGCAATGGGGGCGGTCATTGTGAGGAAGACAATGCTTAAAAGTTAGTGTATAGATTCAAACACGTGAGAGGAGTGAGAAAACAGGCATTAATGCTCACGAGGAACATTTTTACCTTCAGCCTAGAAATGCCTCATTTTTCAAATGGGGGCCAAACAATGTTTATTATTTGCTGTTCTGGATTCTTCTGAGCTGTTCAGGAGTTGTAGTTCCTGTCTAGGAACACAGATTCTCTTGAGAAGTATGGGCCTTACCTAGAAAGCAGGTGATGCTTGTGAAGCTCTTAAACCGTAATTATAGTGTCCTTATTGGGAGTCAGTAAGGATCAGTTGGGCCCATAATTATACTTTTCCATCATTTGCTGGCATTAAACATCTGTGTTATTTGGGACCCCCTAAGAAGCAGATTTAGGGGAAAGACATGGGGAAAACACAGTGGAAGGGACTAGAAGTGGGTAGGAACGGCCACTGGTCTGACATCTGTGGAAGAAGGACAGAGAGAAGAAATGATGGGTGGGAAGAGCCCTGCAGCACAGTCCGCTTCAGAGAGAGCTTGGCTGGGCTGATGAGGCATCTCTGAGTAAACCTTGTTCCTCAGAGGAGGTCTGTCATGCAGGACTTGTGTGGAAAGGCCACCTGTGCCATGCCTGGCTGCTGTCTGGGGCAGCTTGGCCACCATGATAGATGTGGAAAGGCGGCAGCTAGAGGATCAGTCATCTGCTCCCTAAAGGAGTGCTGAGAGGGGCCATGACCGTGGCCGCCATATGTAAAGACGAGTAATGGAAAGAGCAATCCCTGCCCTGGAGGAATGTATGACTGACAGATTCTCCATCTCCTATTTCAGCTCTCGTTACTCCAATCTTCTCTTCTGTGCTTTGGTTTAATATGAAATGTTAGATGAGATTCTGCTCCTCTTCCTGCATTCCAGTAGGGAACAGGTCTTTAGAGTTCTTTTCCTTGGTGTGGGGAGCTGGGGTCTGAGCTTGGTTTCTTTGTGACCTGCTGCTCACTGCCCCGGTCTCTGGTCATGGGGCAGTGCTCAGTCAGCCGACACAGGCTGAAAAGCTTCCACATGCTCATCTGAGCAACTCAATTTACCAACCGCACTTTCTATTTTTGGTTTAAATGACAAATTTACCTAATAAATGTCCTCTCTGATTATCCTCTGTAGACTAACTCTTTTTTTTTTTTTCTTTTGTTAGTGGGGATTGAACCCAGGGTCCTTTAGCTGCTGAGCCACAGCTCAGGACTTCTTTATATTTTATTGAGAGACAGAGTCTCACTGAGTTGCTTAGGACCTTGCTAAGTTGCAGAAGCTGGCTTTGAACTTGTGATTCTCCTGCCTCAGCCTCCTAGGATTATGGGCATGTGCCACCATGTACGGCTTGTAGGCTAACTCTTGTGAAAAGTTTGAAATTGTGGTTCACCTTGATGACTCATTGAGAGCAGGATATTCTGTTGCTGGTGGTCATAAGAATCCTGATGGATAGAGCTGATGGGCAGCCATCAGAGCGGAGGGAGCGAGTGAGTTCTGGACAGGTGTGAAGCCCTCTCCCCTTTGCAATCTCACCAGATTTGATGTCTGTCCAACACTGAGTTCCTCTAAATTCTGAAGAGGTACTTTAAAGACCTCACTGTTTGCATTAAACATCACTTTTTCACTGAATCGCTGTACAGTTTCTCAGTTATAGCTATAGGCTGGTCACTTAGATTTAGATGTTGACAGATTTATCATCTAAACAGATGCTTTTAAAAATAAAAGGGAATGAAAGAAAGTTAGACTGGAAGGATAGCTGTAGGGCCAGCCCACCCCAGGCAAACCAGGAGGTATGATTGGCACAGAATCCACGCCATGCTTGACTGTTGTCACTCTGTCCCAGGGGGATGTTTACAAAGAGCCCCCAACTTCTCCAGGGAACAACATAACCACTGTGTTACTGGACTGGAAGGAACAAGGGGTGGTGTTGAACCAGGGTTTGGCTTCCTTGTCCTGCCAGCACACACCAGGGGACGGTCGCTCTGTTAGGACAGTGTTTCAAACTGTTCACTCAGATCAATGGGGGTTTAAACAAATGTTCTGCCTTTCTGGTTTCAGTTTCAAAATATCTAGACTCTTCTTGGGTGATCTGGTAGCAAGTAGGTTTTCATTTGTGGCTTCCAGATGAAGAAGGCTTCAGGTTTTCTCCTTTTTTTTTTTTTATTTACAGTTGATAAAAGTGTAGCTCTGGACAGTGGGCTTGAGATTGGGTGAACAGACCACAGAAAAGTCCTCTCCCAGCTCCTCATGACCCTCCTGTCCCGAGCAAGGCAGAAGTGACATCCATGTCTCTAAACATCCATTTGGGAGAGATGACAATGAAGGGTCTCACGATGACACATGTCGAAGGAAGAGAACACGACCCCACACTTTGGAAGGGGTCCTTTCTGGGCATATGGGTGCCTGGGGAAATAATGCATTTGCTCTATGGACCACTGGCCATTGGTGGCCTTTTAAACAAATTTCTCCTAAATACCCAATGCCACATTCTCGTTAGAGCAACTGGGGAAAATATGAGCATGTGCACGTCCCTCCAGTCTGCCATTCCACCATCTAAAAATAGCCACTTATAATATCTAAGCACATTTTCTTCTAATTGTTATCTTATACAAGCCTATTACATGTGTTAATCACACACACGCACACACACAATCACTATCCCTAGAAAAATCAAATCATATCACAAAATTTGCCTTTAATCCAGCACTGCAGGGCTTCTAGAAAGGAAGTTACCATACAGGGCTCAGTGTGGGGTCCAGCTTCCAGAGAATCAGTGGTCCAGGACTAGGGGAGGGAGGTGTCCTCACTCCCTAGGTGCTCTGGAGTGTGACCCTCAGGGAAGTGCCTGATTTTACCAGGGTATGGAGAGAGGCTCCTCTCTGGGCTTAAAAAGTGTTTTTAAAACTTGATGTTGACAGCCAGGTGCAGTGGAATGCTCCTATAATCCCAGTGGCTCAGGAGGCTGAGGCAGGAGGACCTCGAGTTCAAAACCAGCCTCAGTAACTTAGGGAGTTCCTAAGCAACTCAGTGAGAGCTTGTCTCAAAAATCAAAAATAAGTAAATAAATAACAAGGGCTGGGGATGTGGCTCAGTGGTTAAGCACCCCTGGGTTCACATCCTGGTACCAAAATAAATAAATAAATAAATAAATAGTTTAAGCCATCAGAACTGTGCCTATTGTTAGCTCAGCCCACACTGGACAGACACAGGAATCAGGAGCCTGCTGTCCAGCAAGTCACCCACCGACCATACCCCTGGCTAGCGGGCGGTTCCCTACCAATAGAGCTGCTCTGGGTCACTGCACACCCGGGGCAGCTGCTGGCCTCGGATCATAACCACACACACACACACACACACACACACACACACACACATGATATGCATGTTCCCCACACCCGTGAATGCGTCCCCTGTTCAGGCAACTTCTGCCTAGAGCGAGAACGTCTGCCTGCCAATGGGATGGCCATGTTCCCCTTCTTCCCCATCTTCCACTCTTCCCATCCCACTGGGGGGTATTTTTGTGAAGCTGGTTTTGCATGCACACACTCATCTGTCAATGAACCCTGATGCTTCGTGTGACCTCATGTACTGGGGACTATAACAGTGAAGTGGAGAGGAAGAGCTATTTTTTTGGTTCATGGAGATACAGATGACAGAACTTCTTTTGCTTGCAATTTAAAAAGGCTTATCCACCTCTGTGAGCCATTGACTTTTAACAGGGACCCCTCTGCCTTCCAGGGAACCTCTGATCCTGGGATGGGATTGGAACACTCCAGGCCAGGCTTGTGCTGAGCAACTTACAAAGCACAAGACAGCCCCGCACAGCCGAGAGTCATCTGGACCTACGTTTAGTAGTGCTACAAACCCTGTGGCAAACGAGTCCAGACACACCTGAGAAATCCTGGTGTGGATGTGGCAAGACTGAGTGAATGGCTGTACTAACCTTGGCTTCTAGTTTCTGTGTGACGTGCATTTGGCATCTTAAGAAGCCTGCTGACGGGCAGGGCTGCCCCTCCCAGAACTGGCCTTCTCCAAGGTGGGAGAAGGTTCAGGCAATCTCCAGACCAACATTTGCTGAGACTCCTCACCTGGCTGGTACACACTGGGCAGGACATGCCCTGCCCTAGAGCATCCTGGAGCCGGGACCAGCTGTAGCCACGCCACAGCCCGAGGCCCACCAGAATCATTCGAAGGCGCCAACTGGGTTTGCACCTGTCCCACGGACCCCAGCAGGCTCTGGCCTAGACTCCCACTAGTTCCTGCCTTCTGCCACTTGACCCAAGCCCGGACAGGTGGAGAGCCCTCCTGGGACCTGTTTCCTTCCAAGCTGCTCTCACTTCCTCCTGCGCTGCGCAGATTGTGGCACCCTCCTCTGCCCATCCTTGGGCAGGAGATGATGAAGCTGATTCAGCCCCTGCTCTTCACATCTGGCGAGTTTCTGGGGAAGCCTATTGACCAATGGTAATGGAGAAACAGTCCACCTACTTTCTCAGGGCGCTCCTTCCCTGGCGGTCCTCCTCCAGCTCTCAGTAGCAAGTCTGTTTGCTGATTTCTTTTTCCCAGAAGCTCTTGAGCTCGTGGCAGGTTTCACAGCAGAAGACTTCCCGGCGGATGTATTGATTGTTCATCCCTGAAGCACAAGAGGCACAGTGAGGTCCAGTCCTCTCAGTAAAGCCACTTTAATTTTGTGTGAGTCTGAAGCCAACTGCCTCCCGATGCTTTTTCCTGTAAGTGTAGACACACCACACGCTCACATTTGAATCTGTTTTCTCAGCTGCAGATGAAGATGACGACAGTTACATCAGAGAATGTTGGGAACACGTTTTTGAAGTGAACAGAAATAAAAAGCATGTCTGGTAGCCCTTCCAGACTGGTTCTGTAACTGCCTGCCCCTTCCACTGCCTTCGAGCAATTTTGCAATTCTTTAAATTATAGAAAAATTATAATAATGTAAATGATTCTCTGAACATAGAAATTCAAATAAATTTTGTCCAGTGGGATGCAAATGATAACACCTATGGATATCAATCCATTTTTAATCTGCTTGTAAATTCATTTGAGGATTCCCAATTGCCTACATTTGTGTGTTCTTTGAATTTCCCTTTGAATATCGGTTGAATATTTTCTCACTATTTATAAGTAAAATAAAATCTTTGGCATGCATTCATTCTATATCTGTATGAGAGTCATGATTTAAACTTTCTTAAAATATATTTACCATTTATTTTATAGTTTGTGTGTGGGTGTGTACATGTGTGTATAAAATGAGTAATCAAAAACTCTGGCCAGGCACCATGGCACTTGCCTGCAATCCCAGTGATTCAGGAGGCTGAGGCAGGAGGATCACAAGTTCAAGGCCAATATCAGCAATTTAGTAAGGCTCTAAGCAACTCAGCAAGACCCTGTCTCAAAATAACAATAAAAAAGTGTTGGGGATGTGGCTCAGTGGTAGAGTACCCACGGTTCAATCTTCAATAACAAAAGCAAAAACAAAAATAAAAGCACACACAAAAACCAAACACAAAGCAGAGCAAAGGCAGGCACTCAGTAAATGTTATATTTTTTTCCATTGTTCCTCATGCAATGACAATGACCTCTACCATTTGAGTATTTACCTGTACTTTTACTTATGCCTGATAAGCATCTTACACACCCTGTTTCTTTGCTCCTCACTGCAACCCTGTGAAATGGAGGACTCTCCACTCACATCAGATGAGGACACTGAGGAGACCCTACCCACGGCCTCACCACTGAACATGGGTGTGCTGGGTGGACGTGAGCTTGGGTCTGCTCATCTACCCAGAGCCTGCTCCTTGCTCTTCCGATCCTCGGCACTAGGAGTGGCCACCATCTTTGCAAATGGCTACATCCTCAGCCAACTAGCTGGGCCTGTGTGTGAATCTCGGAGAACGCCATGCTTCAGGGTGTGGGCTTTGTGCCCGAAGGTGCAAATTTTCTGGACCGTAAGCCAGAAAATTTTCTGCCTATGTACATCAAGCAGGCAGATGCGAAGCACAGCAAAACAGATCTCTCCCTGCCTGCTGCCCGCACCTGCTCAAAGCCTCAGCCTGGCTGCAGGTTGGAAAGGGACCTTGTCCCTTCTCCCCTGCTATGAAGTCCAGTGATTCCACGCCAGCCAGGTCCCCCTGGGTCAGTCCACAGGACTGGGTTTGGAGAGGAGTTTAAAATGGACTTCAGAGAAAAAAAATAAATTATTATTTAATATTTACAGTACATAACATTCCTACTACCATTATGTTATATTTCATTATAGGATCTGAGGCCACCGTCAGAGGGACAGTGAAGCCTTCTCGACGGAAACGTCCTGAGATAGGAGGAATCTTGGAAGGGAAAGCAGCCGCTCTATCAATTCTGTAAGATTTTAAAAGCCCATGTTTCTTAGTCTTCCTCCTGGGTCTGTCTTCTAATCGTCTGGTAGTTTCTGTGGCCAGAGCCAGGAGCATGTGGGTGGATGTGGGGATGCAGGAAGGAGACTGTGGGGGACGGGGAGAGCACACTTCCCAGGTGCCCTTCACTGGCTGCGCTCTGGGTAACTCCCACCTGTAATGCAGTCACATGACAGCCATTCTTTACTGCCCTGACTTTTCTTCCCCTCCATTTTTTACTTTGTTAAAAAATAGATATTTCTAGCAGCTCAATTCACAATAGCTAGACTATGGAACCAACCTAGATGCCCTTCAACAGATGAATGGATAAAGAAAATGTGGTGCCTATACACAATGGAATATTACTCAGCCTTAAAGAAGAATGAAATTATGGCATTTGCAGGTAAATGGATGGAGATGGAGGACATCATGCTAAGTGAAATAGGTCAATCCCAAACAACCAAAGGCCAAATGATTTCTCTGAAAAGTGGATGATAATACATAACTGGGTGGGGGCAGGGAGTAACGGAAGAATGGAGGAAGGATGGATTGTGTAGAGTTAGATGAAGGGTGGGGCAGGGGCTGGGGAAGAAAAGATAATAGAATGAGACAAACATCACTACCCTATGTACATGTATGATTACACCAATGATGTGACTCTGCTTCGTGTACAACCAGGGAAACGACACTTGTAGCCCATTTGTGTACAATGAATCAAAAAATTAAAAATAAATAAAATAAAGGTATTGTGCCCATCTACAACTAAAAAATATTTTAAAAATGCATTCTATTGTCACATATAGCTAATTAGAACAAATAAAAATAGATACTTAATTACTAGAGGTTTTTCTTAATCAGTGCATTATAATCATACGTGGTAGTAGAAATCATCATGCCACATTTGTACATGCACATAACGCAATTTGATCCTTTATAATTTTATTTTTTATTTAAAAGAAAAAAACTATTTTTTTTTTTGGTATCAGGTATTGAACCCAGAGGCGCTTAACCACTGAGCCACATCCTCAGCCTTTTTTATATTTTTATTTAGAGACAGGGTCTCACTGCGTTGCTTAGGGCCTCACTAAATTCCCTAGGCTGGCTTTGAACTGGTGATCCTCCTGCTCAGCCTCCGAGCCCTGGCAGGTGCCTCCATGCCCACCCCAAACTGTTTTTAATAGACAAGTGAAATCGTCCGTACTTCCCACCTACGACATGATATTCTGAAACACCTGCACATTCTGGGATGGCTAAAACTATTGAACGAATGCCTCACGTTGCACAAGAGGAGGCTGATTCTCAGAGGCAATTATTGCCGCTGCCGAGGTCACAGGGTGCAGAAGCGCAGAGCTGGTCCTGTCCCCAGTGCGTGGAGATGTCCCTGAAGAGCATGACTTGAATCTGCCACCCCTCCCCCACGCGCTCAGAGGTCTTTCCTGTGACTGACAGAGATCTTTGTGACAGGGAGCCCAAGTTTCCTGGAGAGACTTATTTTGATATTTTTCATATGAAATGCCTCGAAACATTTGATAGGGCTTCCGTATTCTTAACTAACTTAATCCCTTTCTAAATTATTGTTTTCAAAAAAGTCCTGGCTGGAGAGGACAATGGCTCCTTTGGAGGCCTCTCAGCTACTCAGGGGAGGTCAGAGAGGGACTGGCCAGGGAAGAGCTCCATCCAGGGCCCTGGGCTGTCTTTCCTGGCAGGACCAAGCCCTGGAGCCTCTCTGAACTTGCCCTGTCTCTGCCCAACCACAGACATGCTCGTCTCCCGGGGGCCGTATCTGTCACTTCTCTCCCAGGATAAAGGATCCGGTGCAAGGAGTTCTAACAGGTTCCTAGTGACTGGGATCTGAAGGAAAGCTGTTCATGAAAATAAAGCAGCCTTTACATTTTCCCAGAACTAAGGTGGAGTGAAATTGTACGTGCGCGCCCTTCTGCAGTGACTGGATTCCCTGGTATGGGTGGTTGGCGCTGTGGGGGTCTAAGTCCTCTCATTTTGTTGAGGCTTGAATGACAGGAGAAAAAGTAGCGTGCCCTTTGATGGAGAGGAGCTTGTTAAACGTGCACCTTGTGAACACCCCTCACGGGTAGGATGAAAGTGCTCCTAGAATCTCAAGCTCCTAGCAAGTATCTGGCACTCAGAAAGGACAGTTCAGCCAAATAGGTCCTCATGGAAATGTCTTCCTTTTCTCAATATTTAGAATTAGCATTTTAAATGGAAGAGCATCAAGGAGAAGAAAAAAGAGGCCCGGGCAGGAGCCCAGGCTCAGACGCGGTTCTTGCAGGTCATCCTGTCTGTTCCCGGGAAGGTGGGTTCTGCGTTTGCAGGAGGCTTTAATCCAGCAGCCCCACAGTTGCAGAATCATGAGCTGAAGGCAGAGTGGTGTCCACAAACTCAGGCAGTAAATGGGACCAGAATGATCAAAGGAGGCCAGGCAGTGGGCTACGAGGGGCAGCATGCTGGGCTTGTTTCCTGGTCTCTTCAGGGAGGAGGCAGTTGGGGAAGGGACAGAGGACTCTGTTTTCATGAGAAACTGAGTGCAGTGGCCATGACCTTTGGGAAGACATAGGAAGGAGTCCCCAACTCCGATGCCCTCAGGGGCCAGGCTAACCTGAGCCCAAGGGAGTCCCAGGCACTGCACTGTGGTCTCAACAGGAGCCCCGCACGGTGCCTGCCATTCACCGGAGAAGGTGCAGGCTGAGGGCTGCCTCCCCACTCCTCTCGGGGCGCACACTGCAGGAAGCTCTGGCCTTGTGACTTTCTGCCCAGCTCCGAGCAGCTGCCTCTCCTCCTGTGCACATGAGCAGACTGGGAAAATCCACTGGACTCTGGCCAGACCCTGTTGGAAATGGTGTTCTTCCCCAGGCCTCCCTGGCCCCTAGGGGACATGCAGGCCTGGCTGCCCTCCCCGCCTTCCTGCCCACCTCCCAGACCTGCAGGCTGCACCATGGTAGCCAGAGGGGCGAGGGAGCTGAGAAGGGACACAGGACTTTGTCACTGTTGTGGTGTTGAGTAAGCGAGCCCTTTGCTCACTGGGGACCCCAGTTTTATTACCCATGAAATGGAGACTATACAGGAAAGGGCCTCAGACACGACCTGCCCTCTGTCCCTCTGCCCCAGGGCTGCATGCTGGTCCCCAGGAGCTGGGGTCTGTTGCCCGCCCCTGGCGAGCATGGACGATGCTGCCTTGGCCACCGCCTCATGGAACTCCCATGGTCTTCCGATTACACACGATGGCAAGCGCTCGCTCCTTACTGACTCATTCCATATTTAAGGTTTATTTATCTCTGTTGCTGGGCTGTCAGAATCAGAGAGCCTGAGGTCATGGGGATGAGCGGTTTCCCAAATTGTCCAAGATCCAGCATTGGCAAGGACAGAGAAGCCTTTGGCAAAGCTCTCGGTGATGCGACTGGCCCTCCTATGACTTAGGATGCTGTATTTGTGGGCTCTTTGTGGTCAGGCCTTGAGGCACAATCATCGAGGGCTGCTGAACATATGGAAGAAGTGACTGTATTGCTCAAATTGATAGTTGCTCTCTGCTAATAATGGGGCTCAATCCTCCTGCGGTATTGCAGCCCAGTTGCTTGTTTTGCTGGGAAATTTGAACTTCAGGACTATGACACATTCTATAAGAGGAAATATGCTTTGATTCAGATACACTATGCATTTCTTCCTCCTATTTACATCTGCTGTTTGCATTTATGAGCAGTGCAGTAGTGGCTGATATCTGCTGCTTTGGACCCTCAAGAAATGGACTTGATAGACATATTAGGGAAATATCAAAATAAGGCAGGAAAAAGGAATAAATGTTGTCCATTTTCCCTGGGGGTATTGATGGAAAATCTAAGCTCTGATAATTGCTTTCTCTGCACCCGCACCTGATCCAGGAGGAGAAAAATCAACTCTGCACTGTAGGCACACAGTGCTGCCCCCTGCTGGGCTCATGGGAGCACTGAAAGGCTTTGCTTTCTCCAGTTGCTGTCTGCAGGATCCAGAAAAAGGGAAAGCCGCTGTGATCTCCTGTGGGCTGGATCAGTAGTGTTTTTATAGTCACAGAAATAAGAAATGCTAAAGAATGTAGACACGTCAACCTGTCGGGAACCTGACCCGTCCTGGGTCACTGTCGAAGAATTGCAAGATTAAGCTCCTCTTTTTTTTTTTTATATGAGGAACATTTTAAACTCAGGTGTCTCCATTCTGTTCTTGTGTGATTGATTTTTTTATAAACCCAACTTCAGATCTTTACATTCACCCCCTCTAAGTTTCAATTTGTGACTTTCAGATCCTGTGGTGTCTGTGGATGGGAGGGAAAAATTTCTCATGTGAGTGTGTGAATGCTTTGGTCTTTTTCTTTCCCTCCAATCCTGAGATTCGCTAAGAACAGAGAATGGTGCATTTTCCTGACACCCAGAGAACTGAGTTGTCCCGCAGCCCCAAGAGCTTCAAAATCAAGAGCAGCAGATTTGACTACAGCAGTCAGAAGTTCACGTCAATGAGTTATTCTGGTTATTTTCATGAGGAACACTTAGGGGTACTATCTGCTTTCCCAAGTTCACTTAAAAAATGTATCAGGTTCCCTGCATTTATGTTTTATCTCCCTGATTTTTATAAAATCTTGGGTATAGAGAATGCTTTCTCTCCTTTAAGATAAAAAGGAGGGTAAAATGCATTGGCATTGGCCACTGAAATGCAGCCTTGGGGCAGGCCTGTCCCCAGGGCTTCAGATCAACCCACCTCCTTGATTCGCCCAGGGCTGGTGGGCTGCCCGGCCATGGTCTCTGGGTTACTTCATGCTCTTTGTTTGATACTTCCTTCTCACCTTCCATCCTCACCAGCCCCTTGTTACCTTCCCTTAGCTGGGGAAGTGGAGAGGCATGCCACTGCCCAGCGTCACCTGTGCACTGTGATGGGCTGGGATTCCAACCTTGCCCAAGTGCAAATCTGGCCAGCCAGACAGAGGGCAGCTCCTGGGGTTGCTGGGTAATGCAAGCACCAGGTGTCCTTCTGGACTCTACTCAGACTGAAGATCTGCGTTCTCTCTGCACCTGCACCTGATGTTCCAAGGCTGGAACCAATTCTTTATCAGCATAGAACTGGATTAATTTTTGGTCTCCAAGATTATTCCATGCTATCGCATCATGGCAAACTTCCTTTCTCCTCTCCAGTACTTTCAGTCAAACGTACTCATGGTGCCAGTTTTATGTGTGTCATGATAAGAACCAAATAAACAAGATCCAGGGTCCTAACGCTAGCGCTCCTCACCATGGGGCACCGAGGCCAGTCCCTTCACCTGGGGCTCATGCCTCTGCAGGTGCCAGGGCCTCCCTGGCACTCCATTTCCTCTAGGGGGACTTTTTCACACCCGGTGGCAATACGTTTAGGTCAGAAGTTGCTGGGTTCAGTTAAGAGGCTACAATTGACAGTGGCCTTGAGACCACAGGGTTTCTTTCCCGTCCCACCTCCAGGCTCCAGGCTCAGGGAGTAAATGTCTTCCTCCTTTTTCTTCCTTTGCCTGCACCCATGGAAGTGGCGGTGTGATGTGGAAGTGCCTCTCAGTTTAGCAACTTGCAAAAACACATTTTTACTCCTCCCCTCCAACTTTAGTCAGGCTCTTTGCATTTAGATCTTGAGTTTTGCTCTACAGTTTTCCAATTAGTATAATTAATATCCTGCAAAGTCACTCAGATTGTGCTAACAGTATATTGGGTCTTATGAAGAGGCCCAAGGGAAATAAACCTACCTGGAACCATGTGAGTTTTGGATAGCTGTATTTTTCAACTAAAAGATTTATAAAGAAAACATGCTTATTCTGAACGTGTCCATCATAATTCAGTCCCATGTTTTCCTCTGGGGCTTGCCTGACTTGATTAGGGGGCATCATGGTTGGGATCTGGAATGTCTGACAAAGGCTCATAATGCTAAGGCTGATTCAGCCATGTTCAGAGGTGGGCTTCTGGGACGTCATTGGATCAGAAGGGCTTTGACCTCGTCAATGAATCCATGCATCGATGGATTCATGGCTGAATGAACTCTTAGAGGGTGGTGGGAACGGCAGGAAGTGGGTGCTAGTGAATCCCTGGGGACCTGCCCGTGGGCACTGTATCTCAACCCCACCTCTTCCTCCCTCTCTCGGCTTTTGGCTTGCTCAGAGCCATGATGGGAGCAGATCTTCTCCGCCAGACCCCTCCTCCTTGATGTGCCATCTGACCCCACACTGAAACCTCTGAAGCTGTGAGTCAAAATCAATCTTTCCTTCTCAGGCTTTTTGTCACAGTGACGAAAAGCTGTCCATCACAGAGTGACCCTAGGTCATGAAGGAGGAACACCAACAGGTATTAGGGCAGTCACTATGACTTTGGGTTCTTATGACCTTGGGAAAATGACTGAACCTTTCAGAAGCTTAACTCCTTTATATGAAAAATGCATTGTTCTGAGAATTAAACAAGGAAATGTAGCATGCCAACACTTAACATAACCCCTGGCTCATAGTAAATGCTCTACATCATCTCTATTCCTATTAGCAACCTGCATTGAGTGAAATTCCAAATGTTGTCTCATTTACTCCTCAATATACTGTGATAGGTTTTATTATGCCTGTATTTGGGGACAAGAAAGGGAGCCTGAGAGGTTAAGTGACGTCCCAGGCGTCCTGCCCAGACCTGCTCATTTCACAGTCCCCAGTCTGCCAGTCCTGCTGTGCTGACATCACACAGAAGTGCCTGACAGTAAAAGATGAATCAAGCTTTGCAATTGCTAGTTTGTCTTGAAAATGATATCAATAGCTCCGGGAAGTGGGTCTTATGACTCCCCAGTTAGCAGACAAAAAGCCAGGCACGGAAAGTGCAAATGCTTGTCTCCATCATGGAACCAGTCAATGCCGGGCTGTCTGATCCTGTGCCGTCTGATGACCATGCGCCTGTCATCACAGCCCGAGGTTTGAGCCGCTTTTCTCACTCATTTAGGGGAAAGTTCAAGGACTAATGAGTGTCTGTCACCGAAGATTATAATTATCCCAAGATGCTCTGCGGGAGCACTGCTGGACCCCTCCAGGTCCCAAGAGTCTCTGCTCCTGGTCAGGATCCCTGCTCCTGTGGAGCAGAAGGGATGAGGCCAGTCGGAGCACCATGGGTGTAGCTGGGTGCTCTGGTCAGAAGCTGAATTTCAGACTGTAACAAGGGCCGACGCTGAATGAACGTGGACGATGACAGTGGTACCGAGGTCGGATTTCTTCAAGTTGAACCCTGTGCTGTGATTATATGGGAGTGACCTCGCTGGCGAGAAGTCGCTGGCATGTTTAGAGGGGACTGAGGGGTCACCACGTGTCGACGGATCTCAAATGGTTCAGAAAAAATACGTAGGTGGACAAAGCAGCTGCCGAAGCCATCAGGCCACCATAGGCACACCTGGGCTTGTGCTGTGTGGAGTTCTTGGAGTTATTCTTGTAACTGTCTGTAATCTTAAAATTATTTCCAAGTAAATGTTAAGACAATCAAAATTACTTTTATCTCCTTATAAGAGAAAGAACCCTGAGGTTTTCTGACTTCCTGGCCAACCTCTCAGCAGAACCCAGGTCTGTCTCTACACTGCCGAGAGGCGTGGACTTACAGCCCTGGGACTGAGCTTTGCTAAGAATGAAAGGCTTAAAGGGTGGGTGGGGGCTTTGCCAAAGGCCAGAGAGCCAAGCTGGAGCTGCCACCTGAGTCACGTGGCTCGGTCACCCTTCGAAGACTGAGTCCAAATGGGTAGAAATGATGGAGATAAATAAATGAAAGAAAAAGAACTGCTCTCATAATTCCAGTGAGTCAGTGTAGAAGGAAGGAGGGGCGAGACACTGGAGCAGTGGGGAGCCTACGCAGCAGACTTCATCCACCAAAGAGGAACCAGGCCTGGAGCAGGCATCTGCGGACCTTAGGCCAGGACCTTCTTCCACACCCACCTGCCTCCCCCGGAGACCGGGACGACTTGGTGACTAGGGGAAACGGTGACGTTCCAGTGCAGAAACAGAGCCCACCTCAACCCAGAGGTCAGGGGTGCATCACCTGCAGTACGTACCACCGCATCATGTGCCCCTGATCCCACACGGTGCCACAGAGAGACCTGTCGCCACTGTGGTGCACGTCCCTAAACTCCAGAAAGCTCAGTTCTTACTGAGAAAATTAGTCAAGCTCAAAGTCAGGGTACCTTCTATGAAATACCTGAGCACCCCTTACTAAAGGGTCAAGGCTGGGACTGGGGTGTAGCTCAGTGGCAGAGCGCTTACCTCACGTGCACGGGGGCCTGGCTCCATCCTACACAGAATAAATAAAATGAAATTAAATAGAATGAAATAAAATAAGATTAAATAAACAAAACAAAATACCATAGTCCAGGTCACAAAAGGTAAGGAGAGACTGCAGATCTCTCACAGACTGGAGAGCAGGAGACCTGACGCACCCTCGCCCGCACACTGCAGTAAGTGCATGTGCTTTTCTGGATTGAATCTGAGGACACTGTAAAGTGGGCAAAGTGGGAGATCTGAACAAAGTCCACAGTGCATTTCGTTGCACCAGGGTTAATTTCATGGTTTTGATAGATGTTCCGCGGCTCTGTCAGATGTGCACATTAGAGAAAGCCGGGTGATAGATGTATGGGCACACTCTGTGCTGTCTTTATAACTTTCCCTAAATCTGAAATTATTTCAAAATAAAAAGTAAAAAAAAAAAAAAAAAAAAGGCTATACCAAGCACATGCATCTTCCTGACGCCACTGACAGGTGTGAATTATGGGCTGTTCTCCAGCTAAGGAATGTTTTCAATGCACACAAAGATCCTGTGTCTTAGAGCCAGTGGTCCCAGAGAGCCCTGCCCTACCTGTCAGGGAAAGAGCCCTGGACTAGGAGTTAGGAGACGCCTACCTCCCATCTGGCCCAGGTACTTGAATTGAACCTCCATTTCCTCATCTGTCAAATGGAACAATACATTCACAGTACAATACAGTTAGTTCACAGGTTTCAGTTGGAAAGGCTACTCTGGGTAATGTCGAGCACCCCACAAAGTACATGCTTAATAAAATCTTTTTTTTTTTTTAATATTTATACTGTTGATTATCCACATAGCACAGGCCACAAACTCAGAAGCCTAAGGGTTCTATGGCAAATTCTAGAATGTGTGGGTCTTTCTAAAAGAGACACGGCCTCTCAGCTCCCAAAGAATGTTTCTAGCAGAGTGTGGTCCCAGCATGACCCCATATTCAAGTTTTTCAAAAAAGGGTAAAAATCCTGATTTTTTAAAACAAGTATAATCTCCTTATTTTAAAATGTTGCTAATGAATTTAAGATATTTTAAAGCCTTGTGCTGAACATCAATCAAATTCTCTGCTGGCCTAACAGGGATTTGTGTGTTCAAAACAAAGATGTCTCTGGGTTTGCCTGTCCTCACCAAAGCAGAGAGCTGACTGTCTGGAACACTGTCTCCTTGGTTCCCCTGTTGTCCTGCTGAGTGACATCAGCCATGGGTGGAGGTCCACAGATCCAGCCCCAACCAGCTGGATTACGGGCTCAATAGCGAGGCCCTCAGAAACTCAGGAGGCCCGGAGGAGGCCCCAGGAGGAGGCTGCTAGGGGAGGGGTGGTGAGGGGCAGTGAGCTGGCCGGGAGAGGGGTGCTCTGCCTGTCGGGGTGACAGACCCAGGACCAGATGACTGAAGAACCAAGACCTGGCGACCAGGAGCATGTGCTCCTTGTTTCTTTGAGTATTTCAGGGCCACCACTCCCTTCGTTTTCTTCATGTTGTGATGGTGCTTGGGTTTGAGGATGCGTGCAAAAGTTACCGCATCCCATAATTTATTCACTCTCTCTTGTCACAAAATCTCCATAACTAAAACAACAAACAAATAAAAAACCCAAAACAACAACAACAAAAGTAACTCCAGAATAATTTGGTCAAAGGATTAGAAAGTTCTACACTATTAGCAAAGATGTTCCTTCCAGATTGTATTTGAAAAAAAGGTAAATAACGCCCATGGTAAAATGTGTACATAATACTGAAGGATATGAAATAAAAAGCTTTCCTCCACATTGCCACCAGCAGCACTTCCCAATGACATCCACTGTGAACGACGCCGTGTTCATATTTCCATTTTAATGAAAGCCTACGAGTGCGTACTTCTGTGTATATATAAACATATGTATTCTGTTCTTGCAAGCAGGGCCAAGCTGCGTGCACTGTTCCGGATTTTGCTTTATTCAGGGAAAACATTTTCCTGCAGTGCACATTGTTGTTCGTGGCTGCGCTCTAATCCCCTCACAGACATGCTGGGCTCTGTCTAATCATTCCCACACCGATGGGCATCCAGTTACTGCAGGGGAATTAAATGACGCCTTCAGAGGGAATCACGTTTGGTCACACACTCAGGTCTGAAGCATCGGGTCCTAGGAGGATCATTGTGGGGCAGGAAACACCAGGTTGCCCATGGATCTGCCTCGTAGTGGAAAGAGCACAGATGAAGGTCACGTGCTGAAGAGGGTGGACCTGAACCTGTCACTCAAGGCAGACCCTGGACAGCTGTGGTTGCTTGAAACATATTTGTCAAATTAATAAACAAATGAATCATGATGTGCTTATAGAGAGGCCTTCGAGATGTGTCTCAATTCAATTCTGCCTCAGCCATGAAAACCCTTCATCATCTGAACAGATAAATTTCAACTTTAACCAGTTTTATTGCATTATTATGCTAGTAGGAACCACATAGAGTTTGAGGTATGTAAAAAGAAATGCTCAAAGTTCTAACAGCAGATGGGTGTTCTTCCTGGCTAACTGTAATTTCTTTTTCTCCTATTTTCTTTGAATGGTATTTGGTGTGTAGTTACCCTATGATTATTAATGTGCAGCTGTTTCTTAAGTACAAGTTTAAATGCTTTTTATTTGATGGGTTTTATTCACTTTGTTTGAAAGGTTTCTTTTTTTTAGATGTTGGGAGAACTTTGGTTTCGAGTCCTTGTCTGTGGATTGAGGCTCATCCACGTCCCTCTGGCTCTGACAGTCAGGAAATCACTAAATTCGAGGGAATCGTCAGTATCTATCAATTAGTGGGGCTGCGGGTTTTGCTTTCTTCACTTCGAGATGAGGGTATCTGGTTCCCTTGTATATATGTGAAGGGCAAATATCAATAATTAGAAAGGCCTTTAGCAACAGGGACTGCTGGGGATAAAAGAATCTATTTCTTTGCATCCCCTACAGCAAAAGTAGTTTTTGCTAGTTTCTATCTCCTGGGAGAATGAGTCCTATTTGCAGTAAATCATTACCAGTTTGGAAAAGTCTGTATTCCAATGGTGATTTACTTTACTGATTAACTTGAAGACTACTAGAATTCACTCTTAAATAAATTTTAAATGACTATCCATTTAGCCAAATAACATTTATTGAAACTTAACTTTGTGTGGTTCAGACATTTTTATCTATGTAATGAGGGGCTATGGACTTGTCAGTTGTATATACCAAAACAAAAGTGAATTCTACCATTTAATTTCCCAAGTCCCAGGTTACTCAGCTGACAGGAGCCCCAGGTTAAAGGTTAATCCTCCTGAGCACCAGCTTCTTCAGAGACTCCCATGGTCTGGCACCTACAATGAAGTTTTCTTGGGACTTAGTTTACATCAATCAGCATGGTATATTCCTTATTTGGTTAATCTCAGAACCTTCCTCACTGAGATGAACACTGATTTCTGACTCTTCCACATTCTTCAACTTGAAATTCATGCATCATTGACATTTAGAAAAAGATGGAAACAATCAAAGATGGAAAGAAAAATCTTTTGGCTCATTTAAGTCATTCCCCACTGGTTGCAGGTAGGAGAAAATGAGTTCCACCAAAGATCACATGTATAAGGGGCCATGTCCACTTCAATGTCTATCCCCAAACTGAGATATTCTCACACCCAACATGCACGAGCTCAACACACCTTACCTTACAGATGAACTTGCAGGTGATGGATCTCCTGCTGGGTGCAGAGGAGGGCAAGCATCCAAGCCCCAGTCCTGCCTCCTCAGCTCAGGTTAGGGAAGGCCGCAGGCTCAGTCCTGAGGTCTCATGGCTGCAGCTCTTTTTATATAGACTGGAAG
Source organism: Sciurus carolinensis (assembly GCF_902686445.1). NCBI lineage: Eukaryota > Metazoa > Chordata > Mammalia > Rodentia > Sciuridae > Sciurus > Sciurus carolinensis. Next base: position 1,268,531 of record NW_025920124.1, on the reverse strand, counting down.
GAGTTACAGAAATCCCTCAGCCTTTCAAGGTCATTTGAGCCAAATTAGTAGCAGAATCAGACAACATCTTTCCAGGGACATTGTAGCCTTTCCTTGTGGTGAGAGATGGCTCTAAACAAATTCCATCTCCTGCTACCCCACCCCCCGGGGCGAGGAGCTTCTGTTCTGGCAGGTGTCATGATGCTATGACTTGGCCCAAACCAGGAGAGATGGCTTAGAGCATGAGCTGGATTATCCAGGTGCCCCATTGCTCGGTGACTCCTGAAAACCATCCTCGGCCCCTTGGTGTGTAAAGGGGACTGGAATGGTGGGACGAGTCACCCTTGGGTGTAACATTACAGGAAGACTTAGAGGCATCTTGTTCTTGGGATCCATTAATCCTTGCATAGAAGCTGGTGATGACACATCATGGCCTGTTCAGTTCTCTGCCCGTTGGAGCAGGAATTGACCCCCAGTGAGTGTTTTCCAATAAAATGCATCCAAGTGAGATCGACTTCTCATTTTAGAGTGGCTCTTATCTCATTAGGGAGGAGCACATGTTGTCCTCAGGAAAACATTTAGAAGCCCCACTCATCGGGGCACAGAAATAGCTCTGTTTTCATCAAATCCTTTGACTAGGCTCCTAATTGCAAACCTATTACTTGGTTGGCAGGTTATAAATTTATACATATTACACATGACAGCCTCGTCTAATATCGATGTTCAGATTTTATCTTGCTGAAGTGGTAATATTTAATGTAGAATCTGTGAAGGTATTTTAATTATCCCATTTACTATAGTCTAGATGCCTGATGTAATAGCAGAACCAAACTTTACAGATGAGTTTTTTTTTTCATAAGGAGAAAGAAGAATTAGTTCTTAAAATTTTTTGCAGAGTACCACCTGCAAAAACAATTTAATGAGGAAAAATTCAATTAAAAATGTTTCCAAGGAATATATTTAAACTATAGTGGTGAGTTTTATCTATCTATGTATCTATGTATCTATGTATCTATCTATCTATCCATCCATCATTTCTCTATTCATCCACCTATCTCTATATCTACATATGTCTTTCTGCTTAAGAAAATATAGTGAAACTGCTGGGTGAGGTGGTACACACCTGTAATTCTGGTGAGTTGGGAGGCTGAGGCAGGAGGATTGTGAGTCAAGTCTAGCCTCAGCAATTTAGTGAGGCCCTGAGCAACTTAGTGAGACCCTATCTTAAAATTAAAAATAAAAAAGGACTGGGGATGTGGTTCAGTGTTTAAGTGCCCCTAGGTTCAATCTCCCAGTACAAAACATAAAAAATAAATAAAATAAAATATAGTGAAATTGAATGAATAACTATAACACAATAGATCAAAGAGACAGCATGGCTCACAGTCTTTGTTGGAATTTTTCGGTGAAGAAATGAATGGGGAAGGAGTGGTGTGATGTGTGAACTTAGGATTGGTTAGCTGGACTAATGTGGGTGGGCTCTGGGCTATAGGGGTTGCCTGGTACCTGCCCTGGGGTGACTTAGGGCAGGGGAGAGACTGGCGTGGAGTGGACATGAGCTCAGGCCTGGTTGACCATACATTGAAGCTGTGCTCACCGGAGTCCTTTGCTATCTCCAGGGACAGGGTCCCAAATGCTGGAACATCAAGAATATGAAAAAAACAGTCACAGGGTCTGGGAAACAGATGAAACTCCTTACGGATAACATCTCCATGTTCCCGTTGCCTCCAATGTCAGTGGCATGCCAGTGACACCCAAGGCATAGGGTGTGAGTCCTCACCCCAGTCTACTGTGGCCTGGGTGCAGCTGGTGACTGTGCAGGGCAGAAGAACCTGGCCCTGGGGCTGCGTAGTGAACTGCTGGCTGGGCCGAGTTGGCGCTGGTCCTCCGGCCTTCCCGTGGGGCCTGAGCCTTCGTTTCCCATTCTTCCAGCGTTTCCTGACTGTCACGCCTTCCCAGGTTGAGACTCCTGGGCTTCCTTTCTCAGTCAGCAGAGGCGCCCGTAACAGGAGTCCAGGGGCTCTGCCTCTGCCTGGCTTGTGACCTTGGGGAACCTTCATCAGGTGCATGTGTGTATCTTTTTCTTTTTTTTTTTCTGAGAGAACTTTCATAGCTTTGCTCAAATCCTTAAAGGGCTCCAAGACTCTAAGAGGTTTGCCAACAGTGACACCACCGCCTAAAATCTACTGACTGCGTGTTACCTTCTAAGCGTGACTTTACACTTTTTATAAATATTGACTCATTTTTAATCCTTACCCAACTTTCTGAGGCACAGAGAGGCTAAATAGCCCTGGTCACATGCTGTGTCTACAGATCAGGGATTAGCAACTACATAGTGCAGGTCAAATCCAGTCCACTGCCCTGTTCTAAAAAATAATTACGCACTTAATTTTATCACAGTAAAATACACATAACATAAAATTCACCATTTTTTCCAATGAAAGGTACTATTTAATGGCATTTGATATATTCACAGTCACGAGTGATCATCACTACTAATTCCACTGTCCCCAAAGGAAACCTCATGCTCACTAAGCAGTTAATCCCATTCTCCTTTCCACTCAGTCCCTGGCAATGGCTAATCTGCTATCTGTCTCTATTTACCTATTCTGGGTATTTCTTATAAATGGAATCATAAAATAGGTGCCCTATTTTTCCTTTTATTTATTAATTTATTTATATATTTTTTGATTCATTGTACACAAATGGGTTACAATTATCATTTCTCTGGTTGAACATGAAGTAGAGTCACACCATTTGTTTAATCATACATGTACATAGGGTAATGATGTTTGTCTCATTCCATTATCTTTCCTTCCCCACCCCTCATTTCCCTCTACACAACCATCCTTCCTCCATTCTTCCCTTAGCCCTCCCCCTGCCCCCTGTTATGTATCATCATTCACTTATCAGAGAACGCATTGTCTTTGGTTTTTGGGGATTGGCTTATTTCACTTAGCATGATGTCTTCAACTCCATGCATTTACCAGCAAATGCCATAATTTTATTTCTCTTTATGGTTGGATAATATTCCATTGTGCATATATACCACAGTTTTTTATCTATTCATCTATTCAAAGGCATCTAGGTTGGTTCAAAATAGGGGCCCTTTTGTTTCTGGTTTTATTCATGTAGCAAAATGCTTTCAAGTTTCATCCATGTTGTAACATGTATTAGAATTTTATTCCTTTTTCTGGCTGCATAGTGTTTCATGGTGTGGCTATAACCACTTTTTATTTATCCATTTGTCAGTCAAGGGACACAAAAATTGTTTCTGTCTTTGGCTATGGTGAATGATGTTATTAAGAAAATTTGTCTATGAGTCTTTCAATACCTAGCTTTAATTCTCACTGCCTGTTTTATAAATAAGTTCTTCTTCAAATACAGCCTGGTCATTCACTTAGGCATTTAGGCAGAATTGGGTAAAGACTTGCCCTTTACAGAAAAAGTTTGCCAACCTACATGAACCACTGCTCCAAAGGACCAAGGCCAGTGGGTTGAGCTGTGTACCTCCTGAGATCACTGAACAGCTGCTCTTCCTGGGATGCTCCACTCCACTCTAGCCAGTGCCTCCCACGTGGGGCTCCCCATTCAGGCTGCAAGGCTGGAGGTGCCTGGGAGGGCAGCGTGCAAGGGGTTTCAGAAACAGGGATCCATTTTGCTACAAATGTCCTCTACCTCCGAGCTCACCGCAGATCCCGCAGGGAGAAGGTGTGGCCTGGAGTTCCTCTGAGGACCATCACAGAGCTACTGGTCTCAGAACCACATGACCATGATCTGTCAAAAGGACTCACAGGCTTCACATGGATTTGGTGAAACTGGCTTCTGATGGTGGGATTAGAGTCTTCTCTTCATTGACCAAAAGCAAATTTGGTGGCAAAATTTGAACCTATTATAAATTGTATCACGGTCTTCATCCAAGTGTGGAAAATTAAATGTGGCTTAAAGTGGAGCCACCGAAGACAAAGGCTGCCCGTCCCTGTGCTGTGCTGAGCCATGGAATTATATCAGTTCACCCCAGACCTGGGCCGCACTGGGCAGCAGCCCAAGGTACATTTTTTTAGAAGTTTTAATCTCACATTCCTTTTTTATTTGATAAATATTTTATTTGAGAAGCATTTGACCTTTACAGGAAACTTAGAAGAATATTAGATAATTCCTATGAATCCCATGATCCCTATTACTGAACATCCTTCATTATTAATGTCTTACTGCAAGATAGATATTTAGAAAAGTGTATGTAGAGGTTCCATTATTATTTCTCCAGTTTGAAACATGGATGAACCTGGTTTTGGGTTGTATAATATTTATTTGTACAATAGCATTTGGTAAGGAAGCAAATAATGGGATGAAATCATCAGGAACACTTGTGGCTGCATTTACAGGGGTGGGTAGGGAGTACACATACGTTCATACCCACATGCTGGGATGGGGCTGGGATGCTCCTGCACCCAGTTAGCAGAGGTCTGTTATTGGCTCCAGAGACCAAGGAAATAGGGAGGCTCCTCCCTGCCCTTCAGTAGAAAAAATGATTTGTTCTAAATCCAGCACATGCCATGGAATCAGTATGGTTCCACTAACTGCTGGTTCCATGTGCTGAAGCACAAATGGCTTGATGTTTGTAGATGTTTTAACCAGTTTTTCTGCTGCTGTGACCAAAAAACTGATCAGAACAATTTTGGAGAAGGAAAAGTTTATGTTGGGCTCACAGTTCCAGAAGTCTCCATCCATAGACAGCAGGCTCCATTCCTCTGGGCTCCAGGTGAGGAAGAGTGTGATGGAGGGAAGTGGCTCACATGATGATCAGGAAGCAGAGAGAGAGAGAGGGTGTCATTTTCCAGATATAAAATATACACCCAAAGGCACACCCCCCAATGACCCACTCCTCCAGCCACACCCCTCCTGCCTTCAGTTACCACTCAAGTTAATACGCACTAGGGGATGATTCACTAATTGGGTTAAGGCTCTCATAACCCAATCACTTCTCCTCTGAATATTGCACTGTCTCACACACGAGTTTTTGGGGGACACCTCATATCCAAACCCTAACAGTAGGCGAAGAGGAGTGAATGACCAAAGAAAGAATAGCCATTCAGATGAACCCAGTAGCTTGTGAGAGGAAGATCAAGTGACCCCACTTAATGATGGTGCTAGAAATTGTCCTAATTTTAGACCACCCCTTATCTCATGAGTTCCCCAGGCCAGACGGAAGCTGTATGCATGTTGTTATAATGCAGCTGACATACGAATCCCACCCATTCCTTTCTAACTCACTACTGACCCTGATATCAGTTCTGATACAGAAACTGTGAAGCTGCTGGCATGATGGAGCATGCCTGTGATCCCAGCAGCTCGGGAGGCTGAAGAACACAGGTACTCGGCAGCCTAAGCAACATAGCGATGGTGTAACTTAGTGAGACCCTGTCTCAAAATAAAAAAATAAAAAGGACAGGGAACGTGACTCAGTGGTTAAGCACCCATGGGCACAAAAAGAGAAAAACAAAGAGAGAGAAAATGTGAAGCTAGCTACCTGTGCAGGAAACAGGCAGCCAGTGACTATAGCCTGAAAAAAAATGTGCAAAAATAAATAAATAAATAATCAGAACTCTCAAGGGGTGTAATTACAGAAAAAAAGCCCAGGCGGGACTTATAAAAGCAGGACTTCTGAAATCTCAAATCAGTACAGACACTGAGAAAGATCAGGGTTACAGATGAGGACCAAAGAGCTATTCTGGATGATGAGACTGAGTCATAAAAAGGAAACCATGAGTCAACATTCAGAATGTATGTGAATAGCAGGAGAGTCAGAAAGTGAGAAAGGAACAGATGGAGAAAAAGTAATCGTTCAGCATATATTAGGAAATTTCCCTACCTGAGAAAGAGCAAACCACAGTTAGTGAAAAGAGAAAAAGAAAAAGAAAATAAAGACCAACTCACCCAAAAATATCCTGGTGAAATTCCTGAATTGTAGGGACAAAGGAAAGTAGACTGAGATTCCGAGGAGAAAGATTAAGTTCTTTAAAAAAGAAAGGAAGCTGACCAGTACTCACGGTTACTATGGGAAATGAACTAGGTCGCAGCCTCTCAAACCTGTCGGGATGGGTCGACCCTCCAGGTGCATCTGGACCCGAGAAAGTCGAGAAAGTCATGGAAGAAATCTTGTCAAGAGATGGCACTTAGTCAGGAACGTGTCCTGAAGGGACGGTGAGATATGGATCCTGAAAATGGGTAAGAATGATGACAAATAAGGGTCAGGAATCAGAAGGGCCGTGGGCCTTCCGGGAAAATCTCACAGAAGCAGGGAACCGAATCATGACTTCCCTGCATCTGGAAGAAGAGCTTTGGTAGTAGAGAGGTGCTGGGAGGAGAAGGAATTCTGGGGTCTCGTCTGGGTGGAGGAGGCGGGTCAGGAGCTGCAGAGTGAGATCGACCCTGCTCTCCTGGCCCTGAGTGGTATTGATGGGGCGGGTCAGGCCCAGCTGGGGCCGCTGGCTGATGGGGCGACCAGGGGCCGTGGAGCTGCGAGGGGCGGCCTCGTCACCAGCCTGGACTCGGCCCATCGTCCTCCGACGGCCGTGACTGCCCTGTCTCTGCTCGGTGTCAGTCATTTCTTCCGTGTTCATTTTTAGGCCTGACTGTGCAGGGCTCGCCCTCTTCTGCAGGGCTTCGCGGTCGCCGGCGGTGGCTGTGGCCCGCGCAGGTCTGCAACCGCGAGCCTTGCACTGCTGGCCGACGGTCTCGGGGCTGAGAGCTCTGTCAAGACAGGCTGGCCAGGCCGGCTCCGGCTTTTGACTCTGCCGCACCCTGGCCGTGTCCTCTGCGTCCCCGCCGGGTGTTGAGGGTGTTCCGTGCCCTGCTTGCCCCCGCCCTGCCCCGCTCTGTCCTCAGACCTCCAGGGACGTGCTGAGCGCTCAGCTGCACTAACCTTCTTTCCTACTCCCCTGGCCGTTCCTGCCCCTGCAGAGCGGCGGTCTCCTCAACCTTGTGCGTGTGCAGCCAGGGTTTCCGCCGTGCCCCGCACACTCTCCAGCTTCCCTGAGCACCTGAAATGCGATCCGCTCCGCTCTACGTCGGGATGAGCCCCCGAGGGCTGTGCGGGTAGAGATCCCGTCTCATGTGACGCCACCTGGGGGTGCAGATCCAGCTCTCCAGGGCGCGTGCTGTCATGGGGCAGTGCAGTGACCATGAGTTGGGTGGCCGTTGGCAGGGCAGCACGGACGCTGTTTACACTGCACTTCTTTCAGTTCGAAGCAGTTCACGCAGAATAATGATGAGAGTTTACAACAGAAGCCGCGCCCTGTGGCACAGGCCTCTGTCCCTGCTACTCAGGAGACTGAGGCAGGAGGGTTGCAAATTCAAGTCCACCTGGGCAACTTGGTGATATCGTCTCAAAAGAAAATCAAAAGGGGTGGGGATGTAACTCAGTGGTTGAAGGCTTGTGTAGCCCGTGCAATTCCCTGGGCAGAATCCTCATTCACACACACACACACAAACACACACACACACAGTGTTTAATTGTAAATACATAAACCGGTAGCCTAGCTGCCTATTATCATTAGCAAGTGTTCTCTACTTTTCATAATTGCATGCACCATCTTTCTCCACCGTTTTTATTGGTGCATTATAGTTACACATAATGGTGGGGTTTGCTGTTACATATTACATATAGTGTGTATGCACACACTATCACAATATAATTTCATCAATATCACTTCCCAACACCTCCCCCTCCCTCCCCCATTCCACCCCTTCCTCCCTTTCCTCTACTGATCTCCCTTTAATGTTCATGAGATCCCCCACCTCTCTTTTCCCACTTTTTTTTTTTTTTTTGCACTGTTGTGGACTGAACCCAGGCCTTGTGTTTGCAAGGCAAGCACTCTACCAACTGAGTAAATCCCAACTCTCTTTTCCCTTTTTTTCCTCTTCCGCACATAACCCTTGACCTTCTAAGTCTGACTTATTTCACTTAACATAATAATCTCTGGCTCCATCCATTTTCCTGCAAATGACATGATTTTATTCTTCTTTAGGGCTGACTTAAACTCCAATGTGTCCATGTACGTTTCCTTCATCCATTCAGCTGCTGACGGACAGCTGGCTGGCTCCACAGTTGGGCTGTCATGAATTGGCATGCGCCATATTTTATTTTATATAACTGGCAGTGCCCTACCAGTCCCTGCAGATATCTGAATAAAGCATCGTACTACAACGTTACCATGGCTAAAACATCACCAGGTGATCAGAAGTTTTCAGCTTTGTGATAACCCATGGGCCCATGGGGCATTGTCCCTGGTTGTCCAGAATGTCACTGGGCAGCACGTGACATGGAAGGCGTGCCCTCTAGAGGGAGGTTGCTGGTCTCCCTGGACGCCCTGCTCTGGTACAGCTGCTAGAAGCTCACAGACCTTTTCCCTGGGGTTCAGTAGTGGTTCTTGAAGAAATGCCTCTCAACCTGATCTTTGCCTCTGACTGATTTCCTGAGTTCTCACAGTTGTTTTTCTGACAGTTTTGTTCTATTCTATTATCGTCTGGAGAGAGAGGGTTGGAAGAGCTCTCTACACTAGCATTCAGGAAGTCTTTGCATCACTAGTTTTTTGTTTTGTTTGCTTTTGACCTTTCCAAGATGATTCCAGTGTGTGGCCTTAACTGAGAGCCACTCTGTTTTCAAGAGGGGACAGCTGCTCCAATCCCACAGCCATCACTGGTGGTCAGCTCTGACCAAGAGTAGCTCACGTCCAGGAAGCACCTGTCTCTGGGAAGGTCAAACAGCCTGACCTCAAGTTAGTCCTGCTACTCCTCAGATGAACAGGAGGGAGAGTCTCAGCTGAAGAAATGACGAGTGTTCCTCGGTAGATTTTAAGTATTTTATTTGTCAACATTTACTGAACGCTTCCTGGAGGAACGACAGCACTGAGTTCAGCTATGAATGTGTCACTGCACCAGCGCACGCCGCCCTCGACAGCCTCAGGTCCCAGCACCACGAGGTTAGAAAAGTCACCTGAGCTCAGTCGCAGCCCAGGGCCTCTCCCTCAGACCTGAGTCCATCAACTGTGGAGTAACCAGGGGCTCAGCCCTGGCTGCACAGGAAACTCAGGGAGCCTCCAAAGTTCCCTTTCTTGGGTCCCTTCCAGACACACTGGATCAGAACCTCTAGGAGAATGGGCCCCAGGCCAGGGTGGACTTGGAAAGGGGGATTCTAGCCCTTTCTGGTCCCAGAGCAAGTGGTTGACAAAGGAGGTCAAGAAACACAGGTCAGAAAGCTGGGCCTGTGTCTCAGGGGATGGATGTTGGCTGTGGTCAGTGGGGCTCCTGGGCTGGGGAGTGGTGGTAGGCGGGTGAAGTGAATGGCACACTGCAGGGGCCCTGGGGAGCCCCAGGCCATGGGTCAGGAGCAGGCCCTGGGCCAGCTGCCCTGCGAGATTTCCAGACAGCTGGGTCTCCCATGCTAGGCTGAGTCGTGAAGGGTCACCTCAGCCTTAGTAGCCCAGCCCTCTCCCTCTCTCTCTCCCTCTCTCTCCATCTCTCTCCCTCTCTATATATATACATGCACACACATGTGTATATATACTTGTATACATGTATACATATGTACCCATAAGTATATGTATGTATATAATACGTATACATATATACACATACATATATACATGCACACTATGTATGTACACTTACACATATATACATACATACTGTATACACATGTACACACATACATATACACACTATATTTTCATAGATATATAATTCAATGTGTAGCAGAATTAAATGTATATTTTTAAGCATATATCATATTTTAAAATAATTAGACATGAATATGTATTTGTGCAGAATGTAGAAATTTATTCATATTAATACAGAGCTATATTTACCAGACTGGGTGCTTCACTCAGGCATAGAAAACAGAAATATATTTATATATATTTATATGCACACAAATACAAATATAGATTTATAGTATAAAATATACAGATATATCAATAAGAACATAAATATACCACTATAAATGTACAAATTAAACATGGCCCAAAGAAGGAGACACACACAATACCTGCCTTCTTGGCGGGGCCAAGGGCACTCGGAACCTACTGGCTGGAATGGAGTGGAAAGTGTCAGGTGTCTCTTGTCACAGGGTCCTGTTGGCCCTTGCAGAACGCAGCAGCAGAGCAGGGCTTTTGCGACAAATCTGGCTCAGGTGCCATTATCCTCATGTGAGCTGCTGTGATCTGTTCCTTGATCTGTCATTCTGGATGACAGCCCCTCTTTTGAACATGCAAGGGGCCACGTAAGCAGGAGAACAGGGCTGTGTGGGTGGAGTTTCTCCCCAGAGATTTAGCTTGGTCTGAGCCCTTAGGTGGCTGTGACAGCAGCATGAGGGACAACGATGGCCCTGGGCTAAAGGGACGTCTCTGCCAATATGAAGCATCCTGGGGGCCCATGGGACGCCAGGGTGGTGGATACAGTCTTCGCTGCCCAGGGCTACAGGTCCTGAGCCAGTCCCTGCTGGTTGGCTCCATCTGTAATAGAGAGCAGAAAACACAGAGTGGAAACACCTGGGGTCCAACTACCTGGCACCCACAGCCTTGTTTACAAGCTCCCAGCCCACAGGATCGGCCTGACGGGAAATGGTGGAGTGTCAAGCTTTGCGTCCCCAGCTGGATGGGTGATCAGAGTAGATAAACTGGGACTTTGCTTTAGGGCGGGGCAGGTGTGGACAATGAGCATCTGTGGAGGTTGTCAAGTGAATGTGCCCAAAGCAACAGACTGGAGAGAGCCCCGGAGCTTCGGGGTGGGCAAGGGATCTTGGCTGTATCTCTTAAGACCTGGAGGTAACTCCTGGGTCCTCGAACCTGGGCTGGTTCCTGAACTGTCACCTCAGCCTAAAAGCCCAGTTTACACACACACACACACACACACACACACACACACACACAGAGAATATACATAATTGCAAGTACACACAACAGAATATGTAACATTTAAATAAATACCTAAACATAGGGACATGTGTATATATGTATTACAGATGTTCACATTCTAGATCAGGAGCTGCGCCTGCCATGATGGGTCACTTCAGCACACATGACCAGGCTCGGCTTGTGGGTGGAGGCAGCTCTGGCCTGGCAGGTGTGTGGGGGGTGAGGTGCCAGTGTGCAGTGAGGAGGTTCCAGAGTCCTGGGCTCACCTGCTGTGTGAGAGACCCTGGGCTTCCTGCTCTATGAGATTTCCACCTCTCATGAGCCTACTGCTAGGGTGAGTAGTGGGTGGTCTCCTCAGACAGCAGGAGCCCATGTTAATAAATACACACATATTGAGAGGAATATGTATCCTTTAACTCAATCCACAAACACGTGAAAGTGTGTATGTATGATGTAGATATATTCCTGTCTATAATATAAATGAGTAGCCATTTCTGCTGCACTGGGGTGCTTCAGTACAATGCATAGAAGACAAAAAAGAAATATTAGTGTATATGTACACATACAAAATAGGTTTATACATAAGTATAAAGAATATACAAAATAGGAAGATATAAATAAGATATCAATGTATACATATGAAATTTATGTATAAAATAAGCATAAGCCAAATGCACACAATCTCATATATACACACAGGATCTTGCATTTATTTATGTCAGGGGCAAAGGTCACTCTGACAGCATCAGCAAGGACAGGAGCCAAAACTCCAAGGCAGTCAGTCCCTGCCTGTCAATTACAGATGGCCCTTGGTGGCCACAGCCCAGGGCAGTGCCCTTTAGCAGGCTCAGCAGAAGAGCTGTCACCTCCATTTGGGAGCTGGCCACCTTCCCTCTGGGGTCAGGGTGACAGTCCTTGTTTTGGACGGCCAGAGGGCAGCACACACAGCCCTGGTTTCTGCATTCTGTGGAGCTCTGCCTGGAAGGGATGTTGGCTTATTCTGAGACTCCGGGTGGATCTGAGTGTGTGTGCTAAGATGACACAGGGCTAAAGTGTCACGGGAGGTGACCCCAGGAGGCTCGGAGCAGGGACTTCAACTCAGGACGACGGGGTCCTTGACGACTGCTGTAAGGAAGGAATTCCTGGATGTGTCAGGGTGAAGCCCAGGGATTCATTTTGGAAAGCAAGAAACCCACAAGGAGGAGACTGGACTGGACTCTCAGCAGCGAGAGGCCCTTTGTGGTCCTCAGACTCTTCTTTGAAAGGAACCTTGGTGAGGGTGCATGGGGACGACTCGGTCTGGTGATACTTAACAGTCTGTGGTGTTCTGGCCACTCTCAGGATCCTATGTCACCTGATCAAGAGGTCACCTTGGGAAGGACCCTGTGCCACAGGGTTTTGAGGTTTTATAGGTTTCGTATCTTCCTTTGCTCTATCTGTTCTAAAGACACCTGTGCTAGTGGGCTGATTAATAGTGTGCAGGGTAATCTCAGTAAGTGGGTGGAATTGCCAGTAACTCTAAGACTGTGAGTAAGTTTGTCGCTGTCCCAGACATTCGGGAGTGACAGGCCTGGGATGAAAGCTGGCCTGGGAGTGAAGGTCTGGGGACCTCAGCACGCAGCTTGCAGGTCAGGCTGCATTTTCCTTGTCCTTTCTCCTGCCTCCTTTCTACCCTTCTTCTTGATTTCTTCTACCCTACCTCACAGGGGTGTCCCTGCCATGGCCACAGTCCACTGAGAGCCATTGGGGTGTCCCAGGGCCTGGGTTTGGCTCTTGGCACTGATGGCTGCCCCCTCCTGAGCAGAGGGTGGGAGGACCCTGCTGACCCGCCACAGTCTCCCCTCCATGAGGGGCTGCCTGCCATGTTGGTTCTTGGCCCGATAGAGGCTGGAGTAGGGAGGTCTCTGCCTTCTTTCTAAGGCTACAACTGTTTCCTTCCCTGGGTGGATCGTCGTGAACTTACTCTGCAGGGGCAGTGACTACCCAGGGGGCTGCCCCCTACATGGGTGGGATGAATGAACTTCTATCACTGGTCTGTGCCATAAAACTGATGGTCACGTTTCAAGTCCTGTGGATTCCATGCTGGCTTTTCGCTTCCAGGGTTTGTGCCTGAGACGTGACACGTCACTCCTACAAGCACAGAAGCCAGCGTCCGAGCAGTCCTCTGGGATCATCCTGTCCTACAGTGTCCAAGACACATGGAACCACAGGGTTGAACGTGAAGTCCCAGCTGTTCTCTCAGCACAGCCTGAGGGCCTCCACACTGCCAATCAAATTCCAGGAAAACCCGTGTGCGCCCCTGACTGGCACCATCTCCCCAGTTACAGGTAGAAAATGAGGCCACTGTGGGTGTGGATGGTGACAACCTCGGTCTCTGAGGCCGTGTCCTACACACAGGGGAGTCCTAGTTCCTGGCACTCCTGACTTTAGTTGAATGACATGTGAGTGTGTCACTTAGATACAGAATGTATGCAACATTCTCGAGTTAGGCAGTCTCAGGAACAATCATGAGGGTAGGAACTGCAAAAATAAAAGCCACTCATTTGCTGGTGAAGGGCAGGGGCTTCTCCCAAGTTACTGTTGAATGAACCACAATGACATGGCGACCATTGCAGGAGCTTGTCAGGCAGTGACAGGCCACCCTTCGAGAGGCGTGTTGCACACAGGCGCTGTGCCGAGAGCTGGGAGGGGTGCAGGCTCTGGACATCTCTGCTGTCACAGCCTCGGTCAGGCCAGGCCTCTGCCAGGCCCACAGCTCCTGAGGATGCAGGCCGACATCCCCGGCCCAGCACAACTGCCTTCTCTCGTCTCTGCCACTCACTGTGCTCCTGGCCTGGCTGGTCACCTGGGCTGGAGAGACTGGAACTGCCTAGGACGGAGGTCCTGCTGCGGTGGGCATCTTCGAGGACCCAGGTGCTGGAGCTGTGATGGAGTAGAACCATGTCCAGCCTCTGCTGGCTCTTACTCGTCATCTCTAAATTGCCTTGAGATCTTAAAGGCCAGGTCTCATCACCCTTGAAGTCCAACAGTGTTGCTCCATTAAATGGCGTTTTAAAGAAATTTAGAGATTGATGATAAGTTACTAGGGCAACTGGCAGGTCACAAAGTGAACCTTAATCAACGCTGTGGGGGGGACTCTGAACCCTGTGGCTGGGGTCTTCCTTCCTCCTCCCCTCCCCCTCCCTCTCCCTTCCTGCCTTTTCTCTTTCCTCCCCTCAACTCCCCTCCTTCCTTCCTTCCTTGATTTCAACTCCATATAAGGGCTTAACAAAATCTCTGACCCAAGAGTTTTAAAGGACTGTGATTGGGAAAAAGAGCCTCACCTGGCTCGTCTGTATCTGCTTTCAGCAGAGCAGAGCGGCTCTCACGTGAAATGACAGGAACTGACCATTATCACTGTTTTGCCTGCTTTTTAAAAATTGTGATTTAATCCCAATGTTGCCTAGGCCTATGGTGGGGGTCGGGGCATGGAGAACATTCAGGAACCAGCAAAATGATTCCTCCATGAAATAGAAAAACATTTTTCCTTACGTTTCTCTAGGCACTTCTCTGACCTTTATAGTTTATGACATTTGAAAATGACGACAAAATATTTATTCAGGTTCTTATTTTCTTCACTCAGATACCACTTGACTGTGTCCTGGGGCAGACTGCCTGGGCTGTGTGATGGAGTTGGGTCCCCAGGCACAGGGGAGGAATGTGCCTCCTGCCTGCCCCATGCCTGTCCTTATCCGTGATCTTCTGAAGTCCAGGTGGGGTCCTCACATAGGGGCTTTGGTTGGACCTCTTGGGCTGCAACATGATGATTTTTTTTTTCATCCACTTTTGTGTTTCTCTTCTTCCTGGATTTAAAAAAGTTATTGGAATCTAAGGTCTGAAAATGATGGAGGACAGAAATAAGAATATATAACACATCCACAAAAGTATAAATAAAATATGACTTATAATTCCTTAGTGGGTTATCTATGATGTCAAATTGATCATAAACAGAAGCCTGCAAAAAAAAAGTTATTATTTTTTTATGACTGAAGTTCAGAACCTGAAATAAATATACAAGCAGCAATTCACACGGGCATAAAACTAATCTTCAAAAAATATTAAAACTCACGGAACAGCATGCTTTTTTCATCACTTGTAGATTTTAGTTGATGCTCAAAGTGTGAGAAAGATTTATCAGAGATAAAAACATGTCCATTTTCTTCTTTTCTGAGGGTCACTGCCGAGTGCATTTCCACCTAGTCTCACAGTCCTTTGGGGTCACCTGGGTGATCTCTGTCACCTGGGGGGCTCCAGACATTCTCCCAGACACTCCGTGTAGCTGAAGTTCTCTGGCCTAGACTCAAGGCATCAAGAAGCAGGATGGAAAAGGAAGGCAGGAGCCCAGACACAAGCTGCCCTCTGCCTGTGCCATGCAAGCAAAGGGCGAGGCTGATTGCCGCCATCTGTAGGCCTTGGCTCCCACCCAGACGCGCCATTTGTAATTTGTAGTGGGATTATAGAATGTCAACATAATAAGTGATCTCAGGAAGGAGGATTATTTCTCGAAGGTCACAATTCATTCCCTTCAGTCTTTCAGTTCCTAAAATAGAAGAATTTACATAAAAGCCTCCCAGTAGCTTTCCTTCTTCAGGCAATCACTTTCTGCCAGGTACACACGACCTCTGCTTGATTTCCAGTTCCCTGGCTCATGTGATTCCTAGCTGCTAGATGTCCTTGACTGGTTGGGGTCAACAGGGGGTAGCCCAGCGCCAGGGGCTCTGCAGGTGCACAGGAAGCTCTGAGGGGGATGCAGCCCTCCCTCCATCATTAATTCAGAACCACTGGGGGGCAGGCTCTGAGGGCTGCTGGGGCTTAGAGGTGCAGATCCCAACCCCTGGGGGAAGCCAGAGGTTGGCCAATAGTCAGCAGGAGGCCAAGATTTGAGGAAGGGTGGAGACACCCAGTGGGTGTCATGGGGAAGGCCACCCAATTCATCTTTGGCAATCAGGTGTTTCCCTCAATATCTTCCACTGAAATGTGGCATGCTCATTGGCTCTACCTTGGTGAAAATTTGGAGTTTCAAAATAGTACTTCCACCTGGGCTCAAAACTTCAAAGCCAAAATAAGCTGGAAACAACCTACTTCCATCTACAGATGAATTGATAAAATGCAGTACGGTATGTAGGCACATTGGGTTATCACTCAGTCTTGAAAGGAAAGAAATTCTGACACATGCCACAATAGGGATGAATGAATGTTGAAGACAGCCTGCCAGGAGAAATCAGCCAGTCACAAAGGACATACATGCATTGCACGACTCCAAGTGTGTGAGTGTGTTTGTCAGCTGGGAGGTTCCACCTCCTCCCAGTGCCTCCAATCTGGGGATCAAGTCTTAACCCAGGGGCCTTGAGGGACACCCAAGATTCAGGTTATGACAATGGGTCACCTAGAAGAGTCAGATTCACAGGGACAGATGGCAGAATGGTCCTTTGCAGAGGTTGAGGAAAGAACAAATGGCGCGTTGGTGTTCAGCAGTGTGGACCTCAGCTGGGGAAGATGAAAGTGTCCTGGGGCTGGGTCAGGGGGATGTTGGCACAACAGTGTGGATATACTTAACACCACGGAACCGTGCAATTAAGAATTAGTCGAGGAAAATTTTATGCATATTTTATTGTAATCAGTTTTTTTAAAAAGTAAAAACTAAAAAAAAAACTTTCTGAGGAAAGTCAGGGAAAACTACTAATCTCTAGTCTCATAAATTCAAAATTTCCATGGGTTAATGCAAAAAAAGTAGCAGTGATCTCATTGTCTTAAGGGGCCATTCACTGGAACCTGCTCCCCAGTGTCAAATGACTTCTGTTTCCTTATTCCTGAGGCTCAGTCAGCATTTGTTAAATGAGCAAATGGCTTAATTTGCATGTGACATTGATTAGGTATGAGATAGTAACTCTGGTGTTCCAGTCTCAAAGGTCTAGTGTGGGAGCAGGAGGAGGCTCATGCAGGAATAAAAGGAGCCAAGTGAATATCATCAAGGCCTCCACAAACCGGAGGTGCCCCTGCCGGTCATGTGAGGACTGGACGAACCCAATGGGCCCCTGCTCTTCAGTCTCCTGTTTCTCTGCTTGAAACTGACATGCTGTTCAGATAACACACTCGTCCCTCCTTGAGTGTGGTGGGGGGCCACTGTAAAATGACGGAGAGAAAATTCCCTGGCCATTCCTGCTCAGTTTTAAGGGCTAGTTGGAACATCTTTCCTCATTCATTCTGCCTTAGTTTTACATTTTGGCATCTTGAAATAGCAAACATAATCATAATAGCGGGAACTTTGACTTAGAATGGCCTGGGTTTGATCCCTACCACTTAGCAGACTTTGAAGTTGGGTAACTCTCTTAGCTACCATGAGGCTCAGTCTCCTTGTGTTTAAAATGTGGCTGACTACCTCCCAGATGTTGCTGTATGGATTAAATGAGGTAATGCACGTAAAACTCACAGCAAAGTTCTAGGCACAGAACTTTGGGACTTGATACATTTTTTCCCCTCTGGATCAGGTTTTGAGGTCAGCATATAGTTAGATTCCTGCTTTTCTACACCCTGACACACCTATGGTTTTCTCAGCATAGTCTCTCTACATTGAAGCGATGCTTTCATTTGTGTTTTTCATTAGAATTAAAACAAAATTGTCTCCTTAAAGAGAGAAATTTACTCTCCAGCACACTTTTATTCTGCATGTTAGTATTTTTCATTTTTCATTTCCAGCTTGGCATTTCTAGGTGCTCAAGAAATCTCTCTTCTCTCCTTTTGTGTCTCAGGTACAGGAGGAGGACTCTCACTTGTTGGTTTGGTCTCAAACTTGGAGGGCATCAAAATTGCCCTCTCCCTCTATCAGAGAACTCTCATTCAGGTGACAACTCTGGAGGTGTCAGAGAACTCTCATTCAGCTGACAGCTCTTGAAAAATATTGAATTTTCCCTGTTGCCAAAGGGAAAAGACATATCCTTCTGTCCTTTGTCTTAGAATATTTTATTGAGAGAACTTCCCTTTGCAAACCTTTCCTCTGTCCTTTTGATGTGTATGTGTTGTATGCTTTTCTTTTTTTAACTTCTTTCTTTTTTGCACCCCGGGTTTATGTGAGGCTACATCTTCTCCTCCTCCTCTTTCTCCCTCCTTCTTTTGCTCGCTTGTTATTTTGGTATGATTTCCAACCTAGAGAAAAGTTGTAACAACACCACACGGATCTCCCACATATTACTTTTACCCAGTTCAATCTGTTGTTTACATTTTGACCTACTTTTTTCCAGATCATTTTCTATCTCTCTGCATATTTTTCGAGTCACTTGAGAATTTCTTGCAGCCAAGATGCCCCTTGCCTGTAATCACTAATAACATGATATGACTTTTTCTGATCGTTTTCCAAGGAGACGTCCTTTTCCCTATGCATTTATTCCCTTATTCATCCTTTTATTGATGTTAGATTTATAACATCAATAAACTATATACATCAAATATAACCTGGCTTCTAATCTTATCTCATCAATATAACCTGGCTTCTAATCTTATCCCATGAATCTCAATCTATTATTCTCACTACCATTATTTATAGTCCCAGATTTGGCCAGTGGGAGCCCTTTAATCTGGCTCTTAGGGCCTTTGGATAGATCATTGTCCTTTTGGGGGATATTTTCATGCTTTTTGTTAAACAAGATGTCTGCCCAATGTTATGGGCCAGGCTATATGGGCAATGACCAAACAGGCTCCATTTTACCCTGAGACTCCATGTCATAGAGGAAATGCTTCTCCCATGGGAACACCCCACCTCCATATGCATCAAGAGTTGAATAGTGTAGCATGTTTGACAACACAAATGGCAATTCTTATACAATGTAAAAGTGTTCTCTTTTTCGTTCCTATTTTTCTTGGACAATGTACCCTGTCAGAGAATGATTATCTAGATTTTAGTAACCATTCTTTAACTTGTACCTGACTAAAGTCACTTTGACCCACTTCTCCTTCAGCTTATGATTTTAGATCTCATGGTGTTAGTTTGTAGTTTTGAATCACAGCAACAGACACTTAGGATTGATGTACTGACTGATGGTATAAAAACCCCTGCAGTCCTATGGTCAGGGCTGTTCTCCCAGTAGCCACGTTGGGGCATTGTGTGAGACAGTCAGCCAGCTGGCTAATAAAAACTCTCAAACTTGGACTTCTCAGTGGCAATCAGTG
Source organism: Sciurus carolinensis (assembly GCF_902686445.1). Taxonomy (NCBI): domain Eukaryota; kingdom Metazoa; phylum Chordata; class Mammalia; order Rodentia; family Sciuridae; genus Sciurus; species Sciurus carolinensis. Next base: position 1,249,434 of record NW_025920124.1, on the reverse strand, counting down.
TGTTCTTAAGTTGTGCCCCACAACACCTGAGGCTTTCCATTTTCCTGGGGCCCTTGGTTCATTTTAGAGAACTGCACTTAGAATCAAAGGTCCAGCATTAATTGTTCTCATTCTACTGATGTGACATACACTCTAGACTTCCTCAGGAAAACAAAATTAGGAAATATGAGTGTGTATGGACATGCACATAACACACATATTTACTTCTGTTTTTCTCCTTAATTGATCACTTACCTAGCTAGGTATGTATCTACCTACCTACCTATTTACCATCATCTTTCTAAAAGGTTATAGTCATACTGACATCTCCACTTCCAGTCCAATACCACAGGTATAATGTAATGTTTCCTGTTTTTATATTCACAACTTTTTTCAACAATGAGGATTCTGGGGGGCGCTGCCATCAATATATTTATTTTGTCATTGCAGAAACTTTAGGATACTCAGAAAGTAACATGAGAATTCCTTTCTATGCCACTGTGAGAAACCAACTAACTGGTGTTGATATTTTTTGCAGTTTTGGGGTGTTTTTTTTTTTTTGCAGTTTTTTAAAGGTAAAATTAACATACAATGAAATGTTAAAACCTAAATGCTCACTTGTAAGAGCTTTGACAAATGCATGTACTTGTGCTATTTCCCCATAGAGATGCAGAACATTCTTATCACCCCAGAGTTTCTTTGTATACTTTCCCCCTTGACCTTCCTCCATAAGCAGTTTCACCTGTGTAGGAATTCATCAAGGTCAGCCACTCAGTTCTTTCTCTTCTGTGTCTGTCTTCTTCCAAGAATACAGTCTATAGATTCATCCCTCCTGGTTACCATGGCTCATTACTATTTTATTACTGAGTAGTATTTTATTCTACTGCAATTCATCTCCTCTTAAACATTGATCTGCAGTTTTTGTTATTATGAATAAAGCTGCTGTATTTTTTTACCAGTCTTAACTTTCTTGAGTAAATACATAAGAGTGGAATTACTGGGTCACAGTGCAGGGACATGCTTAGTATCAATGGAAACTGACAGAATCGTTCTAAAGTGATTGTATCAGTAACATCCGAGAGTTCTAGTTGTCAGGTTCTTGTCAACATTTGGTGTTGTCAGGTATTTTTATTTTAATCATTGTAGTAAGAATATAATGGAATCTCATTGTGAATTTCAATTAAACTTCTCTGATAGTGATGCAGAATGTGTTTTCACATGGTATTGACCAGTTATCTCTTTCTTCACAATTGTCTATTAAAAGCATTTTCTATTGAACTGTTTCTCTTTTTATGTTGATTTACAAAACTTCTTCAAAATTTTGGGTATAATTCTCTGTCAAATATATGTTTTACGAATATTTTCTCCTCATCATGCCTTGAAAGCCACCAAGACTCAAGTCATGCCAATTCAATAATCCAATCACTTTAAAACTAGTTTAAAATCCAAATACAAAAGGGAAAGGAAATTATAGATCTCTAGGAAAACAATACATAGTAAGTCTTTTTAAAGGAGTGCACACTCTTTGGATATGAGGTATCCCCCAAAAGCTCCTGTGTTAATTCAGGAATATGCAGAAGTGAAATGATTCCATTATGAGAACTGGAACCTCATCAATCCACACTCACCAGAATGGATTACCTGGGTGGTGACTAGGCAGGTGGGGTGTGGCTGGAGGAGGTGTGTCCCTGAGGGCAGGTCCTGGAAGGGTGCATCTTCCCTGACACCTCCTCCCCTCTGTCTCTGCTTCCTGGCTGCCATGAGTTGGTCAGCTTTCCTCTGCCGTGCTCTTCCACCATGATGTTATGCTTCACCTCAGGCTCAGAGCAATGGTTGGCTGACCATGGAAACAAAGTTTCTCTCCTCTAAGTTGTTCTCGTTGAGTATTTGGTCACAGTGACAGCTGACTGATACACACTGTGTTCTCTCCAGTACAAGAACAGAAATGACAGATTTCTGGAGAATAGAAAGAAGTGGGGAAAACAGCTAAGTCTCCCAGGAGTATATATTTTCACAAAAGTTTAAATATTTTATTTGTATTTTACTTAATCAAACACATATTTGAATGGATATTTAAAATGTGTGATTTTTTACTATAAAAATAAATAATTTCCTGATTAATTTTGTCAGAGACAAAAGGAACACTTTAAAATTTGTCTCCTAATTTGGGCTTTTTCAAAATAACAAGAAGAAAAATGATACTGCTTGTCAGAAGCGGCAGTCTTCACATAACTGCAACTTAATCCTTTTGAACTGTGTGGGAAAGTGACATTTTAATTTTATTTTTATATGTTTCTAATCTCTGAAGACTATGTGAACATGCGTGTGCTTTTTGCCCTTTTTATATATATACTATCAAGTTACAAAACAACAGCAAAAACAGAAATTATTTTCTGTGCAATCAATCTCTAGAAATCAGAAGTTTATTTTCAAAAATGAAGGGATTCTGGACGCATCTCCATCTCTCTACAGCTCACTGCTTTTAATCATTTAGTAGAAAATTACCATAAGGATGACCTACTTGAATTGGACTTTGTCACTAAGAACCAAAGGAAAAATAAATGGCATTGCATGAAAGCTAAATGGCAATGTAATATAAAACATACCAAATTACCTATTTTCTGTCTCTAGAAGTTTCCTCAGGAAACTGGAGACCATATTGGAAAGAGCCAGGAATTCAGTGGCTGGCACTTTAGTCGCTCTGCTCTGTTCCTAATTGGCTGAAAGGCATTGACAAGCTGCTTCAGATTTTTGGAATTCCAGTTCCTCTGAACGAGAAGAAGGGATCCAAGCTGCGTGACCTGCAGGAGCTCGAAGGCTCAAGTATCACTCAAGCCCTCAAGAGGACAGAAAAGCAGAGCCAACAGTATAAAAATTCCAGACCCAATCACGGGCCACACAGGGAGCTGAAATGCACTGAGATCCTGAAAGAGTTTGGTCCTCACCATGATGCTTGATGAAATCTGTAATACTTTTGACCCACCGAGGCCTCCTCTTGGCATTAGATAGCAGTCAAAAGATCTGAATTTTTAATGCCTGTAAAAATAGTCTTTCTGTCAAATTTGAGAACCAAGGTTACAGGAGCAGTAGAAAGTAGGTTCTTGCTCAGGAATGCGATAGGTTGTCAGGGAGCTGGTTGTGGATCTTCCAGAAAGGGCAGCAGCTTAATTCAAAATTGCCATAGGTCTATCATTACAAAGATTTGATATATGCTCTCAAGAATATGCAATGGAAAAGGGAAGCTATACACTAACACATCATTTCAGGATTTCGTTGGAAACTCAAAATCGCTTGAGGCCCTGGAAAAGGCAGATAAGTTTTCTTAAAGGATTGTGTCTAGGAACCAGGGTCAGCCTGACGTCTTTTCCCGGCATCTGATAGAATCAGTGACAAGGCTGATAATAATGATGATGATGATAAAGAATGGGATAATCTGCAGGGTGAGGAAGGTCTAAAGGTTTTATAAGCCCATTTTGGAGAAATATCAGCCAGTAGAACATTCTCTATCTTAGTCGTTCTCAAAGTGTGCTCCCTGGACCAGCAGAGTGGACATCATGTGGGTGCTTGATAGAAATGCAAATTCCTGGTTCCCATCCCACACGTACTTCATGAGGAACTCTAGGGATAAGGTTTAATGATCTGTTTAACTAGCCCTCTGGGTGATTTTGATACAAGCTACATTTTAGAGACACTGTTCTCATCGATATGTTTACTCTTTGGTGCTAGGGATGGAATCCAGGGCCTTGCTCACGCACGCCAGCTGACTGCACTATCACCAAGATCCAGCCTCAAGCCCTCTCTCTGACATTTCTGGGTCCCTTCCTAGTCTCCATTCCTTTAAATGTCTGTGCAATATTCCACTTGGTAGACACATCATACTTATTTCACCCAGGTGTTTGCACTTTCTGGCTACTATAAATAGTGTGGCAGAGAGTGCTCAGCTATATTTTGCTTGATGGACTTATTTAGTTATGACCGATGTACTTTTTTATTATTGAAGTGTGCTTTATAAGCACTGAAATGCACAGATCTTATGTGTACAATTTAATGAGTGTGATAACATAGCAGTGCTACCCAGTACCCTGTCAATCTATTACTGCAGAAAGTCAATAAGTAATAGAAACAGAAAATTACCAGGATCCTTGTGAATACAGCTTCTCTGATACATGCTCTGTCAATGGAAGTATGAAAAGGTCCATTTCTTATCTCCACACAAGCTCTGATTATTATTAAGTACTTAATTTTTTATTAATTTCCTGTCAAATAAATAGCATCTCATCCATACCTTGACTTACATTTGTGGTATAATTATTCAACCCGCCCCCTCCAACCACATTTATTAACCTTTTGCAATTCCCTTTCAGTGACCTGGCCAAGATATTTGTTGAACTTGAATACAGAATTAACTTCACTCTGTCCACATGTCATTTCCTCTAGGAATGACTTCCTGACTTCTTGCACAGACCCACTCAGGTGGACCAGGTGGTCTCATCTGCACTTCCTCTGCCCCCTTTCACTGCACTTCCTGAATAAATGAAAAATCATTTCCTTATGTCCACCTTTTCCCTCCTCTGTCCCCCAGGACATTCCAGAGACAGCATCCTCCATCTCTGCCTCCAGAGCCAGCAAAGTTCCTGGCACTGGTGGGCTTCTTTGGCCTGAGTCTGAATTCACCCGTAGGGTTTGGGAGAAATGAAGAGAAATCATGCATCACGGCTTAGCTGTGCTTCCCCACCTACACGGTCATTGCGAAGGTCACTGAATCTAAAAAAGCAAAAACCCAACAGTTACATTCAGGCTCAAATAGTTACGGAGGAAAGAGAGGTGAAGTTCTTCCAGCACATTCAGAGTTGCTGTTGATATTTTGGGTGTTGATTGAGTGTTTTAAAGCATCCCATCTATAGCACCAATGTGCATTAACACACTTAATAATTGTTCTGTTGCTGATCCTAATCTCTGGCTGGGCCTCTCTGTCCTGTTTTACAAAGCAGCACCCCTATCAGTGTGTGGAAAGCCTGATTTTGTCTTTTAGGCAAGGTGACAGTTCATTACTCTTTCTCATCTAGCTGTGTTATTTTAGAATTCAATAGGTATTTACTCATCAGTTAGTAGATAGAAATGTAGACGGGACCATGTAGACCTCTAAGACTGGGTCTTGTCCTCCATGGTAAGTCTAGACAACAGTGGCTCAAGGTAGAGAAGATGAAACTGAGTACAGGAGGTGAGATGCTGGGGAAGGAGGGTTCACGTCCAGACACACAAGGCCAGGGAATCTGGAGGCAGACAGATGACAGACAGAGAGATCCCATGGAGGAGGTCCCCTTGGAAAGGCAAGGTTGGTCTTCTTGAGATGGGGGAAACCCACTGTGAAGTACTTCTTCAGTGCATCTTAGACCCCTGCCTTAGCTCTCCATGGTTTGAAATGGATTAAATGCAAATGCAGGAGTGGGTAAGGAAGCACGGATGCCAATCCCAAAAACCAAACTTTCTGCAGTAAGAACATCATATATTCACAGCACCAAAAAATGCATCGGGCTCTTTGTAGGAATGGTTTTTAAAAACCCTCATCTCATTCAGGTTTGCTTCCGGGTTCAGTGACTCCTTGGCAGCTTTGTAGATTCAAGTAGAAATGGACCATGATCAACTCGCACCTTTCACAGGAACAAGAAGCAGGTTCCTGCTTATGGGATGATTTGTTCACAGTCTTGCCCGGTGTTTTGGATGCTTTAGTTGTTTCCAAGTATTGAGCAGCGAACAATCCATGGCTTGTAAAACTCTCATTAACGGCTACAGTTTGCATTCTGCAGACTTTGCAACAGGACTGTCTTTCAGGGACATGATTGTGTATTTGTGCATGCCACAAACACTGTCCAAACCCCGTGAGAGGCACTGCTCCAGGCCGAGGAGGCAGAGGGACTCAAGAGGCAGCCTTCTCTTTCTCTGTTCCACCCCGGACTCTGCCAATCATCACTGCCCTCTTCACTAGTATGATCTCCGCTTTTTCAGATTCCAGGTCCAATGGTAAAGTTTCCTTGAGACGGGGAAAAGTTGTGAGATCTATTGCACGACAGGGTGACTACAGTCAATAGGATGCATTGTGTATTTCAGGAGAGCTAAGGGAGAAAGTTTCGCATGTCTCATCACAAAACATGGTAAGTAACCAAGGTGATGGATATGCAAATTAATTAGCTCAATTCAGTCATTCTGTATTGTATGCATATACCAAAATATGACATGTTACCCATAAAAAGATATAATCATGATTTTTAATTAAAATAAAGTTAATGGATTGGAGCACAGGCTGCTCTTGGGGTGGAGAAAGGGACCACGGTGGAGAAGAGATGGGGAAGGTGAAGCATGAAAGGTGGGTCAGCTGCATTAGGGTCCCATCCACATGGTGGCATGAAGCCCACCAGAGCTTTGTAAGAGAAGAGTGACATGCTGGCCCTGGGGAAGGCTGGGCCTGGGGCCCCAGGAGGGAGGCGCTTCCTGTAGCTGCACCAGGGCAGTGGAGCAGCGAGACTTTCTGGAACAGTTCTGTTCTCTGCTGGGTGCAGATGGAAAGAGGCAGATGCAGTTTCCACTTGAGCTGTATGATTTGTTTGGTTGTTGTTTTCAGATATACATGACAGTGGGGTGTATTTTGACACATTATGCACACATGAAGTGCAGCCCATTGCAATCCTGATCCCATCCTTGTGGTTGCACTTGAGGTGGAGTTACAGGGTTGTGTATTCATATATGAGCACAGTAAAGAGATGTCCCGCTCGTTCTACTGTCTCTCTACTCCCATGCCCCTCCTCCTCAGCCTCCAGAGCTGCTGGCATGTGCCCCTGGCCTCAAGTATGTTTTAAAGCTTACTTGTCTATGTGAATTCATCTAGTTAAAGATACATAATGAGATGTGTGAATCCATCTGGTCAGAGGCAAACTATGTCAAAACACTGACGAGAACAAATGATGGGAACTCCACTCTACTCTCCATGAACCCAAGGTCCTTCTGATGCATGAAGCAAGTGTCAACCGGTATATCAAACAGTAAAGGAAATTACTTTCTTGTTTTCATTAAAAATACATTCATGTAGAAGTTCTAACATGCTGTTGCTATGATGCATTGGATTGATATTCTTGTTCCCATCTAGACTCTTCGGTTTAGACAGTGGTCCTAAAGCTGAGATATGTCCCCCCACCCCCCATGTATGCAAAGACTTTTTATAAGGTACACAGAAATAGATAACTTTAAGCAGATCAACTTCCACAGGTTCTAAAACAGATGTCTTGATATTCACCTGCAAGAGAAGCTACTTCTGTTTAGAGGTTTACCTTTTCTGCTCCATGTTCACTATCACCTTCACCCTCTTTGCAGGTGAAAAGCACACCTCTCCCCATCCAGAACCTTCCTGTGGAACTCTGTCCCAGCCCACAACATCTTCTTGACCACCCAAGGGTCAAACAAATCCTTTGGTCAGCACCATACACTTTCTTACCAGGTGGGTTTCCAATAAATACTTTTTAGGTTTAAAGATGACTTTTCAAAATGTGGGCTTGTTTATGTTGTTCAGACTAACTAATTATGGTCTAAGTATATACGTAATTGTAATGTAGGTCAGAAGAAAAAAATTTAACACTTAGAACTTCCTGGTTCCAGAAAATAAAATCAATAAATTTCAACTTCCGTACATCTTATGTTTTGTTGCAGGAAAGTATGATAGGGCTGTAAATAAGAGTCTTTCAAGCATGAAGTAAATTAAATTAGTGTTAAATGTCATATAGGAAGTGGAATGAAAATACAATTTCAGAGAATGACGAGAGCTGGTGTTTCAGTAGTAAGAGAGCTTGCTCATGCCTCTTTTTAAATGGAGGAAGGTAGATGTGAATCCATTTGGTATTTGTATTTGACTGGATCCATTTAAAAGAACAACAATAATTTTTCTTCTAAATGTTAATATTTATGACACATGGGAAATTATATTTCTGGACAACTTTCAATTTGTGATGAAAATTTTTGGACATCAACCTAACCCATTTTGTTTCATTGTCCCAGATATGGAACACCTATAAAAAGTTAAATAAAGATCATAATCTAAAACCTAATCATATAACAATACTAATATAATTTATTATAATATAGTAATTATAATAATTAGTTAATATAATAATAATATGCAAGTTGTAGGTTATGATTTCCCACCTACTTTAATGGACCCCTGTCAATTTCATTGGGATCTTTGCAGAATTAAAAACTAGGGACTTAATGAATTAAACATGTGACAGTAATCATGGTGGCCGGAAATTCGTTTAGGGAATATGCAGACCTCTGAAGTAGACAGCTCTTTAGAGAGTATAGGTAGGTGACAGGAGACAGATGCTAGGGTGCAGAGAGACTTTTTCATTTTGGCCAAGATGTATGTATTTATAAATCTATGTATTTACAGACTTGGGAATGCTCCCAGGAAGGAAGTAGTGTCCCCATATCTGCTTGGCATTTTTAGATCATGAGTTCTGAATTCAGGCTTAGAATATCTCACCTCTTTCCCATCCACAAGTCTGAATCTACCTCCTCAATGGTGGGACTCACTCTGCCCACCAGGCCTAAGTACCATCTAATAGGGTATCTTCATTTCAGCTTTGAAAAGACTGAGAGCAAGCTGACTTGGTGGGAAGTCTAAAACTCTGCTCAGCACTACGTCTCGCCTGTAGTCAGATGCTGCCCACCTGCCTGTGCCTTCCCATTTCCCACCTCAATTTCCATCAGCTCATGCCAGCTAGACTGAGGAGGGGGAGGAGAGAAGGGAGAGAACCCTGTTCTCATGCCTCGAAGGAGATAAGGGTGCAGAAGTGTGGCCAAAGAAAAACACGAGTGGGTTCCCCTAGACTTCAATCTGAGGAGGAGTACATGTGTGCATTTTTGAAAGAATTTCAACTAGAATTTAAAAAGTGAGTTTCCTGGTGCAATCTCGGGTAGGAAGAAATAATAGTTACTTACCAAGACAAGTTTCATGCTTGTGGTTTCAGCCTTGTTGCTAGAGATCGCCCTTGTTATAGAGAATCTCTCCTACTTAAAGGTTAGCTTTTGGTTGAAATTCAGATCAGTTCAGCAGATACTATGAAAGTGGGACACATGGACTTGAGAAATTTCCAACTTGAGGGAAAAATAGATGGAAACACCGCACTTGAGCACATCGAGTGGGCGTGAGATAAAAAGATGCCACCCTTGTCTAGCCCGTGAGATCCCCATCTGGCCTCCACTTCCAGAACTCACCAGGCAATTGGGTTTTCTCTCCCTGCGTGTGGACAGCGCAGGGCTGATGGGAGACCCTGCGGAATGAGTGCCACAGGACGTTGTTAGCCTGGTCTGCTCACCTCAGTTAAGACCATGCGTCTCATCTCTCACCAGATTACTGCTGAACAGAGTTTATAATTATTACCTAGAAAATACCAGTATCTCAGGATTTGTTTCCCATGTAGAAGTCAGTGAACTATAAAACTAAGAAATGCTTGGATAACTGGGGCATAGGGGCTTTTGGAAACAAATCAAACCTTTAGCTTGTGCTGATCATCCTACATTTTAAAATAATTTCATACTCTTTAAATTGTATGTGTTATTAACTTTTTCTTATCACAATTGATTTATGTCATAGATATCAGCATTCAGATATTGTAATAGCAATAAGATAAATAGAATTCTGCCTGAATTAAATGATTATTAAAGAAGGAGAAATTAGAGATGTGGCTAATATTAGCTAAAAATGAAAAGTGCACATCCCTTGGGGAAAACTCTTTTGTCTACCACCAGGGCCTGTGACTGCTGGTGTCCTAAGATGAGGCTATTTTGTTTGCACCATGACTGATTTAATTGGCATAAATCTGGTGGCATTGTTTTGCATCTTGAGTTTCCTAATTGCAGTTCTATTAAATAGGAAGGAAACAAGGGCAATTTTCTTATTTGGTTATGATGCTCATGATGAACTACAATGAGGAAAAACTACATTTGTTTTAATGAATTCCCATGGACCTACACAGGGGAAAAGATCACTTCATATTCCCTTTTTTGGTGGGGGGAACCAGGGATTAAACTCAGGGGCACTTGACAACTAAGCCACAACCCCAGACCTATTTTTTGTGTTTTATTTAGAGACAGGGTCTCACTGATTTGCTTATTGCCTCACTTTTGCTGAGGCTGGCTTTGAACTTCTGATCTTCCTGCTTTAGCCTCCCAAGCCACTGGAATTAAAGGCATATGCCACCGTGTCCAGCTACTTCATATTTCTTTTTAACTGTAATTTTTAGGTTTCAGTGTTTCTCCCCTTGGATATTTGTTTGTTAATGGCAATGGTGGGGAGAGGAAAAGAGCGTAGATCCGCATAGATCCACCTTACCCTCAGGGTTTGAACCCTTCCAAATCTCATGTTGAAATTTGATGGTGGTGGTTTGGGAGGTGGGGCCTTTAAGAGGGGATGAGATCATTAGAGGGGTTAATGCAGTTCTCCCATGTGTGGATCAGTTTTCCTGGGATTGGATTGTTGCTATGAGAGTAGGTTCTTATAGAGTGAGGCTACTCTTCATATTTTTCCTCTTTCACATGTGTTTATTTGCCCATCTGCTTTTCTGTCATCTATTAACACTGCACAAGACCTTTTTCAAATTGGCTGCCCGATCTTGGACTTGCAGCCTCTAGAACCATGAGCTAAATAAACTTTCCTTTATCAATTACCCAGACTCAGGCATTCTGTTACAGCAACAGAAAGTGGACAAAGACACTTACTCTTGTAAAATTATTACTTTTCTCCATACCATCTCCCCAGTTACAAATGACTCCTGACTTCCCAGTATTTACCTGATGCATCAGGAACTTCTTGCTCTAGCATTTGAAATACATTTTCTTACCTTGTCTTCTAGTACTTAACCTAAGGGAACTCCTTTCTGCAGACAGGAACCAATCCACTGACTCCTTTTCTGGTGTCCCTAAGCTATTTTCTTTACTTGGGAAACCCACTCTGGCCATACCCATGGGCCAGGAGGAGGCACTGATGTGGGGGTAGAGGTAGGTGCAGGCCTCTTGAGTCAGGTCACACTTGGAGAGACATGATCTGGGTGTGTGGATGAGTTGCTGCTGAATGGAGAGGCGGGGTCTGTGGCTGAAGGGAGTCAGCAGAGTCACTATTGACAGAGTTTTCCTACACTTGAGGCATGAGGGAACGCTCAATGCAATAATGAACAGGTTGCCTAGTGGCCACTTGCTAGTGGTAGGGGTTCAGTAAAAGTGTATTATTGCTTGATTTTCAAAAGTTGTAATAAGAGGGGCTGGGGACACAGCTCAGTTGGTAGAGTGCTTGCCTCCCAAGCACAAGGCCCTGGGTTCAATCCCCAGCACTGCAAAAAAAAAAAAAAATTGTAATAAGAAACAAGCACAGAGATTTCCTATGAACCGGTTCCCCAGCCTCAGCACCACTGATACTTTGGACTGGGCAGTGGTGGCGGGGGTATGTACATCCAGGATGCTTTGTTTCTGCTCTGTAGATGTCAGGAGCAACACTCTCCCTTCAAAATTGTGACAACCCAACCATTGCTAAATGTTCCCTTGGAGGGAACGCCACTCCCCATGGAAAGCCACTGCTATAAGCTAATCTTCCTCAATTTACTTGGACCTGGGCAATCTTAGAATTAGGTTTCCTTCCTTCAACACTTTTAACAAGCAATTGTTCTCTAACACACCAAACCAGACCTCCATTTGTGTTTACCTCCTCCTTGGGATTGCTTAATGGAACTGTCCCCAGGCTTAAAGTTCCAATAAAGTTACTTGCTGCACAGTGTCCAGCTCCTTCCCTTTCTCTTTGTTAGAAAGGAAGGAGATGAATAAGTTGGATATAAAAGCCTGCTGATTTATGCTTTTTTCCTGGGAGAAGGATTCTGAATTAATTCATTGGAAAAATGAGTTAGTGCCTATTGTGCAAGGAATAGTGTTAAGGTCTGTGCTGAGAAGATATATCAACCTGATGGTGACACAGTGGATAAGATGTGATATATTTTGCCTCAATATCAATGACTTTGTCATCCTTATTAAATATACCTGTCGATGGTACTTAACTGGATGACTATGAGATATTGTTCCCCAGGATCTCGGCAGAATGTGCTGGTATTCATGGGCATTAAATTGCTCTGTCAGGCCTGCTCTTGGGGCTCCCATATCACTACATGCCACACTTATTGAGTTTGTCATCAAAGCAGTGAGCTGTTGTGTTGTTATTCATCCAACTTCTGTTTCCTTCTCATTATTCTTTTATAAGATTTCACAATGGATTGGTGCTTATTTGAATAACTTTTGGCTGGATTTCTTTTCCATATGCATTGCTTGCTCATTGGAGAGAAACCCATCCTATGTTGGTCTTACAGGGTAGAATGGGATATTTTATGATCAACTTAGTCACTAAAACATATTTAAATTTCAGATTTATTCACCATGTCTTTAAATGGTGTGGATGAAGTGAGATCTCTAGTTTGATATGGACAACCAAAAAACTATATTTTTATTGGTCTGTTGGATCCTTCATATTTTTCAAGGAGAGGGTATCTTTTTCTTTCCAAGCAAAATTTGATTGGTGCTAAATTGTTAGAAAGGCCTTTCTTTTGTGGAACTCAAATCTGCCTTCTGGAATTGTTCCCTGGTCCTCTAATACACTGACTTACAGATAGCTTCCCCTTCCATTTGAGCATCCTGCAGTATTCCAAGGGAGCTCTTTGCTCTGTCTGAGGACTTCACTCATACGTAATGCCTCTAGTCTCTTCAATTACTCCCTAAGTTGAATGAAGTTCAGATGGTCAGCTCCACCTGCAGGAATTCCCCCAGCACGTCCAGATCCAGCAGAAGTTCTGGTCTCCTCTCCCATGTGCTCCTGCCTGGTCCGACAACAGGACTCCCTCTTTCTCTCCACATCCCCACAGGAGACACGCTTGTCATAACCTTGACCGCGTCCTTCCTGTGTGCTGTGTGCACCTGACCTCAATCCACTGTTACCCTGCGTGGATAACTGTTCCACAGTGACACAGACACAGGTCATTTATTCTGGGGATGCAGAGCATGTGAGTCAGGTGACTGAGAGACGTGTCGGGTGAGCATATGCCATGTGTGGAAGAGGTCTTCTGAAATAAAGCTTTAATTTTAGAGCAGCTCAATTTTACAGAATAATAATCAAGATAGTAGAGTCTCCCATCTAGCCTGTGCCTAGTTTTCCTAATTATTAACATCTTACTGCAGTGTGGTACGTGGGTCAGAATTAATGACCAGCAATGACATACTGACATCCCATTATACACTAAAGTCGGTCCTTTATCAGAATTTTTAAAAGCTTCTACCTGGTGTCCTTCTGTTTCAGGATCCCCTCCAGAACTCCACCTTACATGCTTCTTTGTGACTCCATGCTCATGTTTCTTTGTGACTCCATTCCACCGTGACATTTTCTCAAGCTCCTTTGTGATTTTAAGGAGGACTGGTCAGGGGTACTGTAAGACACCCTTCTATTAGAGTTTGTCTCTTTTTTCTTCTGGTTAGACTAGGTTTATGCTTTAGGGGGAAAACCCCATTCTGATTACCCATTTAGGGGTTAGTTGCCTTTCTGATCACACCATTTTAAAGTCCATGCTCTCAACGAAACTTCTCACTACTGAGGTTCACCTGGATCACCTGGCTAGGTGATGGTGCTAAGTTCCTCACTGTGAAGTTACTGCTTTCCTGGGAAGGCAGTTTCTGTGTGCAGTCCTCACTTGAGGAGGTATGATGTCTCCCTCCCCTTTCCCCTCCCCCCTCCCCCTACCCTGTCCCTCCCCCTCCTCCTCCTTCCCTCCCCCCTCCCCCTCCCCCTCCTCCGTGCTGGGGACTGAACCTAGGGTCTCGTGCATGCCAGGCAAGCGCTCTAGCACTGAGCCACACCCCAGCCCTTGTGCCTGTCCTTCTTGAGATTGGAATATCTACATAAATTGGGAATTCTTCTTCTAGAGATGAGCCTGTTCTTCCCACTTATTTATTTATTCATCCAGCTGTTCATCGGTACCAGTCTCGTACTTTAGGTCACTGGGTAGATTTTTATTCCATTGAATCGTAGCCTTGTTCTCTCTGTTCATCATCTTCTCTCGACTTGTAAGAGTTTACCTGAAGTCTCCACAGCTGCTCCAAAATCACGGACAAAACACTAAGCCCGTGTGTCATCAGTTTACGGGAGGCTGCACAGGTGTACTCCCAAAGCTCGTAGGTGTGTCAGACCCTGGAGACGTACTGCTGGTCCCTGGGGGGTCCTGCTCTCAGCTGCTCCCACCCAGCACAGCACCAGGACCCCCAGAGAGGCTGACGTTTTATTCCTGGATATTGACATTAAACGATGTCCTAGTTGTGTGACAAATCTATAAATCAACTGATTTTGAGTGGGTGAAATATACAAGACTATGAAGCATTTTATGAGGAATTTAAAAAATGCACATCACCCCTCAAAATCCCTGGATGTGTTCAGACGTTGCCTGGCAGATCCCTGAGAGGAGATGGCCCCAGAGCCAAGGGCCTCCTGAGCACTGCTCGGCAGCTTGACCCCCAACTTCTCCTCTCCTTCTCCCCCCTCATTTCCAGCTGTGTCTGCATTTGCCTGTCCATCAAGGTTTACAGGTAACATACTGGATTCCCATGTAAATTTGAATTTCAGGTAAAGCACAAATGATTTTTTTTTTTTTTTTTTAGTGTAAGTGCATTCCAGATGGTGCATAGGACATACCTCTGTGAGATTCTTTCCTCAAACATGATATAGTCTAATCATGAGGAAAAAAAGCAAATAGTGCACCAGGCATACTTTACTAAAAATTGCTTCTTTTAAATAATTTATTTTCTCTTTTTCTATTCATCATTGTTGTTAATAAAGGAAATACTTTGCACAGGAACTTCTGCGGATTTCATGAAGGCATTCAAACAACCCACTCCAGGAACTTAAATATGGCATCTTTAGTTCTTTAAGAGTAGTAGTTATTTTGTTGTGTTGTTTATTTCTAAGTTGAATGAATGAGAAGAAAGCACTAGATTTAAGTATTGAGATATAAAATTATTTTAATGACTGTCATAGTTTTCTGTTGCTGTGATAAAATACCCGAGAAAGTGGACTAAGGAGAAAAGGTTGAATTTGGCTCACGGTTTCAGGGTCAGCTGACTCTGGAGCTACGGGCCTGTGGTGAGGCACAGTATCATGGCAGAGGGCATGGTGGGCAGAGCTGCTTACCCATGGAGGCTGGGAAGCGGAGTGAGTGAGGGAGGAAAGGGCCAGGAACAAGACATAACCTGCCAGGAAAGGGCCAGGAACAAGATGTAGGCCCCCAGTGGCCTACCTCCTCCAGCAAGGCCTCACCTATCACAATTTTTACCACCTCCCCATAATGCCTCTAAATGATAAATCCACTGACAGAGTCCTCATGATTCAATCACTGTCCCAAAGCCCCACCTCTGAACATGGCAGCACTGGGGACCACACCTTCAAACAGGAGTCTCTGGGGGACAGTCCAGATCCAAACCATGACAATGACCTTGTTTAAAAATCAATAAAAAATTAGAAATGCCTTGATTTATTTATCTGAAATTCAAATTTAACTGGATCTTCTGTGTTCTCATTTGCTAACTATGTCAGACCTGCATGCTTTCTTTGAGAAGATTAAAAACGTGTTGGTGCTTGGCTCCCTGACACCAGACACTCTGACTTAATTTGTGCAGCCTCATCAGGGGGACTTTTTTAAAGCTCTCCAAGTGTTCCCAGTGTGCAGACAGGGCTGAGAATCATTGCTGGGCCAGCGACATCTAATTGTACAGGTGGTTTCCATTCCTATCAGTCAGGAACAGGGCTGAGAGACTGCAGGTGAAAGAGAGAAGCAGGGTAGGGAAACACAGTTATGTCCAGTGACGAGGTGGGCATTCAGGACAAAGGTGCCTCGGGGAGCTCTGGGCATCAGTGACGCAGAATGGATGAAGGGACATGGGGCACCATGACCACCCTCCCTTTGGTGTACGGTCACCAAGTCTTGGGACCCCTTCGAGTTCACGCAGACCTGGTGGAGGATGCCTGGAGAGTCCCGCACTGATTCCTGTCCAGATTCTCAAACACCATCCATACCCCGGTCACCACTACTGACTCCCAGATTCTTGCTGCACAGGGCCCTTTAGGCCACCCCTGACTCCTTGGGCCCCCAGAGAACCCTTAGCACTGCTGTGTAGCTGGAGTGAAATTCTGGCACATGCTTCCCTCAGGGATCAGCACAGATTGCCCCAGTCAATGGCTGGAACCTTCGAGCTCAGACAGAAACCACTGGTTTCTTTGTCATTTTGTGCTGCCTGCTTGTTATCAGGACCCAGGTTGGCATCTGTGTGGGTTGGTTCTGGATTAGCTCCAGGTACACAGCAGGTGCATGGTTCTGGAGACAGGATCACCTGGGTCTGGGAGGCCTTCATCCACCTAGACTGCATCTGGAAGCCACTCAGTCCAGGACTGCCACCTCACATCCCAGGCTTGTGCTGGGGCTCCTTGAAGTCCCAGAAGGGGAACAGCTGGCCCTTCTGTTTCTGCACCACACACAACAAGAACTGGTTAAAGGCTTCAAAGAAAAACATGAATCCGTAAGTGGGAAAACAGACCCACTAGACACAAGGACTGTCCTAACAGCTGTGTGGTTCTGGGAGGAGAGAAGCCATCACCTCATGCCTTCAGGTCCTCACGATGCAGATGAGCAGACGGACGCTGAGTGGGAAAAGCTAAATAACAGTATGTCAGGCAAACAGTAATAATACTCTGAAGAGTGATGACGAACAGGAGCAAAGAGCTCTCGACCAGCTGGATTTGACTTCAGATTTATGAATAACTGGCTTCTTCACCAGAGTGAAATCTCACAATGTGTGACTGATAAATGGCGGGGCTTGTTGATATTTTTATAGTGCCAGCTCTCCCAGAGCAGAAGTCCCTGACTTATTACAGGTTTTAAAACTAAAATCTGGAGCATGTTTCCCCATTGAAATGATATAATAAATGGTGATTAAGCCTCAGACACCTGCTTAACCCCAAATGTATCTGTAGTGTGCCGAATTTTCTACTTTATGGCCAGAACCGAGGAGGGTGGCTCACAAAGCACCTGGTTGCAGCCTTGGTCTCTAGGACAGAAGTCTTCTCTCATGGTAGCCCTGTCCTGGAGCCCCTTCTTCCTTTCCCACTGTAGGGAGAGGGACGCTCTCTTCCTCCCCACCCACAGTTGGCAGTGACAAGCTTCGGTTCTTCTTGCCTTTCTCCAGGGGCTACAGTTTAAGAAAGAGGCTCTGCTCTCTTCCCCTGCCCGAGGCACAGAAAGTTCCAGTGGATAGGTGGGAAAGGCCAGGGTAACTCAGGGGCACTTGACCGGGTCCCCGGCCCTGTTTTTTTTTTTTTTTTTTTTTTGGTATTTTATTTAGAGACAGGGTCTCACTGAGTTGCTTAGTGCCTCACTTTTGCTGAGGCTGGCTTTTAACTCTTGATCCTCCTGCCTCAGACTCCAGAGCTGCTGGGATTGCAGGCATGTGTCACCATGTCTGACTCTAAAGCCAAGATTTTTTGATGGAAATTTCCAAAGGGGGTCCAAGGGCCTGTTAAGAGTAGGAAAACGGGGTTCATTTCAGCAGGCTCCGTAAGGCTGAAGGTGAAGAAACTGGTACATGATGAGTTACTGAGAGCCTCCTAGTTCACAATTCTAAATGAAAATAACCCAAAGAGAGGTAGGCAAGGGGCTACCTTCAATTCAGTCCGCCTCATTTCTGCATGAATGTGCACAGGCACCCACGCCACCCACTTCAGAAGGGACTCACTCCAGGGCAGCCACTCTGACTGTCATTTGCATCAAAAAATGACATCACGGAACAGTGGGATCCAGGCTCCATTTTCTCTGTTTCTGTGGAGTCCACAGCCTGGCATCAGATATTCTTCTGAAGGCATCTTCTAGAATCAGGCTGGTCAGGAGCTTCCATCTCTGCATGTAACTAGAGCTCCCAATATCCCACGTACACTAAAAAGCCGCGATAGGCCACGGAAGGAGTCCCCTGTCCTCTCCAGATATGTCTTTGCTTCTGGTGTTATTTAAAAGTTGACTATTTGCTTGGAGTTGGTGTGACACTATTTTATATCAAACTGGACAACACTGAGCTATACCCCCACCACTAACCTCCTCAATTTTCTACTGGGTGGCTTTTCAAAGTCACATTTAGAAATGTTAATTTTTCTTAACATCCAGTTTCTTTCCTAAGTTACTGACCTAATTTCTTACAGGTATTTATTTTTTTTCTTTCAGGTACCCAGTGATAAATCTAGAGATCCAGAATACTGGTGTTTTTCAGCAATGCCCTCAATCTCAAGGGAAATGGGGGAAGAGAGATGTTATTCTTAGAAGGGACAGCTTTGCCCCGCTGGTGCTGTGTACATGGTGGAGTGGCAGTGTCCCCAGGACTGGGGACCAAGCAGGTCGAGAGGCAGAAGCAAATCTCCACTCAGCCTAAATGCTGCATTTCCAGCAAATCTATATCTGACCATCCCTACCTTCCTCCATTCAAACATGTTTAAATACAGAAGCCAAAGAGAATTTTAAAAAATGTTTTCCAGGGGCTGGGGATGTGGCCCGGTGACAGGGAGCTTGCCTAGCATATGTGAGACCCTGGGTTCCAATCCACAGCACTGAAAAAAAAATTTTTTTCAAATATATCTATTTTTGGAAATTAGGTGCTGATTACCCCCTGGGAGTGCTAGGAAATCTGACTCTCTATTGATTAAATATAAATAGAGAAAGTTCTCAAGAAAGGAGGAAGCTGGGAATATGTTGAAAATATTTGTCATGGAGTAGCTTATCAACTTCCTTATCCATTCCCTACTCACCTATGCATTTGGTCAAAGACTGTAGAAAAACAGGAGGATGTAGAAGTAATAAGCAGAGGGAATCGCCATTGCTGAGCTACTCAGATTCATGAGTGACTGTATTTCTGAGGCATCGACTGGCATAATTCATCCTGGCAAAATCTCCACTATACCCTTGTGTTTTAAAATAGCAGGGGGAAACAAAAACAAAAACAAAAACAAAAACAAACAAACAAAAAAAACCTAAAGCCTTTCAGAGAGACAGGGACACTTCCTCGGGGTTGACCTAACGGAACCAGGAGAGCCATAGGTTATCAATGTGCTTCTTCTTTAGCTTCTCTTTTAGGGAAACTTGGCTGAGGATCTGCCCACATTCCCAGCCCTTATTGATCCCTCCGGTTCACAGCAGAAGTCTTAAATGGAAGATTCTATAGGAAAGAAGAAACAGTAAAAACTCCATCTGACCAACCTTCCATAAATCTTCCTTTAGGTTGAACTACTAACCGCTAAAACCAACCTTTTTAAAATTCTGCATTTTAAGAAAAAAGACCTTGGCTTTTATACTTGATGATCACAGTAAAGCAAAGAGGGTGAGAGGTAAATAAATAAAACAAGGAAAAAGAAGCGAGTTAAAGAATCATTTGGTACAGTGAAGATATTTTTTCCCCTTCAATTATTCTGCATCGGGAACTGTGAAGCACATATAAAACCCCCAGGAAGTGGGAAAGACTTCTCATTACCTGCCTGGAGGCAATTCGCGTGCTTTCTACAAAGCTGTTATGAACTGACGGATCTGCAAGACCGATGGCATTGTAACACGCACCCAGTGCGGAAATGGAGTGCGGCCTGAAATGATCCGTATCGGGCAAGGAGCCACAGAGTGCCCAACACCTGCGCGCTTTCAGACAGCCTCCGCTCGGATAAGAAATCAAGCCCCAACGTTTACACTCATTTTCCTGGGGCTGATAGCATCTTTTCTCCATTAGGTCCCTGTCATGATTCTATCAATCATGTCAGAGCCACTGAGTGATATTTAATATGAGCAGTGCAGAGCTTATTGCTTCATTGAGAACAATTTAAATGAACGCTTTTAAATTAACATAATGCTAAATTAGATGACGTTACTTCTTCGCTTTAACGTGAGCTCAGTAGCTGAGATGCAAAAACAAACCAAATGACTACCAACTTATGAAAGGATAAAGAATATGTGGTGTACATATATATATACATATTTAATGACATCAAAATCATTAATTCATAATTCCTCAAAAAAATCCCCAGGAAAGTGTGACTCCTTCTGACCAGGGCAGTTCCCTTTTGTTCATCTTGGCATCCACATTACTTGAAGGCAACATTTTGTCTAAGCATCTCTGCACCTTTTCTGTTCAGTATGGAGGGCTGGAGCCAGCTTTGGATTGTCCTTGGGAATATCTTCCCACAACAGCCCCCAGCCCCTGAATGTCACCCTTGGGGATCCAAGCACTTAGGCAGAGGTGGCGAGCAGTGAGCTGCAGAGACCTGTTCCAGGCTGTGTGAGGACTTTGGCAGGACGCTAAGTCGTGTTTAACATGGAAGCAACCCAGCTTTCTGTGGATGAAACAGAGTAATCACTCACTAGGGTCTTTTAAGTTACAGCTGCAGTAAGGATGGTTTTGTCAGGAGCATGGGTGGCAGGGACCGTTTCCGCCAGGCTGCTTGACAAGGTCCAAGCATGGGGAAGGGCTTGGCAAGACCACTGTTCCAGGAAACTGCCACAGTCATCTCCCCTGGGAATTAGGTGATTTCTTGTAATTATCATACCTATAACTATGCAACTGCAAATCATATTCCCTGGATAGTTGTGATAAGAATTTAACCTCAATGAGTCTGTGGAGCTTGGGGGAGGTCGAGGAATGCTTTAAAAAATGTACCGATATCACACAGAAGTCTGAAAGTACAGAGTTTGAGGAGTTCTTCAGAAAACTACGGTTATAGAAGTTGCTTGCTCCTATGCTGACCACGCCTGCCCCAGTTAATGCTTTACCAGCAAAACAGCCTGACAAACAGAACAGGAGACTTCTTGTCCCCACAGTACTGGGACCACCCTAGCTAGCTTACAGGATTGGGGGACGTTTGTGGTATCCACTTAGGGAAACAAGTGAATAAGTATAAGGACCCGCCTCCCACAGATCCTCCTCTTCCCTCTACAAGAGTGTACAATGAAAATGGTGAATGAATAATTAATATTAATGGACAAATGTCCAATGTTTGTCCTTCCTTCAAAGGCTTGGACATCAAGGGCCACCCTGGAAATGTAGGACTAAAGAACAAAGAAACAGCATAGGCAAACAACTAGAAAAATATTATCTTAAGATCAAATGCCCTCACTGCATGTTACCTAGTTATGAGTAGTTTATGCTGGCTTAGGTCTCACACATGTATTACAATAGGTAGAGGATAAATCAATGACATAAAGAATAATAGGATAAAATTAGGTATTCACACTGATTGTTTGGCAGTAAACAACCTACTTAGTCTTAACTGAACTTGTTTAGGTAATGGAGTGGACCTTTAAGGTTAAATAAAAACATAATAATATGAACTAAAGAGTAAGTGCATGTTTTGCTTAGCAGTTCGGTAAATTTAGCTTACAAGAAAATAGAGTCACTATGCTGACATTAGGTCTGACACCGAAGGGCACACAAAGGCCAGTAGGATGAAAAGAGGAAAATACCTTTCACTGTAATTTGCTTATGTGAGTAACTTCATGTAAATACAGAAAGTCGGCCTTAATGCTCCCGCTCTGTGTTAGACACCTGCTGGAGAGTGTGGTTAATGACAGATCTCGTGGTAATTTCTCTATAACTGGTATCTTGTTTAATCCTGCTTTACTCAATACTATAAAAGAGGAGCTAAAATAAACCTGAGCAGCACTTGCTTCAAATTGCTCCAGGGGTTCCTGTGGTTCCTCTGCGCCGACTCCACCCATCCTTCTGGGAACCCACCAGTTGCTGGGGCTGCACCTGGCACATTGGGAAATGAGGCAGGTGTGTGGACAAGGGCACCTCACCTCACCTTAGTGTCAGGGCATGCAGGCTTGTGTGGGTGAGATATCCATTGCCGTGACTCAAACCCCCAGCAGACACAACCTAAGAGAGGAAAGGTTTATTGTGACAGAGGTTTAGTCCATGGTGGGCCAAATGTATTGCTCTGGGCCAAGGGGTGGGGGTGCACAGAATATCATGGCAGGCTGGCGTGGTGGAGTGCTGCTCTGCTCATGATGACCAGGAAGGAGAGACGGGGGGCGGGGGAGAGTGAGGGGAGAGGGAAAAAATCAGAGAGATAGAGAGAGAGAGAGAGAGAGAGAGAGAGAGGAGAGGGAGAAAGAGGGGGAGTGGAGGGGGAGACAGACTCACTGACTTTATCAACAATTTATTCACAGAGCAGAAAGTTGTAGTTTTCATGAAGTCCAATTTATTAATTTTTTTCATTCACAGATTATATTTTTAGGGTTGTGTCTAAAAACTCAGAACCAATCTCAGGGAATCCACATTTTCTCTTCTGTTATCTTTCAGAGGTTTGTGTTTTACTTTAAGGTGCACAACCCATTTTCTGTAAGATTTGTGAAAGGTTTACTGTCATGTACAGCTAATTAGAACAAATAAAATTAATAAGGAATAAAAATAAATTAAAAAGTCTTACAAGGGTCTGTTCTAGCACCATAGGTCAAAATGTTACCCCTTCTCTATAGAATCGCTTTTACTCCTTGAGCAAAAATCAGTTGACTATACTTAAGTGAATATATTTTTGACTCTGTTCTGTGGCATTAATTCACGTGTCTATTCTTTCATCAATGCCGTAATGTTTTGATTGTTATAGCTTTATGGTAAATCTTGAAGTGTAGTGTTAAGTATTCCATATTCGTTCTTCCCTTTGATAACATACTAGCTACTTTGGGTCTTTTGCTTTTCCATATAAACTTTTGAATCAGTTTGCTGATATCTATAAAGTAGCTTACTGGTATTTTGAATCAAGCTGGGAAAAAATGACATCTAACCAGTATTGAATCTTCCATTCTGTGAACATGGAATATCTCTCCATTTATCTAGATCTCTATTTTATTTCATGAAGTTTTCTAGTTTTCCACATATAAAATGTGTACATAATTGCTTCTTGGCCTTTTAGTTAAGATCAAGCAAAGAACTTGCATGTATTTTGTTGACTTTATAACTAAGTTTTTTAAATTTATTTTTGGTACTGGGGATTGAACCCAGGGATACCCCATCCCCAGCTCCTTTTACATTTTATTTTGAAACTGGATATCACTAGTTGCTTAGGATCTCGCTAGGCTGCTGAGTCTGGCTTTGAACTCATGATCCCCATGCCTAGGTCTCCGGAGCCCCTGGGATTACAGGCCTGTGCCTCTGCACCTTGTTGTGGGGCACAACTTAAGAACAGACCACTGAGAAGTCCAAATTCGAGAGTCTATATTGGCCGAGCAGATGACTGTCTCACACAACGCCCAAGATGGCTATTGGGAGAATAGCCCCGAGCACAGGGGTACAGGGGTTTAAAAAGGCAAAACCACAAGAACAAGGGAGGCACACATGGGTCAGAAAAGACCTTGTTGAGACAGATACTTTGATTACACAAGAGAATAGTTTTGATTATACATTTCGGAGTCATTTTTGTTATACATCAGGGCCACAGTCAGGGACCTGGGAAGGTCCTACTGTACCGTAAACACAGACACAGCTTCAGGAGGCTGAAAGGAAAACATTACAAGCAAGCATTCAATGGCGTCAGGTCAGAACAAAATGGTGTTACTTTGGTTTTTTTCCATTTCAAACTGGCTAAGTATTTTTTATTGTTGTTGGTGCTATAATAAGTGGTATTGTGATTTTAATTTCAAACTATAATTGTATTGCACCATACAATTGACTTTTGTAAGTTAGTTTTATAGCTTGTTACTTTGCTATGATTGCTTCTTAGTTCCAGATTTTTGTCAATTCTTTGTGATTTTATACATAGATAATCATGATATCTGTGAACAAAGCTTCATTTCTTCCTCCCAATTTACCTATCTTTTATTTCCTTTTCTTATCTTACTATATCAATTAGGGTTCCCAGTATGATATTGAAGAGGAGTAATGAGAAGAGACTTTTTAATTTTGTTTCTGATCTTAGGGGGAAATCATTCAGTTTGTCACTAAAAAAGAATGTTAGTTAAAGGATTTTTTTTGTAAATATTCTTTATCAAATTCAGGGAGTTCCCTTATATTACTAGTTGCTGAGATTTTTAAAAATCATGAATCATTTCAAAAACTTTCTACTTCAGTTGAAATGATTATATTTTTTCTTCTTTAGCCTCTTGATGAGGTATAGTACATTAATTGATTATTTGAATATTGAATCAACTTTACATACCTGAGATAAATTCCACTTGGTCATGAAATATAATTCCCTTTATACATTGTTGGAGTCAACATACTAATGTTTTGAGAATTTTTGCATCTGTGTTCTTGAGAGATGTGTGTCCATAGTTTATATTTCTTGTAGTTTAGTTATTTGGTTTTGATATGAGGGCAATTCTGACTTCATAGAATGAGTTATGAAATATTCCTTTTTTTCTATTTTCTGGAAGAGAGTATAGAGAGTTGGCATAAATTCTTCCTTCAATGTTTGGGAGAATCCACGAGTAGCACCATTCAGTCCTGGTTCCTTCAGTTTTGGAAGGTTATTATTAGTCATTGGTTCAATTTCTTTAATAGATATAGGCCTGTTCATATTATTTACTTATAGTGTATGAGTCTTTGAAGTTTGTGTATTCAAGAAATTGAACCAGTTCACTAAGTTAACACATTTGTGGGCATGAAGTTGTTCACAGTCTCCCTTTATTGTCCTTTTAATGATCATTTATTTGATCCATGGTGATAATCCTTTCATCTCTGATATTACTAACTGTGTCTTCTCTTTTTATTTTCCAGCCTTGCTAGACATTAATCAATTTTATTGTTCTTTTCAAGGAACAACTTTTGGTTTCAGTGATCTGCCTGCTTCAGGCATAACTTGCTTTTCATTTTCTAGATTTTCACAGTGAAAGCTTAGATTACTAATTTCAGATCTTTTTTTAATGCATCCAATAGCATTAATTTCCCTTTTAAAAACTACTGTCACAGTACCTTACAAATTTTGATAAGTTGTATTTTCATTTTCATTTAGTTTAAAAGATTTTTGGATTTCTCATAAGATTTCTTCTTTGACCCCTATGTTATTTAGGAATGTGCTTTTTGATCTCTAAATATTTTGGAATTGTAGCTAATTTTTGTTACTAATTTATAATAATTCCATTGTGGTCTGATAAAATATCTTGTATGATTTCTATTCTTTTAAATTTTTTGAGGTATGTTTTGTGATCAAACATCTATATTGGTGGATGTTCCACAAGAGCTTGAAAAGAATGTGTATTTTGCTGTTGTTTGGTGGAGTATTCTGTAAATGTCAATGAGATATGATTTATTGATAGTTCTATTCAGGTTAACTACATTCTTATTGACTTTCTCTTTGTTGGATCTATCATTACTGAATGAATAGTGCTGAAACTTCCAACTCTAATAATAAATTTGTCTATTTTTCCTAGAACTTCTAACATATTTTGACTCATCTATTTTGCGCTTTATTGTTAAATGGTGCATATATGTTAAGCATTATTATGCCTCTTGAAGAAGTGATTCATTTATCATTTTATAATCCTTCCCTTAAAGCCGATCATTTTTCTTATTCTAAAAACTGATTTTTCTGAAATTAATATAGTGAATCTACCTTTCTTTTGATTAGTGTTATCACAGTATATCTTTCTGGATCTCCTTTTACTTTGTCTGCATGTTTACATTTAGAGTAGGTGTTTTGTAAATAATTGATGATTTGATCTTGTTATTTTTTTTTACCTCATCGAGCATTGTGTGTGTGTGTGAGTGTGTGTGTGTGTGTGTGTGTGTTCCACTGCTATTATTGGAGGGTGGTGTGCTGAGATACAACTTGGGCCCTTGAGCAGTCTAAGCCTGTTGTTTCCACTTGCGCCCCCAACCCCAGCCCTAGCTGTGTTGTTAATTGGTATTTTCTCAGCATTTGCATTTGGTTAACATTGGTACGGTTGGACTGGCTTCTATCTCACTTGCCACTGTTTTCTTCCTTGCAACTATTTCTCGTTTCCTCTTCTTTTTATTTTATCTTCTTTTCATTTCCTCTTTGGTTTGAATAATTTCGTAGGATCCCCTTTGCTCTCCTCTCTTAGTATATCAGTTATACTTCTTTAAATATTTTTGGAGTTGTTGCTCCAATTTTCAAAGTATAGGTGCAACTAGTCTAAATTCACTTTCAAATAATGCTGTGTCGCTTCCCAGGTAATATCTAACAGGCCGCCTTGTGTATATCTTATAATAGTTATTCCAAATTATTCTTTCCCTGCAATTTATTTTATTTATATGGTACAGTTACACAATACACTGTTGCTACTATTACTTTGAATCAAAAGTTAGTTATTATATAAAGGAAGAGTAAGAAAAATTTTTATTTAACTTATACTTTCTAATATAATCCCTTTCCTTATTTTGATCCAAATTTCCAACCTATATTATTTTCTTTTTGAAGATTTTTGAAATCATCTCTTGTGAACCAAGTCTACTGTCAAAAAATTCCCTTAGTTTTTGTTTAAGAAAATTTCTATTTTTCCTTCACTGGGAAGGGTAATTTCACTGAATACACAATTATAGATTTTTTCTTCTTTCCTTTTAATGCTTCAAATATTTCATTTACATCCTTTTCTAGCTTTCATGGTTTCTTACCAGATATCTACTGTAATTTTTATTCTTGCTCTTCTGTAGGTCAGGAGGTCCCCCTGCCCCAGAGTCTTTCAATCATTTTCCTTTTCTTCAGTTTGAATAGGACGTACCTAGGAATCATATTGCTTTTTTGTATTTATTCTGCTTAGCCTCCTCTGAGCTTCCTGGATCTGTGATTTTGTGTCTGTCATTGATTTGGGGAAATGCTTTCTCTTTCTACCCTTTTTATTTTATGACTTTCACTCATTATTTCATGTTATTCCATATAAAATTATTGTTCAGTTCTTTAATAGTTTTTTTTATTCTCCCCCACCCCCTTTCCATTTCTGCTTGAGAAACTGTTGGGGTTTTTTTTGTTTTTTTTTGTTTTGTACCAGGGATTGAAGCCTGGGGGGGGGGCTTAACCACTAAACCAAACCCCCAACCCCTTTTTATTTATTTTATTTTAATTTTTTTCTTTTTATTTGTTCGTTTTAGTTATACATATCAGTAGAGAGTGTTCTGACATACATACATGGAGTATAACTTCCCACTCTTGTGGTTGTACGTGATGAGGAGTTATACTGGTTGTGTATTCATATATGAACATAGGAAATTTGTGTACAATCCATTTTACCGTCTTTCCTACCCTGGGCCTCCCTAAGTTGCTTAGGGTCTCACTCTGTTGCTGAGGCTGGCTTTGAACTTGTGTTCCTCCTGCCTCAGCCTCCCCAGCCACTGGGATCAGCTTGAGAAACTTTTGTTGACATATCTTCAGCCTCTGATTCTATCCTTGTCCACGTCCGGTCTGCAGGTGAGCTCATTAAAAGCATTTCATTTTCATCGTGGTTATTTTTATTTCTATCCTTTCTGTTTGATTTTTCTTAGAATTTCCGTCTCTCTGATTATATTACCCATCTTTTCTTGCATGTTTGTCTCTTTCTCCAGCAGAGCCTTTAACATATTAACCATTGTTATTTTAAATTCTCAATCTGATAATTCCAAAACTTATGTCATATTTGAGTCTGGGTCTGACTGTCTCTTCAGACTGTGACTTTGAACATACCTCATACTTTCCTTGACTTTGAGCATACCTCATAATTTTTTGTTGAAAGTCAAATTTGATGTATTGGGTAGAAGGAACTCAGAAAACAGGCCTTCCAGGATGAGGCTTTCTATTAATCTGGCTGAGACCTGGCTGAGTTCAATGATGCCCCTGCTCATCTCTGCTGTTTTCTTTAGTGTCCCCAAGAACCGCGATATGGAGCTCTTCCTGATGTGACCCACTCTCGTGATAGTGGAGCCTGGTTGACTGGTGATAAGGTGGAGGGAAAGTGTCACACAATCTGATGACTGAATCTTAGTTTTAAGTGAGTCTGTGTCTCTAGACATGAGCTTCAAAGTGTCTCCTAGTGCCTCCTCCCTCCCCTTTGGTGAGTCAGTGAGGCTGGAGGGGACTAGGAGTTGGGGCAATGTCCTTCCAGCTAAGCAAAATGAGGCTCTTTTCTCTGGAGACGAGGCCTGTGTTACAGAGAATGCTCTGGCTATATTTCAAAATGATTACTTTGCCTCTCCTGCTGACAGATGCGGGAGGTAATTTTTCTTTTCTCTGTGAAAACCTGGTAGGGTTCATGGAGGTAAAACTCATGAAGGGTGGATCCTTTCAATGATGCTGCCTTCGGGATTCTCTCTTTCTCACTTGGGGCCACACTCGGCCAACAGCAATCCACCAAAGTTACCATTTTAATGTTTCTATTGGTTTATGCTCCAGCAGCCTCTGCTCCTCTTAAACTGATCTCAGCTGGACCTCTGTCTCTTCAGAGTTCCCTGTGACCTCAATTCTCTGATGAACCCAAGAAAAATCGTTAAATTCCAGTTCAGATTTTTTTTTTCTTATTGTGAGGACAGAGGTGAAGACTTTAAAACTCTTGACATGTTGCAGTGTAAACTGGAAATCTTACTTAAAAAAAAAAAAAGCTGTCTTGCTGGCAGTTAATTGTAATACTTTAAAAAGTGTACTATTCTGATTAACCATGGGCCCACTGCCACTGAAAATCAATATGTTAGATAAGTAACTCGTTCTGACTGATATAATTTAATTCTATTTTCAGAGCTCCCAAATTCATTCAAGACAGACCAGGCTGAGAGCTTCAACTCCATTTGCACATATATTAGGCTGTTTCAGGCAGTGAGGATTCTGCAGCTTCCAAAACACCAATTTCACGTCTCCTCCCTGGAATTGCTTGGCACCTTTCTCTGGTAAGTCACACACTGATAGGCAATTTGGCAGACACTGCTCAAACAGCTTCCCTTAGTTCTGCCTCCAGGGAGGAGCAATGCAGGGCTGCTGTCTCCATTTACAACATTCCGCTTGGGCTCAGCGGCCAGCCTTCTTGCCAAACCAAATAGAAGTGAGCCTTTGCTCTATGCTGTGAACTAACATTAACTCTTTGTGGCAAGAAATGGTTTTTAAGGAACACTTTGTTATAGGGTGTTGAGGATGGTGGAATCCTGGTGGCGACCACCTTACAGTAGCTGCACCCTATTACTGAATAAAACCAGAGTTCTCTGGTGGCATGGAGGTTCAGCAGACTGGGGAAGAGCAACGGGAAGCAAGTCAGCCAGCAACGAGCTGGAACCCGGAAATACCAGTTTTAGGACAGAAAGAGAATGAATAAAGTGAAGAGCCTGCTCCTGCGCCAGCTGCTGGTTGGCTCAGTAGGGAGGGAAGCGCCCCTCCAATGCACTGGCAGAGTTTCCCAGCCAGTTTAAGAAAAAGTAGACTCCACTGTTCAGCAGACCCACAGTCTGAGCAGAAAGAGGCTCCGAACTCACAACATGAGCTGCAAGGGAGAGGATCCAGCCCTTCTCAGCAGACGGGAGTGAAGCTGGGAAGTGGTGCCAGCCTAGAAGCTTCCTTTTAAGCCCTTTGTGTGGGAGATGAGCAGTTCCTGTGTTGTTCCCTCTTTCTTTCTCTCTTTCTTCTCTTTTTGTCTTGCAGAGGCAAAGGCTGGTGGTGCTTGACTTCTGGTTGGATAGGTGGGCACCCAAGGCACAAGTCAGTCTGGGCTCAAAGGTGAGAGTGTGGCCTGGACTTGGGGGGCGCCCTGGGCAGTGTTGGAAGCTGTGGCTGCTGGCCTGCACCTGCTGAGCAAAGCACAGGCCACTGTCATGTGAAGCTGGCTGTCTGAGCTCTGTGAGAAGGGGCCAGCTGGCCGGGAGTAGGAGTGGGTCTGGGCTGGGTGCAAAGCTGCTACCTGCAGCATCCTGCCGCAGGCTGGGCCACCCCAGCCCCATGTGCCCCCAAGTGTCTGGAGATTCGTTGACACAAACTGGGCACTTTCCAAACTTCCCCCAGTATAGGAACCAAGGCTCTCAGAACTAGGGACAAAAGTACAATCCAGATCAATGCACAGGTCACCTGGGTGAGAGGACTGGCAACAGAACCTACGAGAGCTACCCTCCCATCTCCAAATACAAACCACAGTGAGGCTAAGGGAGAATCTGCTGTGAAATGCATAACGCTCCCCCAAAGCTTGCCAGCCAACAAGAAGGGGTGGAGCTCACCACACAGACTCCCCATCAAGTTTGGCATTTGGGATCAGAGCTGAAAAATGAATGAACAATACAATAATTGAACCAAGAAAATGTAGAAAACTTAAGCAGACTAATAACAAGCAATGAGATTGAAGCAGTAATAAGAAGACTTCCAACAAAGAAAAGCCCAGGACCAGATGGGTTTTCAACTGAATTCTACCAGACCTTGAAAGAAGAACAAATGTCAATGCTCCTCAAATTATTCCATGAAATAGAAAGGGAGGGAACACTTCCAAATTACTTCATGAAGTCATATCACACTCACAGCAAGACCAGATAAGGACACATCAAGGAAAGAAAACTACAGGCCAATATCCTTGATCAACATAGGTACAATAATCCTTGATAAAATATTAGCAAATAAAATTAAATAACATGTTGAAAAGATTATACAACTTGATGAAGTTGGTTTCATTTAGGGATGTAAGGATGTTTCAACATATCAATGCAAATCAGTAAGCCTAATATGCTGTATAAATAGGATCCAGTACAAAAATCACATGATTATCTCAATAGATGCAGGGAAAAAACCTTCAAAAAATTCAACACCAATTTATGATAAAAATATTGAAGAAAGTAGAAATACAGAAACTTATCTCAATGTCATAAAGATTATCTATGACAACCCAAAGCCGGTATCATATTAAATATGGAAAAACTGAAAGCACTTCCTCTAAACTCAGGAAAAAGATAAGAATGTCCACTCTCATGACTCCAATTCAAAATAGTACTTGAAACTTTAGCCAAAGCAATTAGACAAGAAAAGGAAATAAAAAGGATGCAAGTAGGAAATAAAGAAGTCAGATTTTCTCTGTTTGTAGATTATATGATCCTATACTTTGGAGAGCTCCCAAAAGCCCCCTCTGGAATATATCTAGAGCTAATAAACAAATTTGTCCAGGTAGAAGGATATAATAGCAACATACGAATGTCAATAGCATTTCTGTACGTAAATAATGGATCTTCTGAAAGAAATCAGGAAAACAATTCCATTCACAATAATTTAAAAGATAAAAGCAAGAATAAATCTAACCAAAGAGGTAAAAGATCTATGCATTAGAAATCATAGAATGTTGAAAAATGAATTCAAAGAAGACACCAGAAGATGGAAAGATCCTCCCACCCACATACATGGACTGTCAGAATAAATATGGATAAAATGGCCACACTACCAAAATCCATTTAATGATTCAACAAAATTATCATCGAAATGCCAATTATATTCTTTTTAGAACTAGAAAAATGTCCTAAAAATCATATAAAAGAATGAAAGAACCCAAATAGCCCAAGAAATTCTTCACACAAAAAAGTAAATTTTGAGGTGTCACAATGTTCAATTTCAAATTATACTACTGAGCCACAGTAACAAAATAAGTATTGTACTGCAAACTAACTAACAAAAAATGCAATAAAACAAACTAGACATGAAGACCAATGGGATCGATTAGAAGATACAGAGACAAATCCACACAGCTATAGTCATCTGATTCTTGACAAAGATGCCAAAGATGTTGGATAAAATACAGTTTTGTGTTTTTTTTTAACAAATGGTGCTAGGAAAACTGGATATCCACATGAAGAAGAATGGAACTAGAACTCTCTCCCACCCTGGCCAAAGCCAACTCAAAATAGATCCAAAACATAGGAATAAAATCAGAAATGTTGCAAGAACCCAGGGAAACACTCCAATGCATAGGTGTAGGCAACCAGTTCCTCAGTAGGATCACTGTAGTTCATGGGTTTATGCCAAGAATTAATAAATGGAATGGCATCAAACTAAAAAGCTTCTGCACAGCAAAGAAAATAACTAACAGCATGACGAGAGAGCCTACAGAATGGGAGAAAGTCTTTGCCAGCTATTCTTCTGACAGTGGATTGCTATCCAGATATATAAAGGGCTCAGAAAAGCCAAACAACCCATTCAATAAGTGGGCAAATGAATTAAACAGACACTTCTCAAAGGAAGTACACATTGCCAATTGCTTGAAAAAAATGTCAGCATTGTTAGCATCCAAGAAATGCAAAGCAAAACTACACTGAGATTCCATCTCACTTCAGTCACAATGGCCATCCTCAAGAATAAAACTAATACTAACTTCTGGTGAAAATGTGGCAGAAAAGGGAATCCTTGTCCACTGGTAGTGGGAATGTGAGTTTGTACAGCCACCATGGGAATCTTTATGGAGGTTCCTCAAAAAACCAACAATGAAATCATCAGATTATCCAGCTCTACCACTCTTTTGTATCTATCCCTAAGAATTACAGATAGCACACTTCAGAGATAGATGCAATCCCATAAACATAGCAGCACAATTCACAATAGCCAAATTATGGAATCAGCCTTGTTGTCCATCAACAGATGAATGAATAATGAAGAGGTGATATAGACATATACATATACACACAATGGAGGTGATATACACATATACAAAAACACACACAATGGAGGTGATATACACATATACATACACACACACAATGGAGGTGATATACACATATACATACACACACACAATGGAGGTGATATACACATGTACATACGCACACACACACAATGGAGGTGATATAGACCTATACATACACACACACACAATGGAGGTGATATAGACCTATACACACACACACACAATGGAGGTGATATAGACTTATACATACACACACACACAGTGGAGGTGATAAATACATATACATATACACACACACAATGGAGGGGATATACACATATACATACACACACACACAATGGAGTTTTATTTGTCCCTAAAGAAGAACAAAGTTTTGTCACTTGCAGGAAAATAGGTGGAACTGGAGAGCATTATGTTAAGTAAAAGACATAGGTAGACAAGTTCTTTACATTTTCTCTGCTATGTGGAGGTCATGGAGAAGAAAGGAAAATGAAAGGCATCTCTGAAACTAGAAAGGAGACCATCCGAGTAGAAGAGATCAGGGGGAGGGAAAGGGGGTGGGCAAGGGAGATGTTGGGAATGAAATTGATCAAATTATGTGATATGTGTATGTGAATACACCACAATGAAGCCCACTATTCTGTATAATTAAGATGCACCAATAAAACCTAAAAAAATTTTTTGTAGTTCTTTTTAATTTTCAAAAAATACTGTTCCTATATATTAACCCCTTGTCAATCTGAATTTTCCCAATTGTTATTTTGACATATAAACATTGAAGATCATCCGGCATTTTATGATCTATATGGTTCATCTCCCACCATGACCAAAAAGCCAAAATTTTTGTGTTGAACAATGAAGGTGCAGTACAAAGAAAGAAGTAAGTTTTAGCAACATCTCATAATTTGTGAGTAGAAGACTGGGTTTGAGAATGTGCTCATAAGCAGAGCATCATTTGTTAAAAATCCAGACTGTCACATAAATATTTTTGCTAGTTATGGAAAAATAAAGTGGGAAGTTCAAGTGACAAATAAAATCATTTTGAGAGCACTAAAATCTACTCCAAGCAACTTAAGAAAAGTTGCTGTCTGGATATCACAAAGCTTTGGGGGAAGTCGCCCTGCTGGGTAATGGTGCTAGGGCTATGTAACCTGAGCCCTTGAAGAAGACGACCCAGGAGAGAGGCTGTCAGTTGAGATTCAGTTGTAAACAGAGGGATGCATTCTAGAAAGGTTGATCAGAAATGGGTTTGTCACAGGGAATTGAAAGTCACAGATTGAGCTATTTTAGTGACTCCCAAAGTCGCTACGAAACCAGGCCCCTAAGGCAGGTGCTGTTCCTGTGGTCACTGAGAAGCTCTAGGACCCAGAGCCAAATCCAGAGCTACCAGTTCCGGAAACACACTGTCTCCACCCTGACCTAGAAGCCACAGTTATGGTGGTCACTCCAGATCCAGCCCAAGTCTAGGATGGACGCATCTGACTGGTTAAACTTAAATGGCTCCTGGCACTCTAGCTACAAGAAAACCCTCAGCATGTGACCGTTAGCTTTCTAAACTCACAGAGAAGGTGTCTGGATGCACCATCCTTGATACTGGTCATGGGGATTACTGGGTGGAAGATACCTTTTTTTTTTTTTTTTTGGAACTTGATGCCTCTATTTTTTTTTTTAAACCTGTTTTAAACTATACATATTTAGTAGTATTTTAATCATTTTTCAGATCCCTGTTTTTTATAAGGCCTTCATATTGTCAGCCATGGGATTGGAAACACATTTAATTCTCAGAAATGTCTTTCTGTAATCAGCACGTGAATGACAACATGTGGGGACAGGGTCTTCCATCATCCTGGCTCAGCATAGGGGTCCTCAGCATACTAGGACCATGTGGCCAGCAGAGTGCTGTCAAAATTGCTTGCTTGATGAATTGTTGTTGTTGGTTTTGATCAGAGCCACGCGGATCTGTCCGCATGAGTGTCTGTGGCTGCTCTTGTCCTGCAGGGGCAGAGCTGAGCTGTAGAGCGACTCTGCAGTCCACAAAATCTGAGTATCCGTCATCTTTTCCAGAAAGGAGGGTGCGGATGATGGCAAGAGCTGAGGCTGAGGAGATGACCCCTGGTACCTTGGCGGGTGAGGGGACCCCTTGCTCCTTGGTTTCTTGATCAGGAGAGTGGGAAGAATAATCAAATAGCCTATCGGTCCTGGGTCATTGTAGTAAGAAGGTGTAGTGGTTTAGAGATGAGGTGCCCCCAAAGGCTCATTTGTGAGACACTGCAAGAAAGGCTAGAGGTGGAAGGATGGGGTTGGGAGAGCCCGGATCTAATGGGTGCATTAGTCCAATGATAGGGATGAGCTAGGTGGCACTGCAGGCGGGTAGGGTGTGACCGGAGGGAGTGAGAACCTGGGGGCCTGACTTTGGGGTAGACATTTTGTCCCTGGCAGTGGAGTCCTCTCTGCTTCCTTATCACCATGTCCTGAGCTGCTTTCCTCCTCCACGCCCTTCTGCTATGATGTCCCACCTCGCCTTGGAACCAGAGCAATGGAGCCAGTCACCTATGGACCGAGATCTCTGAACGAGAGAGCCCCAAATAAACGTTTCCTGCTCTAAAATTGGTCTGATCAGGTCTTGTGGTTACAGAGGCAAAAGATGTGACTAGACCAAAGGGGTAAATTGTGAGCAGTAAAATTCTGCTCCTGAGCATGATATCATTTCCACAGATTAAATGCATGCACGTGGAAAGCAATTAGAACATCACATGAAGTTGTAAAGTGAAAATGTGATTTCTCCCATAACACTGTTCAGTTTCTTGGGTGCAGTTTCCAAAGAAAATTATACACTTACCTAAATATATACATATATCTCTCCATAGCAAGCAATAATATAAGTAAACATATTGCTTTGCTTTTTTTCAACAAATAAGGTAATCCTGGTGTGTATTGTTTGGGGCAGTGTGGACCTGGGTCTCTTTCTTGTTGTTCCCTACCAGACATGTGGCCTTGGGCTGGTCCTTCATCACTGTCTCTGGAAGAGTCCCATCTCACTGATTGTCATGGTAATTAAATGAACCAAGTAGACGTTAAGTATGTAGCACAGGCCCCCAGGCACGACAAGATGGAAACAAATGCCAGCCCTTTATTGTCATTATTAATAAGAATAAAGCATGAATTCTACACCAGGTCCCTAAAGGGCTTTTAAGTAGTATTTAGTGGCTTGAGCGTTAAGGCAGATTCTGTGGCTCTCTAGAGATCTTGTCTGGGTCAGGCTCTTCCTTTGTAAAGTGAAGGGGTCAGAGTGGATGTGTTTCCACACATTTGCCAGCTTCAAAAATTTCTAGATAACATTTTGTTGCCTTTCCATGTGTGGAGGGAGGGGGCAAAATCAAGTCACCCAGGAGCTGCTGGAAATGCCAGAGTGGGTCACCTGCTGATGTGCGCTGCGGGACCGATGGTTCCGGGGATCTGTGCGCCAGGGAGCGAGGCTCTGCAGCCCACTGGCTGTTCTCTCCCCCTTTTCTTCTCCTCACTGACTCTTCCCAGTCAGAGCGTATTGGCTTCCTGGAGAAAGGTCCCACTGGCCAAGCGTGCCCTTGGTGTTGGTCAGCTCAGTCTTGCTCCTCCTTGTGTGAATCTCCCTTCCTTCTAGTCTGGCCCCCTCAGCCTTCACTCCTGCAGCCTAGGATTGCACATTGTTAGAAAATAGTCCTACATAAGCCTTTGCCTTAAACCCTGCTTTCTAAGGAAACTCCACTGAAATACTCTAACATTTTGTTGTTGTTTTGTTTTTGTTTTGTTTTTCTTATCTGCATCATAGTATCTAAGCAGAGAAATGTTCTTAGAATCGTTTTTGAAAATGCTGTTTCCTATAATACTTTAGTGGTTGATCTTTAGTCCTCCTTGAGTACTACTGGAATTATTAGCTTAGAATGTTCTAGATGCATCTTGATCCTTTCCTAAAACCCGACTCCTGTGGGCAACAAATGCTTCCTAATCTGCTTTACCCCTCACTTCACTGCGTTAATTCAGGTCAGGATGCTCTCCTGGAGGAGCAGGTGTACCCTGACAGACTAAATAACAGGGCAAACCCCTCAGCTACAGAGGTCACCCACCTGCTAGTGGACGGCAAACAGAGGAGTAGCCAAGGGGCTTCCAGCTGTTTTTGCTTCACAGCTAACACTTCACAAACAGGTTCAGGTTATATTTGCTTCAACTTTGGCTGGCCGCTGCAGAGTGTTCCCAAGGCTGGGGTACAGAGGGCAGCAGTGGCGTGGGATTCAGGTGATCTGAGGTGCTGCACAGAGCAGGTCAGCAGAGAGATGGGTGTGGCCTTGCCTGCTTCATCAGCTGCTATTATCTCCATGCCATTCAGGTGAGACAGTGAACCACCGAGTTATCTCAAAGTAAAAGTCCAGAATTTTAAAAGCACAGGTAATCCTTGAGCTGTGGGCAGGCCCATGGAAACAAGAAACGAGCGGACAATGAGCCGGCCGTGGCCGGAGCAGGCTTAATGCCCTGGGAATCAGGGGGAACGCCAGGAAGGGGCAGGGATATGCAGGTGCATGTGCTCCTGTTGCACTCGAGAAGGAATAAACCTGCTGGATGTGCTCATGGGATCCAGCAAGAATTGCTTTAGCTTCTCCGATATCCCCAAAAATGTAACACGCAGTTCTGTGACTGTCTAGAGTCACACACTGAAAACTGTTCTGTCTGGAAGCTCAGACTCAACGCTCTGGCAAATACGGCTGCCTACTTAGGAAAAGGAAAGGGAAACGTGGACACGGATGCTGAGTTGCGCTGGGAGTGATGTCGGTGAAATCCGTCGCTGTGCACATGGACACACGTAAGCACAGATCCCATCGCTGTGAACAAGGATAACGCACCGATCAAAAACGTGGGGGAAGCATGAATCGGCACCTGCTCTTCCGTCGGCAGCTGTTCACGTGCCCGCGTTGTTTCGTGTTGGTCAAGACCAGCTCCTCTCACCCTGGTCCCAGGACACCTCGGCCGGGTGACGGTGGCCTGGGGACTCTCCTGCTTCTAGGTGTTTCGCAGCGTCCTGGGCCTCGACTAACTAGATGCCAGTGGCAACCTCCTCTTCCCGTTGGGACAGCAAAAAATGTCTAGAGATGGCCACAGGCTCCCCAGGGGCACCACCGGCCCTGAGAAATGCCCACGCAGGGCGGTGGAGGATGCGGGAGACCTGGAGTTCTGGGGGCCCGCCTCCAGGAACTGAGTCTCCCTGGGCAGAGAAGATGAAGGACGACCGGGGCACAGGCCAGCACAGATCATCTAGGACAGCTACAGGGGCTGCACGGGCCGACTTGCGGATACGCTTCGCTTGGGCCTGGGGCAGTGGCTTACGTTCCTTCGTTGCCCTGATCTTTGGCAAAGGTTTATCAAGTGCCACCCTGGGCCAGATGCTGTTTTAGGATTTGGTAGCACATCGGGAACTGGACCAAATCCCTGCCCTCGCGGAACTCATCCTTTGGGGGGCGTTATGGTGGGAGAGGGTTTGAGTGTGTCCCCCAGAGGTTTCTGAGTTGGAAGCTTGGTCCCGGTGTGGTGAGAGGTGGTGATGCCTTTAAGAGGCGGGGTCTAGTGGAAGGCGATGACATCATTGGAGTGCTGCTCCCAGAATTGGTTGTTATAGTTCTCGCGGGACTTCGATTAGCTCCCACGAGAATGAGTTGTCATTAAAAGGGCAAGCTTGGCCCCACCGTCTCTCTGGCTCCCTGCCTCACCCCGTAGGCATGGTTCTAGGTTGTTCTAGCATGAAAAACCTTTGACTTTCAGTGCCTCCTGGATTTCTGGCCTAATTAGTTACTTCTATTTTTATTGTTCACATCTAGAATTAGCCATTTCCTTAAGGATGGCTATTACTATTATTACTATTATATAACATACACAAACTGGAACATGCACTAATTTTAGGTGTACAACTCAATGAATTTTACCATATGTGTATACTACGTAACCACTTAGCTAGAAAGTTCCCCAGAGTCCCTGTGCATGTATTTCCTCCTCTCCCATCCTGTGTGCAGAGGTAATTATATGTACGTTTCAGATCCTTATTGTCATACTCGACAGTATGTCTGTGAGAATCATCTGTATCCTTGCGTAGGGCAGTAATCCATTCTTTTTCTCCCTTTTTCATTGTTGTGTAATATTTCACTCAACTTTTGATGAGTAGTTTGGTTCTTTGTAGTTTTTGATTCTTGTGATTAAAACGAATATAAAGATTTTTTAAAACTATGGTTACTGTATAAATGGGGTTTTCACACTGGAATCTACTAATATTATTTCCATAATTTTGTAGCTAGATGTTTGGCTTACTCCATTCCTCTCCCCATCTTTTAGGCTGGAAGAATTGTGTGCATTTCTCTTGAATAGAAACAAGTTACTTCTTCAAACATCCTTGCACAACCCTAGGAAGCTCACCACGTTCTTCATCAGTGAGGAGTGGTTAGTTGAGGTCCTAACTGCCATCTGTGAGGTGAGCAGATGAATTCAGATGCCAGGGGAGGCACAAGGTGACAACTCCTCCAACAGACAGTAGCTCCGGAGAACGTGGAAGCATCTGGGCTGTGCTGCTCATTCCACGTGACTGTGCTAGGAGAGGCTTCTATTCTGAGGAGTAGCCCTGGTTCATGAGGCCTTCCATGGAGAATTTTGAGGTTTATGGTCAGTGACATGGGAGGTTCATCCGGGAGGGCTTTGGTACATACACCCTGTGTGCCCTCTGGGGTTGCGACTGACAGAGGTCACGGAGCTGAAGTGTCCTCTGCAGATCTGAGCATGTGCACATTCTCCCCACTCACCCCGAAAATCCCTTAAAAGAGCTAGAAAACTACTAAAAACTAATAAAACTATCAAAGCAAATATAGTAAAATGAAGAAAGAGTTTGTAGTTTGGAAATAAAGCCAATGACATCTCTCTCCTTCAGGCAACCTGAGGACCACGGTTTTGCCCTCGCCTTCCCTCACTGCCTCACAAGGCAGCAAAAGTTGTCTGGTTTCACATCCACTGAGACCTGTGGGGCTGTGAAGTCTCCCCTCACTTCTCTGAGACCTCCTTATATATGCACACACGAACATATGCACGCACACACAAATCTGTGTATACACACGCAGGTACATAAACTCACATGCACACACATACACACAGGAACACACATGCATACACGTAGACATGCACACACGTACATAAATGCATGTACACACATTCACACATGCACACACATAACACATGCATACACATGCATATAGGTAAATATAGCCATATGTTCATGTATGCACACATCATATGCATATGCATACACACATTTTAAAATTTAGTCTTATTGTATTAGTTTCCTTGTAATCCTAGTTTTTTGAATGGTTATTGGATGAAAAAAATGTTGAATTTTTTCATATGCCCTTTCTGCCTCACTTGAGGCGATCTTACATTTCTTGTCTTTCTTTCTGCTAATGTGGGTATAACATTGCTTGATTTTCATGTGTTGAACCAGCTTCACATTCCAGGAATGCCATCTACTTGGACATAATGTGTAATTCTTTTAAAACACAGTTCAATTTAGTTTGTAGTGTTTTGTTAAGGATTTTTGCATCAATATTAATCAGGTACATTTGTCTGTATTTTTTTTTTTTTTTTTGCCTAACTTTCACATCAGGGTAATTGTGGCCTTATAAAATAAGTTCAAAAATGTTCCTGCTTTTCATTTTTTTTTTTTTTTGGAGAAGTTGAGGAACATGGTTATTTTTTCTTTAAATATTCAGTAGTTTCTCCAAAAAAAGCCATTTAGTCCTGTTTTTCTTTGTTGGCAGTTTTTAGAATATGAATTCATTCTCCTTTTTAGTTCTCTAAGCACATACACACAAATATACATATGCACACATAATACATATGTCATATAAATGTATCAAATGTGTACACACATATAGTCTCAGCTAATGCCCCACTCAACTATGAAAATGTGGAAGTTTTTTCTTTAAGATTCAGAACAAGACAAGGGTGCTCACACTCATCAATTCTATTGACTGTAATACTAGATATTCCAGTCTAAGCAATTAGACAAGAAAAGGAAATAAAAGCCACCCAGAATAGGAAGGAAAATGTAAATTGATCTCTGCAGATGGTTTAATTGCAGATGACATGTTATGTATAAAACATTAAAAATTCTATCAAAAACTATTAGAACCCATAAAGAAATTCAGTCAACTTTCTGTTGCATGATACAGAATTAGCACACACAAGTACATTGTGTCTGGACACTCACAACGAGTAACCAAAAGGCATTTAAGAAAATAATCCCACTGACAGTGACTTCAAGAAGAATAGAATACTTAGGAATAAGCTGAACTCAGAACGTGGTCTCTGCGGGACCTGGTCACGTCAACGTGGGAGATCCATAGAGCAGGTATTTTCCTGAGTGGAATAGGGAGCATCGTCCAGATTCCTGACTTGAGTGTTAGAGGCTTTGACTTCAGAGACTATGCTTTAGAGTCTAAAATATAC
This sequence comes from Sciurus carolinensis, assembly GCF_902686445.1. Classification (NCBI taxonomy): domain Eukaryota; kingdom Metazoa; phylum Chordata; class Mammalia; order Rodentia; family Sciuridae; genus Sciurus; species Sciurus carolinensis. The sequence goes on along the minus strand of NW_025920124.1, from coordinate 1,208,266 downwards.
TTCTCAGCAAATAGGAATCAAATGAATGTTGTTTAAAGGTCTCTCTGTACTGACAATCTCTTCCAGAGCAGCAGGAAGGAAAGTTTGGGGCCTTCAAGGACTTTTCCCATTCATGATTTCAGCAACGCCATTGCTCGATCCCTGCTGAGTGAGGATTTCATACACACACACAGAAAAGCCTGCCAGAAAAGTCCAGAAAATTACAAGTGGAACCAGTCAAGGACCTTGAACAAAAAGGAACCAATAGAACGAGAGGACAGCTTCAAGCTTACAGAATTTGATAAGGTAGAGATCTGCAAGGTGAATTTTTAGGCACATATTTTTACATTTTTAAAATCAAAACCAGATTTTAAAAAAGCTTTTAAAGAACACTTTTTAAGGGCCCAGGGATGTAGCTCAGTGGCACAGTATATGCCGAGCATGCTTGAGGCCCTGGGTTTGATCCCCAGCACCACAAAAAATAAACAAATGAAAAATATTCTCTTTCAGAGTATTTGCACTTAGGGTCTGATGGATAGAAATGAGCCCAGGGCTGATGACTTGGGCTTTCTTGATTGCTCAGGACCCGGAACCATGGGGGATATTTACAGATGCCTTTGTTCGCTACTCTCCCCTGAATAAATTTTATGTGCATAGTAATTGCTTTTTGAACAGTCAACCTGCAAATTTTTACCATGAAACAATAGCATACTGCAAAATTGTGATAGAGGACTATAGCATGTTTCAGGTATTTGAATATTTTTATTTTGATGAATTCCTCCTCACGAATCTGCCTCACGAAACAGTTTCCTTTGAAAATTCACTTACCTGCCTGATGCTCAGCCCAGCAGCTGCAATGGAGGAGTACATCTTTCATTTCCTTTTTTCAAGATTAAAAAATCATAGCTTGAAGGTATTTTTACTAAATGATGTGAATAATGAATGCTAGGGAAAGAACTGCAACTAGTATGTTTTAAAATTATCCCACACATGAGACCTTCTATCTTATGGGAACTATTGACCCAGTATTAATGGATGACTATATATTCTGGGTTTTGTATTGGGACAGGTTTTAGCAATCAATGTTCTAGAAATTATGATGCTGATAAGCTCCCCAAGTATCTGTGTTAGTGAAGAATAGAGCAAAATCGACTTCAGAAAAACAAAAGGGATAAACAGACAGACAACTGCTACTATACGAATCCCTCATTTCCAGGAAAACATTCATTGCTTCCAGGACTATAAAAGAGTACGCTGTTACCAAGTATGTCTGGTGAAACTTGAATGTTTCTGAAAGCCGAAGGAGATGGGTGGAGTACTAATCAAAGTTACCTCTTGAACCTATCATAAACTGTTAAAGGTGTTCAGGTCTTAAGTAGTCTTTAAAATTGAGCTGTTAGCATCGACCTTTTCTGCTTAAGGATTTTTGATTGACAAATCATACTTATACACACTTATGGGGTACCATGTGACATTCAGATATACGTATACAGTGTCATGATTATAGTGAGCTAATTAATGACTATCTCCTTGCTTACCTGTCATTTTGTTTATGGAGAGACATTTGAAATTTACTCTTCTAGTTATTTTGAAATAATATTGCTGTGAACTATAGTCACACTTCTATACAATAGATGTCAAACCCTATTTCTTCCATCTTTTCAGAATTTCGTGGCCTTTGGTCAACAGTTCCACATTCCCTCCCTCCACAGGGCCCTCTGCCTCTAACTTTCTTAGATTGCATATGTAAATGAGGTCACATGATACTTGTCTTCCTATGCAGGCTTATTTCATTTAGTGCAACACCCTTTAGTTACAATCGTGGTATTGCAAATGACAGGATTTCCTTTTTTCTTTTATATGACTGAGTAGTACTCCATTGTGTGTGTGTGTGTGTATATGCCACATTTCATTCATCCATTCATCTACTGATGAATACTTAGGTTCATTCCATGTATTGATTATTATAAATAGCACTTCAATGAACAGGGCTTGCAGATATTTCTTTGACATAATAACTATTCTCATTGGATGCATACCTAGTAGTGGGGTTGCTGGATTACATATTTCAGTTTTTTTGAGGTTGCGTGATACTGTTTTCTACACTGCAATTGACATTCCCACCAACAATGTATAGGTTCCCTTTTCTCAAACCCCTCCAATGCTTTTTGACTTTTGTCTTTTGGTGAAAAACCGTTCTAGTAGGTATGAGATGATACCTTGCTGTGGTTTTAATTTGTGTTTCCTTAGTGATTAAGGATGCTGAGCATTTTCTCATGAATCTGGAATTGCTCAGATATCATAAATTCATTTTTTCATGAATCTGGATATTGGAACAGCATCACATATACTCTTAATTACTGCAGCATCTACTAACCTTCAGTCACTGACCTATTTCAATTGGTGTTAAAATATTTTTATGAGCAGTTTTTTTAATTTTTTTTGCAGTGCTGGGGATTGAACCCAGGGTCTTGTGCTTGTGAGGCAAGCACTCTACCAACTGAGCTATATCTCCAGCCCAAAATATTTTTAATAAAAATTTTAAATAAAAAATAATTTTTTAAAATATTATTTTTTTTGCTGCTAGTACTACTAACTCTAATGATTATTCCCATCACTTCCTGAGTTTGCAGTATCAAGGTCAGTGGAGTCAATCCTTGATTTCTCTGATTTATTTTTGTCTCTGGAATCTCCAGTCATTTCAGAGGATGGTTTAGGGGAGTGTTTGCTGGATTTTAGCTTAATACTATTTGTAATGGCTCAAGCTGATTATGTTACTTGAAATTTTGTGACGTTTTTATAAGCTTTGAGAGACTTATCATTTTGAAACTCAAAATCCTGAAAGATTATTTTTAGTGGTGAAGCTTACCAGGAATATATCACATGGTGATTTATTAACAAAAAAATATCAGGATGGATGACTATCTTCTTTGAATCGATGCCAGAATTGTAGTTTAGAGAGAGTCACTGAAATTGCACAGAGAAGTTGGGAAAACCACACAAAATACAGAGCATCACAGCCAATTAGAGACGTTGGAGAAGGGGTCCTTTGGGAAAGCTAGATTTTTCTGGTAACAGGTTTTCCCATATGCTTTAGCGAGGTATTATTTGAGTGCGAGGGAGAGAAACTCACTTAGCCTGGGATAAAATGAAATGTAACATGGGAAGGGCCATCTGCTCTCTCAGGTCACTCAAGGGCAGCAGGTGACACCACGGAGCCTCCAGCAGCAGTAGAATCAGCATCCTGAACTCAGCTGGGGTCCAGGCCAGCTCCTTCCATTCTGCCCTCTGAGGGCTCTCAGGCAGGTTGGCCTTCCCCGGGGAGAGAGGACAGAGTGGCCCAGACTGGGTCAGGAGTCCTACAGTCCCAGCACATGTATTTAGAGGACCTGGACCTTTTGGCCCTTGTCCTCGGGGAGTGTGGGAGCAGCATCTCTGGAAGGGCCTGGCCACCCTGGCGACTCACCCACTAAGCCTTTGGCCTCGCCCAGCTGGCTTGCTCACTTGGTAATAATAACGGTTAGTGTTTCCTAAACTGCACTAGAAACATATCTGGGGAGTGCTCTGAAAACAATTTAGACTTTTTGCACTAATTTATTTTTATACTGACCTGTGCAGCAGTGTCTGTCAAAACAAATCGTATGGTCTGTGATCTCAAGTCTTTTTTTTTTTTTAACTTTTCTTCTTTGCTACTCGCAGTTATCCATCATTATTATACAGATGCACTTTTCCCTACTTTTGTTTTGGCTTGGCAGTCAATGAACTGCTTCCCATGATTAAACAGCAGAGAAGGATAAGTAGTTTTTGTTTCTGTCTTTAACTGGGAAAGCTGTTCTTTCCTCAGAGAAAACATCGTGGACGGAGCGCGTGAACTGTCACGTGTGCTGGGTCAGAGGGGTGTGTGTCCCCGTGATGCCCGGCCCTGGAGTGAGCCGGATGCGTGAGGTCTGGCTTCTCTGCTCCCGGGCTCTGCGTTTCAGTCGTAATTCCCTTTGACCGCTGGTTTTACATTAAACATTTACTTCCTCTGTGGGTCTGGAAATAGTTCCTAAAAGTTGGCTTTGGGTCCACGTATGTAATTTTCACGAGCCTGTGCTCATCTGTCTGTCCGATGGTAACAGAAGAAGCGAGAAACACCAAACGTCAGGGCTCACGTCTTGCCTTGTTCTCAGGATGTGCAGAACGTTTATTGCCACTCTTCACCAGTTTTTTTCAACTTGCCTCAGATTTTTCTTACTCTTTGCCTGGTTTTGTGGAGACACTGTCCTGATATGGTCATTTCGGGCCTCACCAGTCACCCTGAGTTCAGGCAGCGTGTTAGAGTCCCCCAGTTGCTGTGGGCTCAGCGTCTTTATGATGAGTTTGGTTTTATTTCATGCATGAGCCTCATTGGCAGAAAGTCATTATATCTCATTTTCTTGCTTGATGCCTGGCCTGGGAGACATGGACCTCTGTGCTCCCGGCTGGATACTTGAAATGAACCAATGCATCTGCGTTAAGTAGATATTGACTAAGAGAGATGAGGGAACACCCTAGACACTCAGCCCAATTCAAGTCTTTGTTCCTGCTCCTTGTTTCCAATAGCAAATTATTTATTGGACTGATTGGGACTCCTGCACATGTTTAAGAACTTCATCCCGGTTTGGATGTGATTCGTAACAGCATTTCCCGTCCGTCTCCCCCTTGAGTGTCTGTGGCCCTAATTTCATTTGTTGTTAGCAACCATATTATTTGCAGTACCCAAGACTTTTGCTCTGCCTCTCCTTACTCGGAACAATACTTACAAGTCACAGCTAGGAGAACCGGGAGCTTGTTCGTAATATTTACAAAGTCATTGTGAATGAAATGAAAAATAATATTTTAGGGCTCAAAAGATATTCAAAATATCTACTCCCATATCCCCATTTGAGGGGAAGAAACTGAGTCCCAGAAATGCAAATGTGAGGAAATACGACTAGCCAGGCGTGTGACCAGAATTTACTTAGGTCTTTGCTTAAGAGAAGATTTTGTTATTTGGGGTGAGTTGGGGCTGGAGGACATGGGGGCACTTTTGTCATAGAAATATGAAGACTCTGCCGAGAAAGAGCAAAAAAAAGCAAAAAAACAACCCGAGGAGACTGAGCTTACTGGGTTGACAAAAACACCCATGATACATTTGTTTGGCTAATAACATAAACAGACTGGATTCGTTAAATGCTTCTGACATGTAGTCTTCTATATTCTTTCTCTCCCTCCCACTCACGTCCGTCCCAGGCACAGAGATTTTACTTTGCATTTTAGACCTCTTACGTCTGTTGGACGGTGTTCTTTTGGTATCTGAAGCATGACCTTGCTGTGTGGTCTTGGCCTGGAAATCTCCTGGCCCTGTTTGGAGAAAATAATCTGGCAAGTGTCTGTTGGTCTGTCCGTCTGTCTGAATTCATTTCAGTTGGCTTATTGAGGGCAATGAGGTCCTAAGATCCACTCCAGCTCCTTCATATTGAGCCCGTGACATCCAGGAAAGGAAAATGACCAAAAGTTCCTCCTGATCTTCACCACGCAGCTCAGGCAAAGCCTCCAGCCCACAGAGAGAAGTTTACGATTTCACAGAAGGAGGAAAACCCACAGTGGGATAAGTGGCTGCAGAGATCTTCCTGCAAACAAGGAAAAAGTGTGGCATTATTTTTTTTCCTAGCATTTGCTAAAAAATTAAATTCAAGTTACCACATATTTTGTGTCATGAGAGACGTGGCATTGCCGGGTGCGGCTACCACGCAGTGGCTGCACCATCCAGCTGAGGATTTATGATTGTGGTGATGAGCCCGTTGCTCTCTTTCCTCAAGAAAGCAGATCAGGACCCAACACGCCCTCTCACTCCATCTCGGGGAATTCCCCTCTCAATCCACCACTGCGGGGAGGTTCCTTCATCTTCCCCATGGCTGCGGGTCTCCTCTCCAAGCCCTGTCACTGTGCCCTCTGGAATTCCTGGCCAACACCATCTCCATGGGTACTTTTCCTTAGACCTTCTCTCCAGCTTCTGGGCTTAACTAGACATCAGCCCCACTCCATGACCCTGCTCCTCCACTGCTTCTTCTGAAGGTGTGGCTCCTTCGACCTTGGCTGCCATTGGGTAACGTTACCCTTACTGTATTAGTCGGGATTCTCCAGAGAAACAGAATTGATGACACACTCTCACCGCGAGATAGGAGAGGATGCCCTGGTGATTGCAGCCCTCGTTTCTCTAAGTGGTCACATGGTGGCAGCTGGCATAATTACCTTCTTCCTGGACCCGTTCTGTGTCCCTTTACCTTCAGCGAGCATCTGAGCAGGCCATGGCTCTTCAACTGTGATGGCAACCCACGCCTTCCTTTCCAAAGGGTCTGGGCCATTATTAGTCCTGCCTGGTTGGGTTGTTAGTTTTTCATCAACCTTAATCACGGGGTGTGGTGATGCCAAGAGACACCCTCCGGGATGTCCTGTATTGAGAACACACTGTTTCTTATCTCCCTCGGTCAAGCAATCTCCTCTTGTTAGTCACCCAGGCATCACGTGACTTCCTCCGGGGCCTGTTGATTCGGAGGCATGAGGAGCCTGACATCACTTCCAGTTCAATGGAATCACCCTGTGCTTCTGGTGGAAGCAGTCCTCCTGCTGTGACAAGGACACTAGGGCAATGGTGAGTGGCTCCCAATGATGAATTCTACCATCAGGCAATGCCAACATCCCCTGACCAGAGATTTCCAGCTCTCACTGAGGAAAGTTCTGAAAATTTGAAGGCCGAGAAATTCCATCCTCTGCCACCTGCAAGCTGGAAACCCAGGAACGCTGGAGACCCAGGAACGCCGGTGGTGTGGTTCTTGCCTGAGTCTGAATACCTGTCAACCTGGATCACTGATGGTGTACGTCGCGGTCAGGGGGCGGCAAACCAGTGTCCCAGCCCAAGCATCTGGGCTGGGAACGACAGCTGTCCCTGGCTCTGCCCTCTTGATCTCTTCGGCCCTCTCTGGATTGGATGAGGCCCACCCACACTGGGGAAGGAAGAATGCTTTACTTAGTCCACTGGCTCTTCTGGAAACTCCCAGACACACCCAGAAAGGTTTAGCCAGATACCTGGGCAGCCTGTGGCCCAGTCAATTTGACATGAAGATCACCCAGCACACCCACCCTGTCTCCTGTCCTGCTCCCTCTGGGACCGCAGCCTTCAGTTGGTCTCCTCCTTACTTTCATATTGAACTTGGGTTAATGAACATCTGGGTGGATAAACAGATCATAACTGGGGGCTCCCCCTTGCAGACCTTCCTTCTCAAACTAACATTTAAAATGCTACTTTGCAAATTCCGTGGCTTTATGGAAATAAGTATGCTGAACTACGTATGAAGGGGAAAATACATATATCTCAGAAGTCTAAAATTAATAATAATCTGATTTTAAAATTTAAATTAAAAAATAACACAAATTGTGAAGTGAGCAGAAAAATTCACTTTAAGTTATTTCTATTGGTCAAAATAGATTGCTTGATTGTCTCACGTCCAAATAATGGCTAACCTTTAGTTTTTGTCTCAGTCAAGACAATTTAGATGAAGTCCCGGTAAATAAACAACTTCAAAAAATCTCTGTGGTTTGAAATAAGAAAGGATTATTTCTCATGCATGCTAGATATTCAGTCAGGACAGACAGGGGGCTCTGTTCCACATAGACACTCGAATCCAGGCTGACTGGGGCTCCACTCTCTTGCCAAAATGCATCACGAGAGATTCATGGTCCCTACAGCTGGGAAAGGAGACTGGAGAACCACATTGGGACTTCGTATCTGCTCCACTCTTGCTCATGCTTCACTGACCAGGGCTAGTCTTGAGTCCCTGCTGAATGTCAAGGGCAGGAAATGCAGTCTAGCAGGTGCATCCATCTAACTTCAAGCATCTCTGGTGTTCTGTGAGCTACATTCACGACATACCCCACATACAGGAGTAAGTGGGAAAAAGCGACCTGATCAGGAGGTGGGTGCATGTCAGAACCTCAGAAGCCTCAGGTTGAAGGTCAAGACTAGGATATTAGAAAGTACGTGGTAAAAAGCTCTCCTGGGGGAGACATGCTCAGAGGCTCTGACACTTCACCAGTCGACTTTTGGATGGTTTCTGAGCAGTCTGCTTCATTCCGAGGAGCATCTGCACTGAGGAGTGGGGGTTGTGGGGCTGGGAATGGGAGGGGTGGTGGGCAGGTGGGGAGGAATTTGATGGTGGAGTTGAAGGCCAGGTGGGATGGGTGGGAGTGAGCGCCAGGGAGGCACTGCAGCTTCTGTGCAGAGGAGCAAAGAGCTAGGAGCCACCTTAAGGGTGTGAAGACTGTGTGGAAGGGGCCGGTCTCCACTCACCTTTCCCAGGACATGTCCTTAATATCTCAACCATGGACTGATTTTTAAAGAATATAAATGAGAAAAATATTTGCCAAGTACTTCAAAAGCTTCAGACACTTATTACAAAATGTGATTTTTATTATATTATTGGAAATTGCATGTTGCCATTTGGGACTTTGAAAGATTAAAATTATGGCATTTGTAGGCAAATGGACGAAATTGGAGAATATCACACTAAGTGAGATAAGCCAATCTCAAAAAACTAAAGAACAAATGATCTCACTGATAAGCGGATGAGGACATATAATGGGGGGTGGGAGGGGTTAGCATTAGGTTTAGGGTTAGGTTTAGGGTTAGGGATAAGGAGAGCGGTAAGAATGAAGGAAAGAAGGACTGTATAGAGGGAAAAGAGGGGTGGGAGGGGTGGGGGGGAAGGGAAAAAAATAAACATCATTGCCCTATGTAAACGTATGATTACACAAATGGTATGCCTTGACTCTATGTACAAATAGAGAAACAACATGTATCCCATTTGTATACAATTAAAAAAAAGAAAAAAAAAAGAAAAAAAAACAAATCTGTAAATAACTTTCACAAACATATTGCAATGATGTTTTGAAGGAAGAACTCATATTTATGTTACACCCTTTGAAATAAAAGTATTTCCCTGTTTTTCTCCTTCTTATTTTGAGGAGGGTTGCTTCATTCATTTACTGATTCCACTGCTTGCAGATTCATCTCTGAGAAATAACTTCTAGAGTGAATACTGTTTCTTCACGTCCTCAGAATTTTTCTTGGGTTTGTTATGGATGCTAGTCGAAGGTCAGAGCCTAAGCAATCATCCTGCGGCCGGAGACCCCACTGTCACGTTTTGTCCGGAGGGTCTTCCTTGTGCAGTCAATGTTGATGAATGCTGTGCATTCTTAAAATTATTGTATTTCCTTCCAGAGAACCCAAGGCTGCTGACCGGTCGTTGATTTTAATTCACAGATGCTTAAGAGTTACATTGCACACCAAATGGAAAGTGCTATGTCCACAGAAATGCAAGCCATTTCTACCTGGGGCACTTTAGACCAATTAAACTGTGTCTGCATGTATTTTATACTTTTGTGAAAACAGAGATGTCTTTGCATTCTTGGTTAGTAGGTTTTTACCCTCAGGCTTTTGAAGGAGGGAGGGAGGGAGGGAGGGAGGGGAAGAGGGAACGAGAAAAGAAAATGGAATAAGGGAAAATTGAGTTATGACAAGCAGTGAGATTTTTAATGATAGTGACATGGAGTTTGATTTTGAAACTTAGAAGCTCTCAGAACAAACTGGGAGACCCTGATTCACAATTCTTGGCCAGCTTGTCATTTATGCCATAATTGGTATTACTAATAATATGTGCTAGTGCATTGATTTATGTATGGTTTATTTTCCCTGTGACAAAGGACGTAAATTTGAAAAATGGCAGTCATGGATCAGAGAAGCATACTGCATCTGAGGACACTGTAAAACCCTGGCCCAAATGGGAATCAAGGCCATTTGTCTCGTTATTGTTATCATGGTTTTTGTATTGTCTCATCTAACCAGGTCAGACTTTTAAGTGATCTCTATAAAAAAGAAAGAAAGGAAGGAAGGAAGGAAGGAAGGAAGAAAAAAGAAAGAAAAAGAGAAATGAAAGGAGAAAGAAAAAAGAGGCAGAGAAGTGCAGAGTAAAAATCAACACATCACAATTCTCATTTACTTATTTTTTGGAAGGGATCCAGTAAACATGCTAATGATTTTAAATTATCTAGGTCAGGACAAGTGCAGTAGCAAATACATCAGCAAACAATGCAGACAAAGGCAGAGCAGAGCTAGAAATGAGTTGACACTTCCCCTGCGTGTTGCCAGCATGGGTGTCCTTAGGCTGTTTTATAATAGATCTGCTGAGGCCTGGGTGGTGATCTGGGTGGTGGCAGTCAACTGCAGCAGTGGGGATTTTCCCATGGAGCCCGTGATGTGTGGGACAGTATGCAGTGAATACTGGGATGGATTTTGTCGAGGAGAAAGAACAATCTGGTGAGAAGTAGAATGATGGAGAAGTATTTTCTGTATTTATTCACATTCAACAGAATTCTAAAAATGACCTGAAGGTGCCACACCCTCCTCCCCCGGGTTAATACGTCCATGGTTGTGTTATGTTTTCAGACACAGTTGACCTTCAAGCAGGGGAATTACCTTGGTGGGCCTAACCTCATCACGTAATTCCAAAGTAGGGAGTTCTCTTTGGCTGCTAGGAGAAGTCAGCAAGACTCAAAGCAAAAGGAGGACTCAATATATATGTGTGAGAAGGAATATGGGTAGCTAAAAGAAGTAAGCGAGGTGCAGTCTGATGGCCAGCAAGAAAATGGAATCCCCATCCTCCAGAGGCAAGGAACTTAACTCTGTCACTAACCGGATTAAGTTTGGAAGAGAAACTTGAGGTTGAAGTGTGTGTCAGCCTTCCATCACTATAACAAAATACCTGAGATAATTAACTTATAAAGATAAAAGTTTTCTTTTGGCTCACAGTTTGGAGGTTCCAGTCTACCAAAGGTTAACCCCATTTCTTTGGGCCTAGAGCGAGGCAGTGCATCCTGGTGGGGGTGCATGGAGGAGCGAAAGTGCTTGCATCATACGTCGGGGACAGAGGAAGGAAGGGAGTGGGACCAGAGTCCACAGTGCCCTTCAAGGCAGCACCTCCAGTGACCTAAAGACTTCTCACCAGGCTCCACCACCTCCCAGTGGTGCCACCAGGAGGAATAAGCCTTTAACACGTGGACCTGGGGGAGACAATATCCACAGCCGGTGGGAACAGAGCTGACTCGTGTCTTGATCTCTGCATGGTGAGATCCCAAGCAGAGAGTCCCGCCGCCCCAACCTGCACTTCCTGCCATTACCATGAAGACATGTGAGAGAATAAAGGGCTTTGTTCTACGTCTCCTTAAGTGTGTGGTAATTTGTTATGCAGCAATAAAAGTCTAAGAGGATGTGTCAGTTTCCATACTGAACTCAATAAACTCCCCGTCTTCACGCTCCTCTCCTAGCCCCCTCCCTCCCAGCTATACCATTGTCTATGAAAGATATATTCAATTCCTTTTTAAAATAATTTCCTTGAAATATAAAAAAAAATCAGTAAATGTCAACAACCCTTCATTACGAGTCAAAGGAACCATAACCAGAGATGTAAAATGACGACCTCGTCTTGCTCAGCTCACAGAAATGTTTTAGTTATGTGGCCTGTTACATTAAATCTGGCCCATCAGGGCCTTAAGAGACCCCTGAGAAGGGTCAGGCTGAAGAGGTCACCCTAGGAGGAGACAAACCTCCACACCCAAGGTGACCAGCCCACAGTGGCCAGTGGACTCGAAGACAGGCATGCGTGGGGGACCCATGTGGTCTGGAGGGCTGCTGGCCTTAACCCTGTGGGGTGGGGTAGCCGCATCACGTTGCCATTCCTGATGATTTTTTGTGCAAAGGGAAACTCATTCAATCCTTTGGTCTCCCCTTTTCAAGACCCAGTGGAAGCTGGGAATTAATGATGACTATGCTGAGGTCCAGTGGTCCAGAAATGGAAACCTCCACCACCTCCAGGTCCAGAAGGAGGATGCCACTAGCTAGTCTCTTGCTGCTGGGGAGGCAGGGACAATGGAGGTTGATGCAGAAATTTTTAAGAATTACTTCTTTGTTCAGTGCATCTGAGTGCTCAGTTTAATCTATTCTACCCTAATCTTCTTGCCTCCTGCTTAATTTCCGTAACTGACCCAGGTACCTCTGAGAACAGGTCTATGGCCCCGAGTGCCCTTGCAGGAGGCAGAACTATTATTATTTACGGGGCGAGGTACATTTTGTCAGCCTGACTCATCCGCTCGATGGTCACCTTCTCCCAGGATTGGCTTGATTTTTACCTACTATTGGGGTAGGAAGCGGCTTTGATATGTAGGATGTGAAATTGCATTTTTGGTTCATGAATTTCCTTCCCATTATCCAGACTCTCCTAGACCATGGCTAGTGATGGAGAATTCCCTGCCTTTTAAAACTCTGGATTGTTTGAGTTGATGTATTGCTTGAAAAAAAATACAACTTGTTAGAAAACATTTTTTTTTAAACTTTTCACTTTAACCACCTGTGACAAAGACTCTATTTCTTTCAGAGTCCAGGACCCGCATGTCCTGATCTGAGTGTCTGCGTCCCTTCTGGGTGGGTTGTTCCCTCCAATGGGCAACAACATGCTTTCTCTATAAAAGGTAGTGTTTGAAGTTGACAGTAACTAGGCAAAAGCTGTCTTCTTAAATATGGAGTAGTCCCAGAAATAAATGCCTACAACTTTAGTGCCAGGGTCCCAAGCGTACAAAGGTACTGTTCAAAGCTCGACATTCATGCGCATGTGCTTTATCAGCCGATGTTAGATGCACAAAAGCAGAATTCTCTGCCTGGAAAGGTCGGCCAGGAGAGGGTGAGCGTCCAAAGGAAAGCCGACCAGCGAGGGTGGGCGCAGAAGAGCTGGCGTGCAGGCGAACCTGCGCTGGGCACCTTATCTTGAGAACCAGGGTCCTAGCAAGGCAGAAGGAAAATGACCTGGAACATCCGTAGAGCCAATGCTGTTTTCAGAAAATGCTTTCATTCCTTCTCACTCAAAATAAAATGACCACGTCAAAAGGGTGTAAAAATGTTGCCTCAACAAAAATAGATATTGGTTATTTTGCCTGAAGTGAATCTGTGTGGCTCTTGGTTCATGAGACTCTTGGAAGAATAGATTTGATGCCTGCAGATGTTCAACAAGACTCAGAGGACCGGTTACTCACATTTTGGAGGCTGGTTCTTTTGGGGACACGGAACAATAAAAGTCCTGGAGGAGTAGTCTGGGATAGCATGAGAGTGGAAGGCGGTCCCTTCCCACCATAGTCCAGTGGAGAGTTAGGAACAGGGAGAAAAGAATCCTGCCTCTCCTGACTATTAAGCCTTGACAACCTGTTCACATGTCTGTCTTTTTCTTTGGCGTCCCTAAGGGTTGGTTTTCATTTTTCCTTCTATGCCCCACTTCCCCTAATGGGACTGGGTACCGTGACGCACGTGCTTAGTTAGCCAAGTCCCATCCTGGTGGCCTTCAGTCCCGCTCCGGGATTGCAGGTGGTCCTCGTCAGCCAGCCCCCCGGGAAATCTTCCCTTCCAGTCCCAGTCATGTGGAGGTGAGTCCGGGGCACTGCCTGATGTTCCGGCAGCTCTTACAAGATGGACAGTGGGGACAGCCTGTGACTTGTGCCAGGTGGGTCAGGGGTGGGAAGCCTTCCTGACCAGGAGCGTTTCTGCTGGAGAATCTTCTGAGAGCTTCCTGCTCTTTTCTTATACCTGCATCCTACCCAGATCAGTTAACCACGTGCTTCTTTCATAAAAGGAGTTTAAACACTTCCTGTTAAGACTTGGCAAACTTTGTTGCAGGGTTCATGAGAACCACGTCTGTGTGGAGGTGCTCTGGTCTCTAGGGCAAACAGGGTTTAGGTTTTGTTGTCATAGAGAACTGATGATTCGTGAGCCAGGGATGGAAATCCACAGGCCAGTGTTGGAAATTCATTTCTCTAAGCCCATAAAATATATATATATATATATATATATATATATATATATATATATATATATATATGCATTCAGCCCACCAAGTGACACAGGGTGGATACTAGAGGGACCAGGGGGCTGTCATCAGTCTCACAGCTGCAATCCTTCCCTTATGGTCAGATCCAACAGCGAGCCCTCTTCCCATGCCCGTTCTTCCAGTATCCTGATATTATCATAACGCAATGTGACTGGGTCAGTATTAACAGCTTGCATTGCCTTGAATGCGCATGGCTGTGCTGAGCTTTGCCACGTGCTGTATTATGATTAGTCTTTCAGGAACATTTTCCTTTCTATGGGATTAATGGTCACCCTTTTTTCCCCTCTCTCTATTTTGTTTTCTAGGTACATATAACTAATATTCAAATGAAATTAGTCTTTGCATGTTTTTTTCTCTAAAAACAGAACCCAGCACAGTGAGTGTGCACTCTGATGTATTTGGGAAGAGACTGTAGGGAGCAGTAATGGGCAGGCCTGCAGAGCACAGGAGGAAGAAAAGCCAATTTAGAAACAGATCTAGGATCCCTTTGGCGAGTGGGGTTCGGTCCTGCCGGGACCTTACAAGAAACTGCGTGGAACGCGTTTGGGATCGTCCGTTTAATGGCCACTGTCCTCCACTGGAAGCAGGCTGTCCCTGGGGAGGCTGTACCTTCCCACTTGCAGGTTTTTCGGGCCTCTGTGGTGTGGGTTTCTGCAGGTGTCCTGAGAAACTTCAGCAGATCCCAAGGCAGGGCAGTGGGGCAGTGCAGCCCTGGCTGGTCAAAGCCGGGAGAGGGTATGAGGTGGGCCGCAAGCTGGGGAGGCCCTGCCTGGTTGCGTGGAGTCAGAGATGGGACTGGCCATTCACTCCTGAGCGGTGGGCAGGAGCATTTGGTCTCACTCCTGTCTCTTCTGACATTTTCTACACCTGGTATAACCCGACTCAGTTGGGGAGATCCATGTTCCTGGTTTCTCTTCTTCCTTCCTCGTGACTGTATTGGATTTTGCAAAGACAATCCCTCATTGTCCTTTTAATGACATTTCAAGAGTCAGTAGAATTAAAGGCAAGCCTTCCCTCTGCTCTCGTGAACCCGTGTGCATCTTTTTTAGGGAAGAGAAGAACCTCTGTGCTTCATCCCTCTGATGAATAGACAGTGGATCCCAGTTCAACGTCAGGCTCGTCTTGGATTCAACAAGCAGAACCAACCACCTTGCTGTGGAATTACTTTGCTTGGGCATGCACTGTATGCTTTTGATTCTGTACACGTTTTGGGAAGGTACCAGGGATTGAACTCAGGGGCACTCGACCACTGAGTCACATCCCCAGCCCTATTTTATTTTTTATTTAGAGACAGTATCTCACTGAGTTGCTTAGCACCTCGCTTTAGTAGAGGCTGGCTTTGAACACTTGATCCTCCTACCTCAGCCTCCCGAGCTGCTGGGATTACAGGCATGTGCCACCATGCCTGACTGTTTCTGTACGTTTTTACACCTTTGCAGTAATATTATGCATGGAATTTTATATTCTTCCCTTTCAGTTCTACATGTTTTCTGCATGATTTTTTAAGTTTCCTTCATCCCTCTACTATCCCATTTCTACTTTTTACATACCTCTCAAATAAACGATGTCACTAGTCTGTCATGACCATCTGATGGCTTCCTCTGAGCCCCAGCCATCCTATATTAAACCAACACAGCATTTCTTCTTGTTCCTGCCTAAGAACTGAGTTTGGAGTGAAAATCGGGAAAACACATTCTATGAGGGGTTTTACGAACTGTTTTATTAGCAGTCACTGTGTTCTTTTTCAGGGCTGCATAACATTCCATTGTATTAATGCACTACATTTTAGTTACCCATTCATCAGTTTGGGACATGTGGGTTGGGTTCACTTTTGGCTAATAAGAATAATGCTGATGTGAACATTGATATGCATTCCTATTGTGGATGAACATGTTTCAGTTCTCTTGAGTATATACCTAGTCAATGAGTTATATGGGAACTTTATGTTTAATTTCTTAACAAACTATCAAACTGTTTTCCACAGTGGATGAAATATTTGCATTCTCAACAGCAGTATATGAGGGTTTCAATTTCTTCACATCCTGGCCAACATTAGTTGTGAGTTTTTTTTTTTTTAATCATAGCCACCCTGGTAGATACAATTTTGATTTGCATTTCAATAGTGACTAATGTGCTGAGCTAGTTTCACATGCTTGTTGGACCTCTACCTATCTTTTCTGGAGAACTGCCTGTTTCAATCCTTTGCCTTCATTCTATTGGTTTGTTTGTCTTATTCCCATTGAGTTGTAGGATTGCTTTATTCTCTGGATACCAAACCCTTATCAAATGGAGATCTGAAAATAATTTGTTCTTCTCTGTGGGCTTTTTCTTTTTTGATGGGATCATTTATAGCACAGAAGTCTTAAGTTTTGATGAAGTGTAACTTATTTATCTCTTATTCCATTGCTCGGGCATTTGGTGTTGTAACTTAAAAACAAGCAAAACAAAAAAAAAAAAATCAAAAGAACAAAACACAACCTTGCCTGGTAAGGTGGTGCACACCTGTGATCCCAGTGGCTCTGGAGGCTGAGGCAGGAGGATCTCAAGTTCAAAGTCAGACTCAGCAACTTAGCAAGGCCCTGAGCAACTCAGCAAGACCCTGTCTCTAAGTAAAATATAAAAAGGGCTAAGGATGCGACTCAGTGGTTAGCACCTCTGGGTTCAATCCCCGTTACCCACCCCCCAAAAAAATCCTAAGAAATTTATTGCTCTATTTTGTTCTAAGAGTTGTATATATTTTGCTCTCAGATTTAAATCTTCCATCTATGCTGAGTAAAATGTGTGTATGGTATGAGGGAGGATGTCCAGTTACCCAGCACCATTAGCGGAAAAGACTAATCTTTTCCCAAATAATGTTAGAAAACTTATCAAAACCCGGTGGTTATAAATATGATTTATTTCTGGACTCTCAATTCTATTACATCCATCTATATGTCTATCCTTATGCCCATACCACACTGTTTTCATTACTGTAGCTTTGTGTTATGTTTTGAAATCAGGAGGTGTGAGTCCTCCCTCCAACTCTGTTCTTCTAGATTGCTTTGGCTATTCCTGGTCCTTTGCATTTTTATATGAATTTTACGATCAGTTTGTCAATTCTGCAAAAGATCAAGCTAGAATTTGGAAAGAAAATATGTTGGATTTGTAGATTGTTTGGAGGATACTTTTTGTCATTTAACAGTATTAGCTCGTTCAATCAATGAACATGGGATCTTATTTATTTAGATCTTACTTAATTTTTTTCAATACTGTTGTTTTCAAGCATACAAATCTTGCAATTCCTT
Organism: Sciurus carolinensis; assembly: GCF_902686445.1. NCBI lineage: Eukaryota > Metazoa > Chordata > Mammalia > Rodentia > Sciuridae > Sciurus > Sciurus carolinensis. The sequence goes on along the minus strand of NW_025920124.1, from coordinate 1,191,018 downwards.
TGTTAAATTCATAGCTAAGTGTTTGGTTCTTTTTTAATCTTATTTTAAGTGAAATTGTTGTCTTAGTTTCTCTCACCATTGTGGTCACTGCTATTGCATAGGAACATGGTTGGTCTGTGATATTCATCTTGTCCACCATCTGTGCTGACTCATTTATTAATTCTAATAGTTTCCTAGTGGATTCTTCTAGATTTTCTATATGCAAGATCACATGATCTGTAAATATAGTTTTACTTTTTTTTTCAATCAAATACCTTTTGTTGCATTTATTTGATTAATTCCTTTGGCTGGTCTCTAAAAGGTGATTATCACTGTCAATTTTTTTTTTACTAGAGAGGTGTATTATACTTACTTCACTACAATATTTTTGAACTGCATTTTCTTATTAATATCAGTATATTTTCTACTTCTTTTTAGTTTCTTTTTGACCCGTTGGGCCCTGAAACATATGTCTATTAATATTCAAATTTTTCTCTTGGTATCTTTGTATTGTTTCATTGCTTTCAACAGTAATTGGCCCCTAGTCAGAGAACATCAGCAGATTTTTCATCATTTGAAATTTTTTGAGACATATTTCCTTTTCATAATTGCTCTGCCTGTGTTTGAAAATGATGAATATTTTGGCAGAATTTGTTTGGGTCAGTTTCATGTTGTTTGATTCCTATAAATCTTCACCTAGTTTCTTCTATTAATTATGATAAAAATGTGCTAAAAAGAAAAAGAATCACAAAGGAAGATTTTTCCCATCGTTCTGTTGATATTTTATTTATCAGTCTGATGCTGGGTAATTAGGTGCAGGTTATGTAATTAATAATAATTGTAATTGCTTTTTCTTCCTGATAATAACCTACTTTCACCAACTTTTATGGTTATCTTCTTCTTTTTCTGGACCAACTTACAGGCATGTTTTCTTGTGTTTTAAGTCACCACCTTTCTGTATTCCAGTGTCTCTGATCCCCCTTCTGTAAACAGCAGTGAGTGGGATTTTTGGGTTGTACTGTTAAGAGTTGGTTCTGTTTCACTTTAAATTAATGCAGTTCAAATAAATGTCATTTAAATAAATGGTATACTTAAAAATGTTTAATTTTTAAATTTAAATTAAATGTTTAATTTAATGGTTTCCTTAAAGCATTGGCTTAACTGCTTCTTTAATCATTGTTTTGTTACTGAAGAGAGCCACTGGTGTGTGTACATAGGTTGTATCTGCCATTCTGTGCTACTGGTTTGTCTGTGTTGCAGTTACACTTTCCTGGTCTTTGCTTTGATGATATTTCCTTATCTGACTTCCTCCTTTTAATTTGGATGTTGTATACCAATTTTTATCATAACAAAGTATCCATGTTTCCAGAGAAACAGAAACAACAGAACACAGACAGATGGACAGACATTATCTCTTATGGGAAACTGGCTCATGTGAATATGGAGGCTGAGAAGTCTCGGGAGCTGCTGGAGGCCAGCTGGAGGCCCAGGGGATCCAACACCGAGTTCCTGTCTGAGTCCAAAGGCCCCCGAGAACCAGGCCAGCTGGGGGTGTAATCTTAGTCTGAGGGCTGGCAGTCCAGCCCTCAGTTCAAACGTGAAGACTGCCCAGAGAGACTGTCTCACCAGCTCATCCGCTGGGCAGAAGCTCCCCGCTGGAGGAAGGGCCTGCCTTCTGGTCCTAGTGTGATGGGCTGGCAGATCTGGCTCCACGAGAATGTTACAGGACAGACTCTAAGGGAAATGACTAAACAGACTCCATTTTGCTCTGAGACTCCATGTTATGTAGGAAGTAAGCTTCTCCCATGGGAATACCCCACCTCTGTACCCATTATCACTTAGTGTGACATGTTTAGCAATACAGAATGACAATTCCTATGTAAAGAAAAATTGCTCTCTTTTGATTCCTATTGCTCCTAAACAATGCACCATGTGAACAGTGATTGTGTGGACGTTAGTAACCATGCTTTAGTTTGTACCTAGGTAGGGGTCATTTTGACCCACTTCCCCCTCTGTCGATGATCCCATGATGTTTGCTTGTAATTTTGAATCATAGCAACAGACACTTACGATTGATGTGATTTTTGGTATAAAAATCCCTACAAACTTGTGGTCAGGGCTATTCTCCCAATAGCCATTTTTGGGGCATTGTGTGAGACAGTCAGCAGCCAGCTTAATAAAGACTCTCAGACTTGGACTTCTCAGTGGTGATCAGTCTGTTCTTAAGTCGCGCCCATAACACTATTCAGGCCATCAGCTGATCAGTTGAGGCTCGCCCACATTAGAAGAGTGATCCACTTCACTGGATCTGTTGATTCGAATGTTAACCTCATCCACAAACACCCACACAGACACCCCCAAAGTAATGCTTGGCCAAGTCTGGGCACACTGTGACCCAGTTAAGTTGACACATGAAACCAAGTATCACAGACACTTCATTGATTAGAATCTTAGGTTAATTTGTATTTTTACCTCGTGCCAAATAATAACAAAGGTCCTGGAACATTCTTATTTACCTTCCTTCCATTTTTTTTCTGCTTTTTTATCATTAAAATTCTATTTAAATTTTTTTTTAATCCCACAGTGTGATGTTGTTCTTTTGTAATTCTTTTGTCTTGGCAAAATATATATAACATTCAATTTCTTAGTAAGTACTCAGTTCAGTAGCATGAAAAACATCCACAAGCTATGTCACCATCACCCTGTCTATGCCCACATCTTTTCACTACCACCACATAAATTCTCTGTTCATAAACGATAACCCTCTTTCCCCAGACCTTGTCCCTTAGTAAACTCTAGTCCACCGTCTTCATTCAATTGCCTACTCTAGGTGTCTCTTATGTGCGGAGTTGTACAATTTCTATCCTTCCATGTTTGTCTGCCTCGTTTCACTAAGTAAAATGTTTTCAAGTTCCCTTCACATTGCAGCATGTGTAAAAATTCCTTTCCTTTTCAGAGCTGAACAGTATTCCATTGTGATGCCACAGGCTCTCTCCATTCATCTGCTGATGGACACTTGGGTTGCTTCCACCCTTTGCGTGCCATGGGTAATGCTGGTGTGGACATTGGTAGGCAAATTCTTTTCAGTCCCTGATTCTGGATCTGTGGCATGCATACCACATATCACTGAGTTGTGCAGTGGTTCTAAGATTAACTGTTCCAGGAACTGCCAAATGTTTTCCACCATAGTTGCGCCATCTTGCATTCCTACCAGCACATGCATGAGGGTTCCAATTTTTCCATATCCTCTCCAACATCTTGTATATTCCAATAATGATGATGATGATGATGATGATGATGATGGTGGAGATGACGATGAGGGTGATGATCATAGCAATTGGGGAAGTAGTATCTCGGGTGGTCTTGATTTATACTTCCCTAATGACTACTGAGGTTGAACGTCTGTCTCTTTACATGCCCATTGGCTATTTGTAGGTCTGCTTTGGATAAATGTTGATTCAAGTCCTCTGTCCATTTTTGAAGTGGAGTGTTGGATTTTTGTTGTTGAGTTGTATGAGTTTTAGTATAGATTCTATATCTTGATCCCTTGTCAGAGATCTGGTTCACTTCCAAAATTCTCCCATTATGTAGCTTGACTTCTGCTCTCTCAGTAGAGTCCTTTGATGCAATAAAGTTCTTAATTTTGATAAAGTCCATTTAATACACGTTTTCCTTTTGCTAACTTGCAAATCCAATGCCTATGTGTTCTTCTAAGAGTTATAACTTTAACCTTTCAGTTAGGACTTTGATCCATTTTGAGTTTGTTATTGGTGTAAGGTGTGATGAAAGGGTCCAACTTCATGACCTTGCATGTGATACTCTGTTTTTCTAGCATCTTCGGACGCCAAATTCCATCGAGTGGTCTTGGACTCCTTGTCGTAGTCCATTGATCAGAGAGTTTGTTTCTGAGCTCTCTATTCTGTTCCGTGGATCTGTATGCCTGTTCTTATGCCATACCATGCTGTTTTAGTTACTGTAGATTGTGTGTTATGTTTTGAAGTAGTAAACAGAGTATTTGAACTTTCTTCTTCTTTTTGCAAGGCTGCTTTGGCTCTTTGGAACACCAGGGCAATTCTGTGAGAATTTGAGGTGACATTCAATTTGCTTCTCATCAGTAGCTAAAATGTCATTTCCCTCTTGCTGCTTTTGAGAATTTATTCTTTATCTTTAGTTTTCAGAATTTTGGTTATGATTTGTCTTGGGCCTGAATTTCTTTATTTCCTTATCTTGTTTGGGGTTTGCTTGGCTTATCAAATCTGTAGGTTTATGTTCTTTGTCAAATGTGGAAAAAATTCTGCTTTTAATCCTTCCAGTACATTTCCACCCCACTGCCTTTCAATACTCCTTTGGGAACCCCGGCAACAGGAATGTTAGATCTTTTGTTATAAACCTACCAGTCCCTGTGGCTTCGTTCAATTTTTTCCCAGTTTGTTTTCTCCTGCTTCTTCAGTTTGATAATTCCTATTATTCTACCTTTAGGTTCACTGATTCTTTGCTCTGTCCTCTCCGTTCTGCCATGGATGCTATCCATTGAGTTTTTCAATAGTTATCATATGTTTGGGTTTAAAAATTTCACTCGACTTTTCTTTTACATTCTATTTCTTTGCCAAGATTTCTAATTTCTCTGCTGAGATTTTCAATTCGTTTTAAGCATGTTCAAAATTTCCCATTGCATCCTGAATATCAAATACAATCTTTAAAGATAACGTCTCAACTGTGTTTTAAAACTGCACCTTTACTTAGTGATTAAATAAGGTCTGCATTTCATCACAGTCCTCTACTCTAAAATTGAATAGTGGCAAGATGGATTGCTCTGGTTTCGTCCCCCAGGGAGGGGTTGACTGTAATCAGGCCATAATTCCTGCTACGTCGCAGCTCACCATCAATTGAGTTTCCAGTGTGTAGTGTCAGCCCTGATGTTGTCCCTGGTAACTTTAATCGCTGGAGGCAAGAGTTGGCAGGCGTTGCAGGTGCCTGCGGAGCCTGGCGTGGATGAAAGGAGGTGCTTTTGTGTGAGTCTGGCTAACCGGGTGCCCGATCTGAGAGCATCCCCTGGCTGCCAGCTCTGCTCTTTTATGGACTTAGGCCATGTTTTTTTCTTTTGTGGTGATTTGCCTAAGTGTGGTGGCTGAGAGTCTGGCTTCTGATTCAGGCAGGACGTTGTCACTTATAGTTTATGTTCTCAGGCAGGTAGGCACTCTCAGCCTCAGTTTCCTCATCTGAAAACTGGGTATAATGTCAGGTCAAATTCCGTAAGAGTTCAGGGAAGATGAAATGATGTGTCACAGAGTGGGTCCATGTAGGTCTTCATAAATGACAGTCACTTTTGTTTCAATTACGAAGGTCAGGTATTGCATTTCAGTTACTGAAATTAGCACTGTGTATTACCCATCTCCTGCTCCTCTGCTAAGATCCCAGACCAAGCTTTCCACCGACCTGGTAATTTCTAAGATTCATCCTGTGTACTTCTGTTTCTTACATTTCTTCAACAAGTATTTATTGAGACTCTGTCACGGGCAGGCACCATTTAGTAATGCTCTGTTCCTACCTTGTCACCCAGTGTCCAAAGGTAAAAAGTGGAAAGCCAGAACAAGAACAACAAAACCCAGAGCTCTGCTCGCGAGTGTTTGATTCTGAACAAATTAATCGGGAGCTTTTTTCCAACTACAAAAGCCTTCTCATGCAGACTTGTAATGCAACAAAATAGCAATATAGGAGTCAATAAAACTGTTAGCTCTCTTCCCCTCAGATTAACATACTCAGGTTGTTCACACATGCCTACCCTGTGCTCTGAATGGCTCGTTTCAGAAGTAGGTGGATCTAGTCAATCCTGTGGTGTTTATTAGAGCTAAATAAAGTCTGGAATCAAGAAACCATACAATGTATATGTTGGTGTCTGTTTGAAAGAGAATATAGTAGAAATTAATAAGCTTGAAATTAGGCTGTTACACATTTTAATAAAATGAACTAAATCCTGTAGCCTTCCAGAAAATAGTAACTTTCACCCATAGAATCCGTGTTCACTTAATAAAGTCTTACATCAATTTCTACAATATCTAATGAGGGAATTAGAAATACATAGTAATTTGGACAAGAAAATTAATATAAGTAATTATTAAATACTAGAGGGGATTAACAATAAAGGAATAAAAAGAACTTGGAAGAGTATACTTGGGTTTGGGAGAGTACCAAGGAAGAAAGAGGCTTGGAAGGTGTCTTCCTGCCCAGGGCTGGGCTGCTCGCGGAGATGTGGTTGCACCCTCTGGCTGGGGAAGTTCTCTGGGCTGCTGCAAACGGAGGCTGACAGGGAGGAAAACTGCCAGATCAAGCCAGCCGGGTAGTCCTGCTGGGGTCAAGTGAGCCACCAGGCAACCAGTGAGGACTGGTACAAGAGAGCACCTCCGGGGAGAGCTCAAGCAGGCTGAGGATGCAAAGGATTGCCAAGTAAAGTGAGGCAAGTCCTGATCTAATGCCAAGTTCAATCTTCAACTGTGGGAAAGGTCTCATCCTCTGGATCAGTTCTGGATCAAGAGCTTCATAGGACCCTGCAACCTAGCTGCAAGCTACAGGAAATGTATCAAATTTAGCTATTCCAGCACATCTGAAATAAAACAGCAGAGGAAAAACAGCAACAAAAATTCTTATTTAGCCATATGTAAGAAAGATGCAGCGGGACTTAGTTCAGGTGGGTGTCATGCTTTATTTGAGACAGTAAGGGTAGTTAAGAATATTCATTTTTAAGCTTACTTTCTTGGCAAAGAAATATGTTCCTGGTTGAGCAAATGTGATTTCAATCAGGGTTGGAAAACAATACAGTTCATAATTCTTTAATCAGTTGTCTATCATTCCTATTTGGGAAAGAGAGCTTTATTAGCTCACGCGTCAGCCAACTGCACTCACAATTACGCTGCATAACAAATGACTCCAAATCTCAATGGCCTGTGGCAAGTAGCATTTGTCTCTTGCTCTCATAGCTGCAGTTTGCCTTGAGTTCAGCTGATGAAGGCAGGGCTGGGTTTGGCTCCAGGTGCTGCTAGGTTTCAAGCCTGCTCCATGGAGCTGCTTGTTCTTGTATGGCAGCTCCCTGGCTCATGCAGTTTTAAGGACAATGGCAGAAGCCCAAAGGTCAAAGTCAATGTTCAAGTGTATTTCCAGCCTCAGCCTGGGTCAGTTCTGCCAGTTCTCTGGCCAAAGCAAATCACCTACCTGTGTCCCCAGCCTGTGTCCCCAGCTGCAGTGAGAAGAGAAGTGTGCTTCTGCCTCAGAGATTAAGGGGAAGAGAGTGAGTCTTTGATAGCCCCCGATCTTATCCCCCTCAGCTGAGAAACAGTACTGAAAACTGTAACTGGGGTCTGGACCTGCCCTGGTGTTTTCTGCCTGTTGGTCTTTGCTTCAGGGAGTGTCCACTTATCTTCCCAGCTGTCCCTCTCTCAGTCATTGCATGACAGTCCCCACACGGCCTTGGGTATCTGGGCATGGGTAAGCTGGTCTCTCCTTGCACGTTCGTTCTCTCCTTTTCCCTACATGAGGTCTACTTGGCTGGCTCAGGCGGCCATTATCCCCTACCATAATCTCCCCCAGGTCCCTGAAGCTTCCTTCTCAAGACACAGGTGGCTTGACACCCGTGAGGCATCAGGCATAAGTTAGCACAAAACTGATTACTGAGCAGTGAAGTAATTCTGCCTCCCGAGTCTAGTCAAGGTCCACCACATCCTGACGCAGCCAGGTCCAAATTTCAGTGTTTGTCCCTTGAAACATGTAGAGACTCAAACCTAGGATGGTGATGTTATTCAAAAATAGGGTCTTGGGGGCGGCAGAAGGTGCCAGGGGCTTTTAAGTGGCCATCCTCCTGATCCCAGCCGACAGGTGTGGCCCCTGCCCCGTACCGACGTGTGGTCCACTTGGGCCCAGTGGCCCGCAGGTGACCTCTGGAGCAGCCCACGCCCCTGAGGGCTGCACGCCACCTTGGTGCTATCCAGATGCAGCCCCCAGCCCCCTGGAAGGAGCGGAGGAGCCACACGGTTCAAAAATCGATTCCAGCATTTCATGAAATGTGGGGTCCCAGCCAATGGCCGCTGCTGCTAGTTATGTGCACAGCTCATTGCTCCTGGGTGTTGGGCAGCGCACACACTTCCCATGGCAAAGGTAACAGCATGTGCTATGGACTGGGCCTCTGCCCTCCTCCTCGCTTCCAGGTGTTCCTCCTCGTGTCAGAGAAAAGGACTTCAGTGGGGTGGAGCCTTGCTTGGCCAAACTTCAGGGGCTTCCTGTGTGCCCTGGATGCCTCTCCGGAGAAGCTGGACCCCTGGGACCCCACTGATTCATTGGGTTTGGCAGCTGGAGGAAGTATGTCTCTTCTTTGATCTCCAGGCTTGGTGACATCAGTGATTCACACCCACAGATGGCAGGCACTGGCCTGCGGGGGCTCCGTTTATTGCTTGGGAGTTGTGTTCTTCAACAGAGATGGCATCGTGTCCTTTGCCCATGCCATCTGGCACCTATTGGTGGCCTCAGCCCCCGCAGTGCCTTAGTACCCATCTGGTAATAACTATAATGAAGTCCTACAAACTTTACGTGACAGTTATCACCAGCCTGTGCCAGGTCTCCAAACCAGTATTATCTCAACTATGGCACCTGGGAGAAGGGTCAGAGCTGAAATTTTCACAGGAAAACAAACAAACAAACAAGCAACTGCACTAACTTTCTTCTTATCTTTTGACCAAAATTACTGTGAAAGCATAAAAACTGTGTTCTGGAATTTATCCTATCACAGCAAACAAATAAAGTGGTGAATCAATTATTCATTCCATTCCACTACCATGAAGGACTCCGGAGAGACTGGCCAACTGGTGTTTCCAAATCAGAATGTTGTACTTTAATTTTACAGATTTTATAACACAGTTTTTCTAAATTAGTAGGTCAGGTTGTAAAAGTCAGTGCAATAACAAAGCTTCCTTTCTAAGGAAGAAAAAAGTTCTGTCTATCACTTTCCCATTCACTGTGTAAAGAATCATGAACAGAACTTACACGAATTTTTACCATATTTCATTTGGCATAAGGTGGTTATTTTTTAAAATGGAAACTTTAGTTGCTTTTGTAAATTAAAACAAAACCGTTTCATTGATGCGTATCTCCGCTGTTCTCCATTTGTGTGGATTTTGCAGCAGACAGTCACATTCCACTCGGGAACTCTGAATTCAGGCTGCTTTGGGCCATGTACTTGAAATATTTTGGCTTACCAGTGACCGAAGAGTATCTTGCTATCACTATCTTTTACACCAGATCCAATTTTGCAGGGCACAGTGGCCCATGCCTGTGATCCCAGTGGCTCAGGAGGCTGAGGCAGGAATTGCAAGTTCAAGGGCAGCCTCAGCAATATAGCCAGGCCCTAAGCAATGTGGCGAGACCCTGTCTCTAAATAAAGAAATAAAAAGGGCTGGGGATGTGGCTCAGTGGTAAGTGCCCCAGGGTTCAATCCCTGGGAAAAAAAAACAAATAAACAAAAATATCCAACTGTTCTCTCTGGCTTTGCTGTGTTTTCTTCAGGGTCTCTTTCCACTGCCAATGAGTGTTTTGTCGGCATTATGCTAGTGTTGTTGGGTTGGCCATGTGCTAGAAACTTCTGAAGAATGCTATGTGTCACAGTGAAGAGTTGTGTTGTCCTTTGGGTGCCAAGGGCTAAGTCCTTGTCACTGATATAGAATCAGTTTGATATTAATTTTAATTTGTGGAACTAGATGCATACCTTCACATTTCTGCCTTTCCTCTGAATCTCCCATTATACTTTTTTTTTAAATAGAAAACTATTTAAAGCCTTGATGGACAAGTAGAAATTCGTGTCTATCATCCATGGGCTATATCTTGGCTCAGTGGAGTGGTATTTATGTTATTTTTGATTTTCCCTCAGTGTCATGCATTAAGATTAACGCAAGATTAATTGCTTTGTTGGTTAACCTCTCTTGTTGGTGTTATAAGACATAAAAGAGACTTACCTTGAGGTTGGGAGCCAATATTGGCTTGTTTTCTAGCAATGAATTTGCTCAGTGCAACTGTCAGATTGATGATTGGCTTATTAATTCAAATTTTGTACTGATGTAGTTTTAAAAGAGAGTTTATTTTTCTGGGTGTAGTGGCACATGCCTGTGACCCCAGTGACTTGGGAGTCTGAGGCAGGAGGATTATAAGTTCATAGGCAGCCTCAGCAACTTAGTTAGGCCCTATGCAGCTCAGCGAGACCCTGTCTCTCAATAAAATACAAAAAAGGACTGGGGATGTGGCTCAGTGGTTAAGTACCCATGGGTACAATCACTGGTACCTCCCTTGCCCCCCCCACACACAAAAAAACAAACATTTATTTTGTGTGTATGTTTAGAACCCTCTGATTTTGGTGAATTATAGAGGAATGAGGAACAGATGAACTGATGTTAGAGGGTGAATTCTTAAACAGGCACGGCACCCAGGATAACACCAACAAGGCCACCTCTGTATGCATGATTCTGAACATCTGAGTGCCTGTTGTTTTACTGAGTCTATTTTACTTTCAATATATCAACTTTTGCGAACTCTTTCAAAATTTGCTTGAAGGTAACACTGTCAAAACTATTAAAAGGCATGTAGAAAATTATGCTGTAGATTAGAATATTGTTATTTGGATTTAAAAAAGATACGGCCTTTGTAGATGTAGTGATGTTAAGATATGGTCATATTGGATTAGGGTGGGTTTTTAAAATAAAATGATTGCTGTCCCCCCCCAAGGAGAGGGAGACAGAGACAGAAACACACAGATGCACAGCGAAGAAGTCATGTGGCTATGGAAGCAGAAATTGAGAGGAGGCAACCATAAGCCAGGACTTGACAGCAATGACCAGAAGCTGGGAGAAATTAAAGAGGGATTTCCCAAGAACCTTCAGAGGGGCGAGGTCCTGAGGAGCCCGGTTTCAAAGATCAGTCTTCTGGAACTGGAGAAAATAAACTTCTCTTGTTTTATGCTACCCAGTTATGAAAACCCTAGGAAATTAATACATAACACCTCCCTTCAGGTCATCAATGTCCACTTTATTTTATTTTTAAAGTTTTATTAACGTTTATGTTTTGTATTGAGATTGAACCCAGGGGGGTTTTATACTGAGCTACATCCCTAGTCCTTTTTATTTTGATTTTGAGGAAGCAAAAGCTTTTCTAAATTCCAGGATGAAGAAACAAACACCCCAGGTGAGGGCTTGGGTTGGCTCTGCCAGTGTGGGTGGATCAGCCAGGGGCCGTGGATGGGTCCACTGCCCGTCCTGCCATTGGGCCTGCCTCTGTCAAGCAATCACAAAGGCCACAGAGACAGCGGCAGCATCTGAGCAGGACCAGGGGCGGAGACCAGGAGACCCACGGAGATGTCACCACCCCTCTGTACCCACCTCCAGGCTGGGGTGCAGGGACAAGAGACCGGAACCAGGTGGAAGTGTTGTGCCCAAAGGCTTGAGATCCCACAAGGACCACCAGAGACCACGATCAATGCAAGCAGCAAAGAGTCATTTATTAGCGAGTTCGAACTCGGTCCTCTGCATCCTTAATCAACGACGCTAGGAGAGAGGCCCCGAGCCCTCGTCAGCAGGGTTTTTATAAGGAAAAGCAAGCAGTTTTACAGTGTTCTTCTAATTGGCTAACATTCGAACAGCTAAACCTCCCCTGGTTGGGTCCAGTCAATCTATTTGATTTTCATTGGGTCCGGCCAGAACTGGACGGTCCTAGAGGAAGAAGGGGGGAGGGAAGGGGTGAACTATTCAGGAGCTGAGTTGGGGGGAGGGAAGGGGTGAACTATTCAGGAGCTGAATTAGGGCTAGGCCCTGCTCTCGTCCTTGACGGATAAGGTCTCCAGGCAACTGCACATTCCTCGGACAAATATCTCTTAACAACCTTGGTAAGCACAGGGGCCCAGCAGTCCTGTTTGTCCTTGAGACAGTTAGCAGCACAGATACCACCCTGCTCTCAACATCCCCCCTTTCCAAGAACATTTAGAGAGCCAATCTTGGGTCTCTACTGTTCTAATTCTTGCTGCTTAATGGGCTGATATTGGGCCTTTAGCACCATTAGCTGTACTGTATTTATTTTATCTTTAACAAAAGCAATTAGCTTATTGATGATACAAGGTCCTATAGTTAAAGCTAGTAACAACAATATTAGGGGTCCCACTGTAGTGGACACCAGAGTAGTTAACCAAGGGGAAAAATTGAACCAGGATTCAAACCAGTTCTGACTAGCTTCCCATTTTTTTTCTTTCTGTTTGTTAGTCCTTCTCTGACTTTTGCCATGGATTCCCTCACTACTCCAGAATGATTAGCGTAAAACCAACATTTTTCTCCCAGAGCTGCACATAGACCTCCTTGCTTACAGTCTTTAAAGTCAGGTAAATTTGGTAATTAATGAGCTCCGGAGATCCTTGACATTTAATTCTTCCAGGAGCAATCTCCAACTTCCAAAGGCAGATGGCTTCATGGCTTCATTTCCTCAGATTGACCCGATTCCCTATTTTTACACTAACTACCTGTCCTTATTCTGACTTTATTTACCCCTCTAATACTAGGAACTCCTTCACTGCTGTAGGGAAAATGGGCGATGACCAATCTGACTTCTTCGAGCTGGAAGTGGGCAGCGTGGGGCAAGCAGTTTGGAGTTCCCTTTTTAAAATCGGGTCAACTGAGGGGTCCAAGGTAGAAGTCTGGTTGGGGAAGAGCAGGCTGTAAACTCATCTGGGGGTGGGTGCTTCTATGATAGAAGAACAAAAAGACATGAGTACTGAAATGAGATTAGTACAAAGTAAATGTTGCAGCATCTGAAACTTGCCACTGAGTATCATGAAAATGACAGAAGTCAATCTCTCACCAGGAGGTGGAAGAACTGAGAAATTGTTCCCATAACTAGACCTAGCAAAGGCTGGAAAGGACAAGGCCTTTATTTGAGAACTTTAACATTGTCCAGGTTATCAGGAATGTAAACACAACATGTAACTTTTAATGTCATAGATATCCCCAAAAATATAGTTAAGCTACTTAATGTCATCTGATTTTTGTAAAATATTCCTTTATTGGTATAACCTGTGTTTAGTAGAGAGCTCTATACTTCTGTTACTTAGGGCTAGGTAATCATACGAGCAAACATAGATTAAGTCTACCTGTGTAGCTTAGGAAGGTCTGTAGGCCTTAAACTGACTAAAAACTTCTGACTCTGGCAGTTTCTCTTGATAGTTATCAGGCACATTTGCTGAAGAATCTTTCTTTCATTTGTAGCTTCCAGTTTTTATTCTAGTGGACTAACACAAGTGTACATCTTAAGTTACTTTTAACTGTTATTTCTTTTAAGTGCCCAAGAATGGCTATATTTTGGTTTTAACTGTTTTGCTGGGTGTCCAAGACCAAGCTGGTCAAATTGACCTGGTTCCTGTCTTATTAAAGAGTCAGCTGAGTTCCCACAGGGGCCACTTGTAGAGAACTTAAGAGCAGCTTCTTAGCTCCACCAGTGCCATTGGTTAGGCAGGGTCTCCTTGATGAGGTGACTTCCTTTGGAAGCATTAAGGGATGTCTCCCTTTTTTCATGACCCTCCTCTGCAGCAGATGCACTGAGCGATTTTCATCCTCTAGTCTCAACAATCTCCTTGATCAGGAGGTTGTGTGACACAGAGTTGCAAAGCTCCTTAGAGAAGTTCTCTTGTTTGTGGGTTCAGGCTGACTGAGGACAAAAGATCCAAATACTGGCCTATCTTGCCTTCTGTATTTAATTCCAATCTCTAAGTTTGATCTTAATCATCCAGCAAGCCAGTTTCACCAGTCATAAAGTAAGAGTACTGGGCTTTAAATTCAATGTCCATAACTTTGCAGTTATTTACCCTTTTATCTAACTGGAGTCTGCATTAGTTCTGGAAATTACCACTATCTGTTCTGATATCTGTTACCACTATCTGTTAGGTGATGGCTTATTATCACAAGTTACCTAGGTTGCGTGTTCTTGAAGCAGCTACTTCTGCAAAACATTAACAGGTAACAGTTTTACAAAATGAAATTAGCAAGAGTAAAAATATATTCTGCTTGTATAATAGCTATCTTGAATTTTGACTGAGAACCACATTATATACCTTGTTTGAGGTCTCAGTAATCTTTACAACAAACATCAAATTTTTGAGCACAACTTTAAATGAGTTAAAGTCTGGCTTACTTTGGAGTCATTCTAACATGTAGCAGGGTGAGGCAGAGCCTTATCTCAGATAAGGCAGGGCTCTTCACAAGTCATAAGTAAAATGTTCTAATCCTAAAACTAATTTTCGCCCCTTTTGCCATGACCAGCATGACCAAATTTTCAAGTTCAGTGAGGGTCAAAGGAGTATTAGAAAATAAAGGTTTATAAACACAGATTTTGAAGATTAAGCTGAGATCAGATGGAGCTCTATTCTCTGATGGAAATGCAGACCTAAAGAGCTATGTTAGCAATCTTTATACATGTCTTATTATTTTAGAGACTATGTAAGCATTATTCTTTGTTTTCAGGAGAGTTACAGAGACTAGACCATCTATGCAACTTTTTCCCACAACTGCAAAGTGCAATGTTAGGAACTCTGTGTAGCTCTCAAATAAGTCCACTGTCCAAAGTTACTGTAAGGTGGGCAGGAACTAGAGAAGGGAACTGATGAAACACTGGTTATCTAGCAAAACAATTTCTTTCTGCCCAAGAACTGTGTGCCTGATATCAATGTAAGAGCTGATAGGACTCCTGTACAGAGCCTCCCCAGGGAGGCTACTGCCACAGCAGTTAGGCATCTTGTGTTCCTACACAGGAACACTTTCAGGCACCAGGCATGCTACAGTCATGAAGTCAGGGACCCCAATCTCAGTCATTGTTGTCCCATTTTTGCTATAATGCATTATACTCTTTCTTAAATGTCAATTTAAGAAGTTTATATATATTGATTTCTAGGTCCATATGAACATTAGTTAACACAGTCTAACATTATATCCAAAACAGGAATCAATCAAAGAAAGGCTGAGAGAGCTTTTAGCTTTTCTTTTGTGTAGCAAAATGCTTTTACCTTTTACAATATGAACCTTTAAACAAATCAGGCTGTCACTAACTCTTAGATATATATTTACATTTAAATTTTTATCTCAGTGAAATAAGTAACCAATTTTACATATACCTTACTGATAATATGTCCCATAATAGAACATTAAATGATAGAAATAAATCCCCAATAAAATTTACTCTTTAAGTTTAATATTACCAGTACAGACAAGTTTATTCTGGAGAATAGCAGCTTGACAAATTTCCTGCTTTAAAAACTTGTATACCTGGAAAATATGAATACATTTAATATACAAGGAGTGACCATTTCACAAGTACCTTGACACATTAATCTTACTAAATTCAGTTTTTAAAGAAAAATTTAGACTCTGTAACATAGTACAATACTCTTAACAGTTGTTTAACCATAATTGTATAAACCCCAATTTTTAAGACTAATTGTTTTAAAAAAATAAAACTTAATAGACACAAAGTTAAGAGTAAATTAGTGTTTCTAAGAAATCCTTGTTATTTTACCATATATTTTAAACTTTGGCTTATATCAGAACATTAGTATTTCACCTTAGGGAAAATCTTAAATAGCTTTAGCTGTTTTACATACATACAACCAACTTAGTTACACACAGACTTTCTTAGCACTTACTTAGACCCTCATGTATTCCATCACACAGGCACTTTCTTACCCAGAAACATTTTTTTTTCCTTTTTATTAAATATATTTTCAAACCCAGAACCTTTTATTCTCTCTTCCCTACCTGTTGACCCCTTTCTGTTCACATTCTGAAACAACTCTAACTGAAACACAGTGAAAGGGGAGATGGTAGCTCTAAATCCAAGTCTAAGAGCTCCTTGGAGCTTTGCAGAACTGGAGGGGGAGCAGGGGGAAGTGGTAAGGGAGCAGATGGAACACTCACTCTCCGAGTTGAGGTTTTATCTGTTAGAACATAACTTTTAATAACCTTGTTTTTAGTAATGACACAAAGCAATTTTAAACTCTTTTTAACTTACCAACCTATGAAAACACCAATAATGTTTAAGTATGATACCCCATGGAATTTGAGGAGTTAAGAGTACCTGATGTTATTTAACAATGAACATTTTAATTTTGCAAATTAATCAGATGTCACTAACAAACACATTTGAGTAGTCCCATACATGTTAACTCTAATTCACTTATTTTGTAAAAACCAAGAAAGCAGGCAGGTGTCCTGAACAGTATTTGCTGTCTTTTTCCTGTTGAAGAAAAGTCCTAGGAACAATTGATATTAGACATTTTATTAACATCAATATTTTATTTGCTTGACCACCTAGAGACTTGTGAGTTATTTTCAAAGACATTTTACTTTCATTAGTTTACCCAATTTGAATTGAACCTTTAAATCACGTGAATCAAAAGTATTTGGATCCATTTAAAAAATTTAATTTTTATGCGCGCTTATATTTAACACAAAACTAAAGGCCTTGTAATATTCATCTCCATTGCAATGTAGCAGATGTTTAAAAATAACTCGAGTTGGATAAAAAGAACTGATCAAAAATCATTAACCTAGATCTGTAGGATCAAAATTGTGAGCTCAAAGATACAGCATTAAAGAAAAACAAAACAAAACAAGAATCCTAGAGAATAAGTTAGTTCTGCGTACAGCCCAGAAGTTTAAACGGACACCTTTTTTTTCTTTTCTTCAGGTTACCCGCCCCTTCCCGCTGAGCAGGCTTTGACAAGGCCAGGCAGAGGGGAGGGAGGATTACCCAGGACTTTTTAACCCTTTTTTTCCTGGTTGAGAAATCAGGTTAGGTTTGAATGCAGAAGATCACAAAACATTATTTCTTACTACTTTTGAGGAATGGAGCTGCTGAGCTCTCTGCCTAGAGGGATTGGAGTAAACAAATCTCTCAGGAACAAGGAGAAGGACTGTAAAAGTACCCTGCAATGAGTATCCCTAAGCCTAAGATCGGATTAACACAATGAAGAATTTAATAGAAGGCAAGAGTAAAGACCATATAGTACAATACACAAACAGACAGACACGTAGCATGCTAAATCAAAAATTGGCTAGCTGGTATTTTGTAGTTTCCCAGGTGCCACACAAAGCCCAAATGGGACAAAGAGTTAACCAGATGCGGCCAGTCGTCCGAATGCAATACTGAAGCCGCTCAGAGTGCAGCACAAGCTGCTCAGAAGTGACAAATTTACCCAGAATGCAGCACAAACTGCTCAGATGTGACAATAATGTCACCAGATGCGATGACTCGCCAGAATGCAGTACCCACTGCTCAGATGTGACAATAATGTCACCAGATGCGATGACTCGCCAGAATGCAGTACCCACTGCTCAGATGTGACAATAATGTCACCAGATGCGATGACTCGCCAGAATGCAGCACCCGCTGCTCAGATGTGACAAATGTCACCAGATGGGTCGAGGGGACGTCTCCCGAGACCCTGCTGGGGTCCTATAGCGCGTCCGCCAGGACTGTGCCAGCCCAGAACCAGAGCCTGCAGGCAATTCAGACCAGAAAACACACGGCAATGCCTTACTCACCGGTGGAAGATGTCACTTATGACTCTATGATCAGGTGTCTGGGTGGGCTTGGGGATCCCGGACGAGCCCCCATATGTTGTGCCCAAAGGCTTGAGATCCCACAAGGACCACCAGAGACCACGATCAATGCAAGCAGCAAAGAGTCATTTATTAGCGAGTTCGAACTCGGTCCTCTGCATCCTTAATCAACGACGCTAGGAGAGAGGCCCCGAGCCCTCGTCAGCAGGGTTTTTATAAGGAAAAGCAAGCAGTTTTACAGTGTTCTTCTAATTGGCTAACATTCGAACAGCTAAACCTCCCCTGGTTGGGTCCAGTCAATCTATTTGATTTTCATTGGGTCCGGCCAGAACTGGACGGTCCTAGAGGAAGAAGGGGGGAGGGAAGGGGTGAACTATTCAGGAGCTGAGTTGGGGGGAGGGAAGGGGTGAACTATTCAGGAGCTGAATTAGGGCTAGGCCCTGCTCTCGTCCTTGACGGATAAGGTCTCCAGGCAACTGCACATTCCTCGGACAAATATCTCTTAACAACCTTGGTAAGCACAGGGGCCCAGCAGTCCTGTTTGTCCTTGAGACAGTTAGCAGCACAGATACCACCCTGCTCTCAACAGAAGGACAGGAGGAAGTATTACCTAGAAAACAGTTTCAGAAGAGAGATGCTGTGTAGGCTGACGCAGGTCGTTGGTGTCGTTCCCAGAACCCCTGAAATTCATGTCCACTCAGAACCACAGCATGTGACCTTATTTAGAAATAAGCCAGTGAGTGCCAGGAACCATCCAGAGCTAGAAAAGAGGCTGGGAACAGATTCCCCATGTGAGCCCCAAGCTGAAATCAGTGCTGTGGAACCTCGACTTTGAACTTCTGGCCTCTGAAACATAAGGGAGGGTACGTTTCTGTTGTGGTGCTCCCAGTGGGTGGCACTTGGTCCCCACAAGCTAATGCAGATGTTGAACTCAATACCATCCCATTTTAAATACCGCTGATATACAAAGTGGAATCTTTAGAAAACACAAGAGGGTTAAAATTACTTAATAAGAAGTGTAGTTATATGTATCATTAGGAGAAACATCCTTTGTTTGTTAAAAGAGAAAATTAAATTTCTTATTGAAGTGGAAAGCTTTGCCTACAATACTCATTATAATTAAATATGCCAATTTATCACTGATAGTACTGATTATAAAATAAAATCACTTTAGAGAATGAGAGTGTGAATACCATAAGGACATTAAATAAATATGTGTGAGAGGAATGAGGGAATTTCCACAGACTTGCTTGATTCAATCAAGATCTTTCAAGGTGTTGCATTCCGTTTTCTTTTATGATAATATCATCTATCTACACTTACATGGGGAGAGGAACAGGATAGCTTATGTAGTGAAATTACTTTAAAGCTAATTCAATTTTGTATTTTAAAACCGAACAAGTCTCAACATTTGTCTTTAGCACTGTTGCCTGTTACCAAGGTACTTAGGAGGAGGGCTGGAGCTCATAGTGAAAGCAAGTTCTACTAAATGTGGTTCACGGAAAACTTTCTAACCCCTTAAATTGATTTGTTGGCTTGTTTTCTTGACAATATAAAAAAAACGTGACTTTTGTAATATTATAAAACTTGACAGAACCTTGGCTTATGTTCTACACTATACATAATTAGCTTATTCTACTTTTAATTGTTCTATCACATACTGGAAAATAAAATTCTTCCCTCTCTGGAAGGTATGGCCCCTACCTTTTCTTTTTCCTTGGGATGTAATTTTATGTGTCAACCCAACTGGGTGAAAGGGTAATAAAAAATCACTGTAATAAAAAGTCACTTCTGGACTGGGGTCGTGGCCCAGCGGTAGAGCGCTCGCCTAGCATGCGTGAGGCCCTGGGTTCAATCCTTAGCACCACATAAAAATAAAATAAAGGTATCGTGTCCACCTACAACTAAAAAAAAGTCACTTCTGGGCGTGACGTCTGAGGGTGTTTGTATGGACTGAGCTGACGTGAGTGGAGCCATCTTGAGCCATAACCACGGCGATGGCCACACGGTAAGCCTAGGTGGGTCCGCCCTCACAGTTTCCCAGCATAGGCAGATGAAACCATTAGCGTGGAATGTGGAGCTTTTTGATCTGGACCATGCTGGCTCCTGGCTGTTAGCTTTACTCTGTCTTGGATAAAATCACTTTTGTCCTGACCACTATGTACCCCTACTTCTGACCCAAATTGCAGGGATCCATTTGTTCTTGCTGCTGCCCAGGACCACGCTTCTGCCAGGAAGTCCCTAACACATCACACTCCGAGCTAGTCTGGATCTGTCACCTCTTGCCTTGGGCTCCTGGCACTGTGGGGCCACCGGGTTGTTCCGGAGCAGTGTTCCTGAGAGATGAGCGTCTGGATTGGCAGAGTAACACAGATCCACTCTCACGGAGGTGAGCCAACATCAACCCCTGCGGGGCCGGCAGAACAAAAAGGCTTTGGGGGGCAGATTCGTTCCCAGGTTGGCCCTGCACCACCTTCTTGGTCCTCTTGCCTCAGGGTTCCCGGTTCTCAGGCTTTTGCTCTCAGGCTGAACTGCACCACCTGGTCTTAGGGGCTTCAGCTTGCAGGTGGCAGATGATGACTTCTGGGCCTCCACAGTCCTGTGAATCAACTCTTGTTTTGTACATATGTATATATGTCTTTCTCTTTCTCCCTGAGCATGTGCATGCATGTGTGTGTGTGTGTGTGTGTGTGTGTGTTTGTGTGTGTGTGTGTAGCAGGGGTCTGCTTGATGCTTTGACTATATCCCTTGTTGCATTGAAACTTACATGGTTTTTCTTTTTCCTAACCTTTCCCTGACTTTCTCCTCCCTGATCTCTCCTCTCTAATCTCCTTTTCTCTGAAGCACCTCTGTAAAATCCCCCTGTTCTGCCGATGGGCGGAATCACAGCCTCTGGGACAGGAGTCCCCTGCATTTCTCCTCTGCTAGCAAAGCAATAGACCTTCTTTTCCCTTTTTCTCAACACCGTGTCCTCCTTGTCGGGTTGACTTTGAGGACAAGGACCGAGCTTTTGGCGGCATGTGTGCACACATATGTAGAGCTCCCTTATCAGTTTACAGTTACCTCTGGGAAGGTGACTTTGGAGAGACCGAAGCTTGCACAAAGCTCTTGCTTTGAGCCCTGCCTGCACTTTTCATGAAACCCTGCTCAGCTGGTGCTGGCCATGTTCCTGAGGGGGTCACTCCTCTGTCTCCCCACCACATCTGTGCAGCTCTGCCCAGACGGACATGGGTTTTACCTTTAGCTCCTTTCTTGCTTTGTTTTCCTAGCCCAATCTCTTCCATTTCGGCCGACTTCCTTCACCTTCTGAATAATCCCCAGATGCATGAGAAGCCCTTCTTGTCACCCTGGTCTCCAGGAGGCTCCAGGCTCTCTCCAGTTCTTAGCTCCATGGAATTCAAGGACACCGTGGCTGTGGCCATCTTTTTTCACCGGAACCTCTAAGTCCATTTACAGCCAGGGGCTCTCTGTTCCATCCAGTCATCCCCAGGGAAATCTGGCAACGTCCTTAGATGCTTTGGGTCACCACGCCCGAGGGAGAGCAGCTCCTGTGTCAGAAGGAGTTAGGGATCCTGCAAAAATCCTACAATGCTCGGGACAGCCAGGCCCTCAGGACAAATTATCAGGTACAAATGTCAATAGGAACACGGCCGAGAAACCAGCTGTAAGTCAAGGGAACGTGGCTGGAATAAAAGTGAGCTGCCCGGAGACCTTCACGCTCTCTGTGCTTTGAACTTTCATTTGGTGGACGATACACACAGTGAGCTGCCTTTCTGCTTTGCTCTTTATTTCTGATGCTGTGGTCTTATAACTTTCCCTCATATCTGCACGTTGTCAACTTTGGTCACCACATGACACATCCAGCTTCCCAGTGTTGTCGCTTGAGTGACACATGACAACATGCTGGCAAAGTCTGGGGTGGGACCTGGAGACCCGTGCTGCAGTCTCCTGTGGCCCTTTGTGGGAAAGAGGAAGGAAAATCCGATCTTGGATTTTTAAGTCTTCTGCTGTGACTGACATTCACACCACTGCCCTGTTTTATTCCCATTTCTCCTTTTTAGGGTGAATAAATACACAATAAAGCATTTTGAGAAACTAAGCAATAACAAGACTGAATTTTAGATGGATGCACAGATGCAGTGATGTGCATACAATGGTTCTGAGATAATTTTAGGAGACAGAAATGTCGCAATGGGAAATAAAGCAGGGCCTGAACCTGGAAGCCACAAGACTGACTGGGAGCTAAGCTCAGCGAGGGGAGAGGGAGTCAGGGTAAGATGGTCCCCTGGGGGGCCAGCAAGAGACAGGCCCTTCCTGCCTCAGGCAGAGCTGAGTTTGACCTTTCGCATTTGACCTTAGACCTCTGATTGAGCCATAATGGAGGATGTTTCCATGTTCCCATTGAGAATCATATAAATGTAGGTATTTTCAGTAATTATGATGAAGAATCATACTTTCATTACACTGTATGGTAAATAACTGGACAACTTGAATGTTTAAAATGGAGCATCTGGAACCAGAGTCAGAATGAACTTGGCATGGCAGGGAAATGTCACAGTCCCTGGTGACGTAATTCCTTTCTTCCATTTTCTCTTCCATCGATGATTCCACACACTAAAGGTTTCCAAATCTTCCTCTGTGCCATCTCTGGACACCTACAGTCTGTCTTTGCTACTGTTGAAACCAGGACCTCAGGGAGAAGTGAATTCCCTAAGTCTCAGTGCAGAGAGACCAGCAGATGGCAGATCTTCTGTGGGATACTGTCTGTCCCTGTAGCCCAGAGCTGCCCTCTCTGGTTTAACGTCATCTGATGTTGAGTTTATGGTTAATTAGTAAATGTGCTAAATGAATTTTTTTTTCAAAAATTGGTACACACAGATATGTGCCTTGCAATTTGCAAGGACATGGGTATACGAAGATAAAGTGTCATGGACACCTTCTACACACACATACATGGATATGAACAACTCCAGAAATTACTGCAATTGGAGAGACTCAATGCAAATAATTGATGCAATGCAGAAGGAATGAACAACAGGTACTAGTGGAACCATGAAGTCCAGTGTGTTAAAAATGGGCCTCTGGAGGCTATCAAGATATGCTCAGGGCAAACCGTCCACATCTATCTGTGAATCTGAGGCCAAATGGTAAGGAGCATTATTGACTCAGTCACTTCTTCATCCCCAGCCCAGATTCTTGCTATATCGATTCCTGTGACTTCAGTACAGCCAACCTGAGAGTTTTTAAAAACCCCTTTCTTGGTGTCTCTACTCCAGTAGATTGCCAAATTTGAAAAATAAAAATTCAAGACAGTTAAATTTGAATTGCAGACAAATAACAAATATATTTAATTTTTAGTGCAAGTATGTCCGAAATATTGCTGTGTATTTATTGTATTTTTTTTTCTGGCAACCCTGTCCCCCAAGGACTGCTTCTTTCAACCCCATTTATCTGAGCCCTCTCCACAGCCTTCCAAGTTAACACCTGCCCCCACCTCAGTTGAAAAGGTGAGCTTCACAGCCTTCTGCCCACCCCCCATTTTTGTGAAATTCCAACAGAAACAGCATAGAATAGGTAAGAATCCAAACATGATGCGTGTGGAGGGGGTGTTGTGGGAAGGCAGTAATAAGTCTTCGGTCACCTCCCTATCACTCTCAGGGATGTGATTTAAGGGTGTCCTTGTTTACACAAACGTACAATTTCTGCCTCCACTGGCTTGGGGCGCCCCCTGGTGGTCAAAGCTTGCTAGTTGCTCATGGAGACCCACTAGATTGATAGGGCCCTGCCATGTAGCAGTCAAATTTAAACCTTAGGCTCTTCTCTCAAACAGGGTCATGGAAAACAGACAGCAGGAGAGAAGGGAATGGTTGTGGATTTGGACCAACGACAACCTACTCATACAGAGAAGAGATGGTCCTGCCATCTCTGGGCTGCAGGGGAGCTGCATCAGTCTTGTTCCCTTAGTTGTTGGGAGTGTACTTTCTGAAGTGTGTCTAGACTTATAAAAAATCTGAAATGTCCTAAATTTAATTACAAGCATCAGAAGATTAAGGGGGAGAAGAAATACAGAAGTTAATTAACTAACGACTTCAGGGTAAACCAATAAAAACTGTCGTTCCTGAGTGGATGCTGACTTAACATTGGGGTTGACCACAGGTGCCCCTGTGCCGTGTTGGTATTAAACTTTCCAGACTGCTAACTCCAAAGACCTCCCCGAGGGCCTCTCCTCCTTTCTGGGAACCCTCCCCTTCACATTACCACCCCTGCTACCTGTAGCCACCGGAGGCTCACCGGGAACCATTTATGCTTCTTCCTCCAGTCTTCATTCCAAAAGCGCTCTTGGCTCTCAGTTCCTGCAGGCTTTCCCCCAACACTATCTAGCCTCGCTGCTGGGAGTTGTGGAACTTGTCCCAGCACCTGGTCCTTTTCCTAGCTGGCATCTGTACATCTCAATGGACTCTTTTATTTCAGACATGTCTCATTCTCAAGAGTGTCGACTTCACACTCTGCCAACAAAAATGCCTTAAGATCCAGGAGACTCAGGCTACTTTGATCAGTGGTGGCCTTGGCCTCCTCTGACTGGTTAATTCACAGCCAAATAGTCTCCTTTATATTCTCCTAGATTCTCTTTCACTTAGATTGTGCAACTAAGCTCCAGGGAATGCACATATGTATTTGTCAGTGTTATTGGGTCTGGTACCTAAAAAAGTGCTGAAGAATAATCTTGCCATGTGTATGGTGGCTTCCTCCCTAAAACTTTCCTGATGAAGCACATGACAGTAAAAACATTATGGAAACAAGGCCAGGGTCCCTTTGGTGCCCTTCTCATGCTTGTGCAGAGCATGCCCGATCTGGAGCCTGAAGTTCTCCATGGCCCTCTCAGATCCTTACCCAATGGTCTTCCACATGCCTTGGGTTCCTAGAGGCCTCGGGCTACTCATCCAAAAGAATGTTTAAACTTGCTTCTCCTACACCAAGTGCCGGGGGCGGGGCTTCTCTCTGGAACTCCATCAATCTGCATTAAGACCAAGCCCAGGGCAGGGAACCCAGTTGCCAACCATCTCCATCCTGGAATCTCTATCTCAGAAAAGAAGACTGAGGAACACAGCCACCCAGATGGACTTGGTTATAAAATACTGTCTGTTCCTTAGGCTCATTCACATTCCAAAGAGAATCATTTTGCAAACTAATTTCTGTCTCTGGGTTCTTTCATCCCATAATAATCATTCACAATCCCTTAAAATGCCCAGGGGCCCCTTATATAGAAAAGGAGTATATAAATTGAATCATGCTGGGCTGATATGTGATTCCATTATGTGACTGCTTTCTTGTCCATAATAATTTTCTTTGTCCTTTCCCCTATTTAATCTGGATATGGTCCATTCATTGTAGCAAACTGGGTGGAGGGGAATTTTCCCTTCGTCTCTTTACCTGATGATTTTTCTCTATATACAGTAGTTCTCCCTTATCCATGGACAATACATACTAAGACCACCAGTGGATGCCCGAAATCATGGATAGTATCAAACCCTCTATACAAATGAATGCTAAATGACTAACAGCAGGTCGCCTCTACAGCATGGATACACTGAACAAAGTCTCTGGTGGGATGGGGCAGGACATTGAGAGATTGCATCATGCTGTTAAGAGTGTTGTGTATTTTAAAACTTATAAATGTTTATTTCTGGAATTTTCCATTTAACATTTCCAAATGACTGAGCAACAAAAACCACGGAAAGGGACATCTCAGATAAGGAGACGCTAGTATAACTTGACTTAATATCTGAGCTTAACTGGTAGTGTTGCTGATGTGTCAAAATTGTGTGTTTCAGGTTTTTATGGCTGTTATTCTTTTCCATCTTCCATTATCATTTCAAAGGGAACATATTACAGAACACAAAGAAATATTAAAATTGCAAAGAACATGAATGTTGGTAAATGTGACCATTACTTCTTCCTTTAAATGTATACAATAAATTAGATAGATTATTTCACATAAAGGGTTTTATTTGAGTTACTTTTTTGCCTTTGGACCATTTTGACTAGCCCACATTGTATCCCAAAATTCTTATAGGATTTTTAAATTTAAATTTTAATTAATTGTTAAATTGTGTGGGGGCATCCGGAATTCCATCCAGTGCTTGACAAAGATCCTCTGGAGGATGATTGCAAAGGCTCATCCTAAAAGGAATTGCCGGATGTTTTGCTCCAAAGCATGGTGTTTTTTCTGCTGTGTTTTTCTGATAACATATTACTCATTTCAGTCTGAACGGATTGCTTAAGGGGATGAAGGGAATACAACAAAAATTCTAGAAAATATTACCTACAATCTGAAAAACAATGGGTCTTTACCATTAACAAAATTAAAAATAATTTTGCAATTGTGCAATGAGTCTCTGAAAGCCTCTGGAGAAAATAGTTATAAATCTGCCTTTCTCTCCAACAGGCTGGTTAAATTTTAACAATGGTTTTGTTTATGTGTGGTGGTGAGGTAAGAGAATAAGGTTCCAAAACATTCCTTCCTTCCTACAAAGAATATGTCACCCCTATAATAAATGTTGGCACACAATATCCATTGGCACCGCTGCCCTCCTGTAACCCTTAACTCAGCAATTTAGATATTAACCAGAGAGACCTAATAGAAATGGTCACATGAGATTACTTGTCTATCACTTTAACCGCGAGAATAATAAGAATAGTCTTAGGTCACATAGAGTTTAGATATTAAGGAAATAAACATTGTATTAGCTCATCAACGTAGTTAGATATTCTTAAAACAATTGTGATTAGGTAAGAATGATCTGTAAGGTTGTTGTTTTCTGCCTATGCTTTGGAAACTTCTTTAATATTAACCACAAGACTGCCATTATAGCCTGAAGAAAATTGTATATAAACCCAGCCCTCCCCAGAATAAAGTGGGATTGATTGCACCAGAACTAGAGTCTGTGTCTTTCATTCTCCATCCATCGCCGACGCTGTCTCCCCGCACCCCGTTTACCGGTGTGGAACCCATGGACTCCTGCTAGGGCTGGACCCCGGCAAGTGGCGCCCAACGTGGGGCACTCTGGTAAACCCCCCATTTATTATTAATTTCTTTCCTTTTCGAGACAGCTAGGATCCTGCCTGGGGTGCCGCGGACCCCTCGGTAGAGAAGGCCGAGAAAGGATAGGCAGGGATAGAAAGAACAGCTACCATGGGAGGTAGTGAAAGCAAAGAAAGAGCATTATTTATTGATATTGCTAAGCACTTATTAACTAAAAAAGGAATGCATGTAGGAACAGCTCAATTAAAAAGATTTTTTCATTTTGTGCAAGAATGTGCCTCTTGGTTTCCTGAACAGGGAAACTTAGATGTTAAAACCTGGAAAAAGGTAGGCGATGCTATGCATGCATATCATAGATTATATGACAATGAAAGAGTCCCTGCCGATGCTTTTGCATTGTGGAATCTTTTTAGGGACTGTTTAGACCCTAGACATGAAAGTGAGCAGCTAAGTAAAAGGGTAAGATCACCAGACGAAATGTCAGAAAAGGAGCCTTTGCTGACAGCCTCGGTTAAAAAATACACAGAGGAAACTCAGAATGAAAGTAAAAGTAAATCAGATGATGATGAAGATGGGAAAAAGGAGAAAGGTCTACCTGATCAGCTCTCCCCATCTGATGAGGAGGACTTGGAAGAAGCCGCTTTCAGATATCATAATGAGGATCCACCTTTGGTGGCTCCTGTTGTGCCGGCCATTCCTAAGCCCCCAGATAAAATAAAAAGGAAAGTTCAAAAGGTAGGATTTCTTGGTGCTGTTAGTGAGGCACAAAAACAGGGAGATGTTAGTATTTGTTGCCCTGTAGTATGGGCTATAGATGAGGGAGGAGAGCCTCATTGGGAGCCTCTCTCTCTTTTAAAATGTTAAAAGAACTAAAAGAAGCTGTAAAAGATTTAGGGCCTACTTCCCCTTATACTCTGCAGCTAGTGGAGAATGTCCTTCTCCTGTGGCTGTCCCTAAATGCTATCATATTGTAGTCATTGATTTACAGGATTGCTTCTTTACTATTCCTTTAGCTAAACTAGATAGACGGCATTTTGCTTTTAGTTTACCATTGCCTAATTTACAAAGATCTTGTCAAAGATTTCAATGGAAAGTATTACCTTAAGGAATGAAAAATAGTCCTACATTATGTCAAAAATTTGTAGATCAAGCTTTAATTAATTGTAGACAAAAGTATCCAGACTGCTATATGATTCACTATATGGATGATATATTGATTGCACATTCTCAAAGCCATTTGTTACAAATAATATTACAGGATTTAATTAAAGATTTACAGAGGTGGGGTCTGATAGTGGTTCCTGAAAAAATTTAACAGGAACCTCCTTATAATTATCTAGGAAGAACTATAAAAACAGATTGTGTCAGCTCTCAAAAGTTACAAATTCGAAAAGACAAACTATTAACGTTAAATGATTTTCAAAAATTATTGGGAGATATAAATTGGATTAGACCTTATTTAAAACTCTCAACTAATGATTTAAAACCTTTGTTTGAAATACTAAAGGGTGATTCAGATCCTAACTCAAGTAGAATATTAACTAAAGAAGGAGAACAAGCCTTACAAGTTGTTGAAACTGCAATTCAAAAACATTACTTACAACAAGTTAATTATAACTTGCTTTGGGTTTTTATTGTGCTAAAAACAAAACATACTCCAACAGGTTGTTTATGGCAAAATGATCCACTTGAATGGATACACTTACCAGTATCAGGAAAGAAAATATTAATGTCTTATCCTACTATGGTAGCTTCTTTGGTATTAAAGGCTAGATTTAGAAGTAAAGAATTGTTTGCTTGTAAAATGCATAAAATAATTATTCCTTACACAAAAAAAAAACAATTTGACCAATTATTACAAATTGATGATCAATGGGCTATTGCATTTCTAAATTTTACAGGAAAAATTTCTTTCCACTTGCCCAATAATCCTTTACTACATTTTTTACTTCAAACAAAAATAATATTTCCTAAATGGTGCTCCTCAACTCCAATTAACAATGCTATGTTAATATTTACAGATGGGTCATCAAATGGAAAAGCAGTTACAATAATTAATTCTCAACCCACAGTTCTATGGACACAAGAAACTTCTGCACAAAGAACTGAATTAGAAGCAGTCATCTATGCTTTCAAGACTGTTGCTCAACACTTTAACTTGTACACAGACTCACTATACATTGTTAAACTGTTTCCAACCATAGAAACAGCAACACTCTCCTTTTCCTCTAAAATTATACATAGGTTACAAGAACTTCAATATCTAATTCATAACAGAACTTCACATTTTTTTATAGGTCATTTTCGGGGACATTCCGGATTACCTGGTCCCCTTGCTCAGGGGAATACCCATGCTGATCACTTAACTAAAATTTTTATTTTAACAGCTATAGAAGAAGCTATTATATCACACAAAAATCATCATCAAAATTCATCTGCCTTACAAAAACAATTTTATATTTCTAGAGAAGAAGCCAGAGCTATTGTTAAAAATTGTCATATTTGTCCTAAATTTATTCCTTCTCCACAGATGGGAGTTAATCCTCGAGAACTTTTACCTAATGTCTTATGGCAAATGGATGTAACTCATATATCAGAATTTGGAAAATTGTCTTATGTTCATGTTACAGTCCATACCTTTTCTCATGTTATTGTGGCCTCAGCCAGAACTGGGGAAGCCTACAAGGATGTGATTCAACATTTATTCCTTTGTTTTTCTGTTTTAGGAATGCCTAAAAAATTAAAAACTGATAATGCTCCTGCTTATATATCAAAACCATTTAAAGATTTCTGTTCCAGGTTTAATACTTCTCATTCTACAGGAATTCCTTATAACCCACAAGGACAAGCAATAGTAGAAAGGAGCCATCAAAGATTAAAAATACAAATAAATAAGCTAAAAGAGGGAGAGTTTAAATACTCTTCCCCACATCATATTTTACAATGTGCTTTATTTGTTTTAAATCATCTAAATACTGACAAGGAGGGAAATACTGCAATGATGAGACATTGGGAAAGTAAAAGGTCAAAACAAAGTTTAGTAAAATGGAAAGATTTATTATCTGGTAAATGGAGAAAACCTGATGTCTTGCTAACCTCCGGTCGAGGCTATGCTTGTGTATTTCTACAGGATGCAGAAACACCTTTGTGGATTCCAGACAGATTGATACGCCACTACAATGAGCCCTATTCGAAGTAGGAAGAACAAAAAGTATTGGATCCCTTACCAACCCAATCAGATGGACGAAAACGGACTAGTATTTAAGATGAAAGAGTTGCGTCTTGCACAATCATCCGCCACTCGCAACTCAGACCTGCCGACTTGGGGACAAGTGAAACGCCTGACTGCCGCTGCTAAACACATGGTGAACAGCTCCGGAAAACCTAAAACCCCAGAGGCTTTGTTTTTTGCATTGATTGCTCTCATTTCAACTCAGGTACTGCCTATTCATGCTTATGATAATGAAGGGAAAGCTTACTGGACCTATTTTCCAAATCCTCCCTTACTGCATCCAACTACTTGGAGCAGATCTAATATTAAAGTATTTACTAATGAGCCTCAACTACTTGGAGGGATTTCAGATTCTTTAATACCACATAAAATAGCATTTACAATTACATTTCATGGAATTACTGAAGAGACACCAATGTGCTTTAGTACAGATAATCTACATGTGCCATTGGGATGTCTCCCTTTAAGTTATAGGACTTACATTACTGATTCTCCAGGAGAAGAAGACAACGAAAGAGATATATGGTCCCTAGAGATAACCTCACTTGGATATGCTAATTATAATGATACAAATATTTCAGTGGCTTTACCGCCTCCTTTTAAAACGTGTGGCGACTTTAACAGTCGTAAAGACAGCTCTTGGAATCTACTCAATTTAGAAACAGATTTCCCAAAATGTTTTGAATGTGGTTTTCATCATACTGCACTACAGTTTAAGCCACAAGGCTCTGCTACTACTATTACAGATTATTCTGTGTCTTCTCCTGATTTTGATTATAAACTTTGGTTAAAGATAAGATGAAATAAAACAGTACATTTTAATTTTAACCCTTTTCATACCAATGAGCCTATTCATAGATGGTTTACTCCTGGATGGGTAACACCCATCTATCGGAGTGACCTTATAAATGGTAAATTCTCTTACTTTCCTGACTTGTATAAACTATTAGCAGCTACTAATATAGTATTACTACAAAGACCTAAGTTAAGTAAACCTAATGACTTTGCAGTACATGCTTGTATAAATGCTCCTCATGCTATTCTTATGTCTACCATAAATAATTTCAATATTACTAAAAATAAGGAAGCTTATAACATTTATTGTCATGATTGTATTCTTACTAATTGTATTAATTTAACCATGTCTAAAGATTTAAAGGTGTTTTTAATTGTACATCAGCCTAATTATGTTATATTGCCATCAATCTTACAGAATCTTGGTATGATGATCCAGGTGTTGAAATTTTAAAAACAGTTAATGAACTTTTAAGACCAAAAAGATTTGTTGCAACTTTGATCCTAGGAATAACAGCTTTAATCAGTATAATCACTTCCTTAGCTCTTTCGACCACAGCGCTTGTACAGGAAATTCATACCGCTTCACGTGTAAATGATTTATCTCATAATGTCTCTGTGGCTTTAGCGGCACAAGAACAAATTGATAAAAAATTAGAAACTAGAATTAATGCCCTTGAAGAAGCTATTCTCTTTATGGGAAATGAGATTCAAAATATTCAAACTAGAATGACCACTAGATGTCATGCTAATTATAAATGGATTT
This sequence comes from Sciurus carolinensis, assembly GCF_902686445.1. Lineage (NCBI taxonomy): Eukaryota > Metazoa > Chordata > Mammalia > Rodentia > Sciuridae > Sciurus > Sciurus carolinensis. The sequence goes on along the minus strand of NW_025920124.1, from coordinate 1,159,585 downwards.
GTATTACTCCTTTAAAGGTTGATAATAATACTAATTGGGAACAAGTTAAAACTCACCTTAGAGGAGTTTGGAATAATACTAATATAGCACCAGATATCAATGCTTTACAACTACAAGTAAGAATGTTGAGTCAGGCTCATCTCTCGGTTGTTCCAGCAGATAATTTGGCCTCCCAAATGTTTCATAATATAAAAACAACTATATTTAATAGTACATTCCTAAATACAATATTACAATATGGCTTGATTGGAGTATGTATTTTAATTTTAATTCTTTGTCTTCCAGTCGTCCTCCGAGTAATCCTCAGACTAGTCAAGAAAATAAAAATTCAAGAAGGCCTCTTCACTTTACAAAATAAAAAGGGGGAGCTGCGGGGGCATCCGGAATTCCATCCAGTGCTTGACAAAGATCCTCTGGAGGATGATTGCAAAGGCTCATCCTAAAAGGAATTGCCGGATGTTTTGCTCCAAAGCATGGTGTTTTTTCTGCTGTGTTTTTCTGATAACATATTACTCATTTCAGTCTGAACGGATTGCTTAAGGGGATGAAGGGAATACAACAAAAATTCTAGAAAATATTACCTACAATCTGAAAAACAATGGGTCTTTACCATTAACAAAATTAAAAATAATTTTGCAATTGTGCAATGAGTCTCTGAAAGCCTCTGGAGAAAATAGTTATAAATCTGCCTTTCTCTCCAACAGGCTGGTTAAATTTTAACAATGGTTTTGTTTATGTGTGGTGGTGAGGTAAGAGAATAAGGTTCCAAAACATTCCTTCCTTCCTACAAAGAATATGTCACCCCTATAATAAATGTTGGCACACAATATCCATTGGCACCGCTGCCCTCCTGTAACCCTTAACTCAGCAATTTAGATATTAACCAGAGAGACCTAATAGAAATGGTCACATGAGATTACTTGTCTATCACTTTAACCGCGAGAATAATAAGAATAGTCTTAGGTCACATAGAGTTTAGATATTAAGGAAATAAACATTGTATTAGCTCATCAACGTAGTTAGATATTCTTAAAACAATTGTGATTAGGTAAGAATGATCTGTAAGGTTGTTGTTTTCTGCCTATGCTTTGGAAACTTCTTTAATATTAACCACAAGACTGCCATTATAGCCTGAAGAAAATTGTATATAAACCCAGCCCTCCCCAGAATAAAGTGGGATTGATTGCACCAGAACTAGAGTCTGTGTCTTTCATTCTCCATCCATCGCCGACGCTGTCTCCCCGCACCCCGTTTACCGGTGTGGAACCCATGGACTCCTGCTAGGGCTGGACCCCGGCAAAATTGGAAATAATTTATCACATGTTGGTTAAGAAAGGTTATTTCAGACTTTGTGTACAAGTTTCAACTCTGCTCTCACTCTGGTGCTTTTTCAGCAGGTTTTTGTCATCTGAGTAGAAGTTGTTATTGAATTTTCTTGCTTAGATTATGTGATTTTTGTTCAGAGAAAAAAAGACCCTGCTGTTAAAGTGTATTTTGTTTCTCTATAATATAAATGGAAAATTATGTAAGAGGGTAAGTTACACATTTGTTTTGCACCTGTGGTATTTACAATGTGGCAGGCATCAGAACTGTCATGGAGACTCAGGCCAACAATTCTTCATTACATACGATTAGCCTCATCTTACTTTTAAAAAGGAATGAAATAGGGCCATCTTAATATTCATGTGTTCTATCCAAACTGAGGATTGAACAATGAAAGTGGATAACTTATTTTCGCTCCCGGTGCAAATAGTTTTATCTCTCCATGTTCAGAGTCATTGTTTTGGCTTTGCATTATAATACTGTGAAATGGATCATAAAATATGCTCTCTGAGTTGCATTTATAAAATGATTGTATGAAATGTACTTGACCCCACTCTGTGTGCTGAAGCGTTTCAGACTAATCACATGCTGCTGGGTGTAATCACAGCAGCATGGACTGATTTACCTGCAAGAAGGGGAGGAGATGGGGTTTCTGGAATACGGGGTTTAGCTGCTCACGTTCTCACCGATGGTGGGCTTGGTGAAGGGGCTAAAACATGGTGCACTAGCAGGGGTTGGTCCCAAGGGCACTTATTGTTTATCCATCTTACATAACTGTCTGATGGGTCTCCAGGATCTGATGAGTAAGGCTCCTTCTTTAGTCTGGTGCCTTCTACCAACTTAAAGTTCTCCTAATCTCCCTGATCATTCTGGTTGGTAGGCTGTTTGATCTGTTTGGTAGACAACCCAGGAGTATTTTAACTTTCAAATTTTTTAACTAATTAATTTGCTTATTATTTTTATTAATGCATCAAGGGATTCACTAATATTTCCATTCATGCACATGGCATGCTTTGATCATGTCCAGCCATTCTTGTTTCCCCACACAGCTCTCACTACCCTTTCCAGTCCTTAGTTATCACCATTATTATTTGACTTTCAGGTAGATTTAAAAAAAGTTTTTTTT